>NC_079488.1:71129892-71495725 GCF_020520425.1 Spinacia oleracea
ACGGTTCTCAGAAAACTAACCACTTTGACTTTGCTATTTCTCCTTTTTATTTAACGAATCTCAAATTATGGGACAGGATACGTTCTGTTCGATTTATGGATCGATTGCGACAGAACGCGTGAACAGTTTCGCAGCGTGAGGCTTAGGCTAAGGGTTGGAGTCAATACTCAGAATATAATTGTGTGTTGTTGTGTTCCCTTCACGTCGAATTTAGGGGTCTATTTATAGGGAAGAGTTCGTGGAAAGATAGAATTGCAGAGTTCTAATCCACAAAGAATTAGGAAAAAACACGTACCCAGGTATTTTCAGCGCCCAGGCCTGGGCGCCGAAGATTTCGGCGCCCAGAGCCAGGCGTTGAAAATAGGGTCTGGGCTGTTTTCTTTAGTCAGATTCGGATTCCTGAAATCCGTAGAGTTTCAGACTTAATCGAGTCTTTTAGCGCGTATCAATTTTATGACGGAATGCGTCTGGGCCCGTTACGAACTCTAGGCTCGTTAGGATTTTAATTAATACGTAACTCTTATTTCTGAATCTTATTAGGAATAGGATTCTTGCAATTTTCTATCTCATTTAGGATTTATGTTGGAGTGCAACACCTAATTCTGACAGGTTTCTATCTTTTATGACTTGCCACTTTTAGAAGCTACCCTTTACGGCAGTTACTATTTTTAGCAGGTTTCCATAAATAGCAGGCTTCGGGTGAAATGAAAAGGGGAATTGAGATTCGTTTATTTTATAGGAGACGCGTTGTCAAGTGGAGATTTATGCTTTCATCATCGAACCTTTCCCTTTCGGGAATGGGGACAAAAGTAGGTGTCTACGGTGGGTGTTGTACTTTGGAAGGATCCCAGGAATAAAAATCTTGACCAGTTCTCTCTCGGAGGGCCGCGTAACCATTTGAGATGCCATTTCCCTCCACCAGTTGAGGTAGTTAGTGAAGCCTTCTTGGGGTCCTTGCCTAAGAACCTCCGTTTCTCAAAGAGTGGTTTGAAGTTGAATGTTGGGCTGGTATAGTTCCATGAATGCTTGAGCTACCTCGTCCCAAGTGCTAGTTTGATGGTCCTTGAGGGAGTAGTGCCACTTCTGACAGTTCGGTTCTAAGGACATTGGGAACACCACGGGGTACAACTCAGGATCAACCCCCTTAATGGCCCTGGTGGCTCTGAAATTCTTGGGATTGTTAGTTGACTTGAATTTTGGAATATCATTGGCAGAGAATTTGTCCGGCAAGTTTTCCCTCCCTTTGAGATTGTCTTCCATTGAAGTGTCGAAATAGATTTCTTGATTGGTAACCTTGTTAACCATGCTTTCCATCTTTTTGGTCAGATCGACCGGAGGTGCAGCCTACTCTATCACACCCAAACGGTTGCTCACGTACTCTAAGATGGTGTTATGGTTGGCTACAACGGCCATGAGCTGAGTGATTTGATCGATGGTAGCCATTTGAATTGGTTCTTGAAAGGGACTGGAAGTTTGATTTGTAGGAGGTGGACTTGTTGCTTGTTCGATGCCGGCTATAAGGGAGGCTAGGGCTGATGAAGCTCTCTTCAACCTTTCTCCTCTTCGGCGAACCCACGAGATCTTCTGACTCCTAGTTAGGCCACATCACATGGATTTAGAACTTGGAGTACCCGACACATGGTATGATATGCATGCAATGAATGAGACCTAGACTTGACTCTAAGTGCCACTCCGAAGATTCAGGATTTTGGATTCTGTACTTGTATCCGGGGTTTGCGACCCGTTGGAAATATTTCAAAGGAGTTTCAACCTATTGTTATTTGTATGAGAATTTGTACTAGTATCGGGACTTACAACCCGTTGGAAGTATTTTTGAAATGAGCTTCATTCTTTTGTGGAGGTTTCCTCCTTTTCCCATTTCACTAGAACTTGGAATATTGAAAGGAATTTCGACCCGTTGGATTTTATATATTTATCCCGGGATTTGCAACCCGTTGGAACTGTTTAGGGAAATTTTCAACCCATAGTCGAGTTTGGAATATTTTAGGGGAATTTCAACCTGATAGAATATAGAGATTGGATTTGTACTATTTCAAGGGACTTTCAACCCGGGAATAGAGTTCGGACTTGTATTATTTCTAGGGAGTTTCAACCCATGAGAAGGAAATTGAATCTTGTACTATTTCAAGGGGATTTCAACCCAATGGAATTTGTATAGGGGTTTGGATTATTTCAAGGGATTTTCAACCCGTTGGAAATGTTTTAGAAGGTCGAATTTGTATTATTTTTAGGGATTTTCAACCCATTGAATTGTTTTTGGAAATCGAATTTGTATTATTTCTAGGGGTTTTCAACCCGTTGCTTGGAATTTGGAAATATTTTAGAGGGATTTCAACCCATGATTGAATTCGGAATATTTTAGGGGAATTTCAACCCAATTGAATCGGATTTGGAATATTTTAGGGGGATTTCAACCCATTTGGACTTGGAGTATTTCAAGGGAATTTCAACCCATGCATTAGAAGAAGAATTGGATTTTGTACAATTTCGGGGGATTTTCAACCCATTGGAATTTTGGAAATTGAATTTGTATTATTTAAGGGGGATTTTCAACCCATTGGAATTTCGGAAATTGAATTTGTATTATTTCAGGGGATTTTCAACCCATTGGAATTTTGGAAATTGAATTTGTATTATTTCAGGGGATTTTTAACCCATTTGAAGTGCTTTTTCAATTTTGTATTTGGGAGAAATGGGAAGCAAGGGTTTTTGTAGTTTGAAAGTGAACTTGAAATTTGAATTTGATTTGGAACTTGAACTTGGAATTTGAAAAGAGGAGCTTTGTATAGAACATGAGACTTTGAATTTGGAAGTTTAAAGGGTTAGAATTTTTTGACTTGAAAATTCGGCATTACGCCGCCATTGGTTTTAGGCGTTTGAAATTAGACTTGGAATTTTTGATTCTTGAAAAGGGATAGGAATTTGAAACTTGAAAGTCCGGCATTATGCCGCCGTGGACTTGGAAATTTGAAGTGTTGAACATAGAATGTAAAAGCCCGCCCTTAAGGAGTTGCTTTCTAAACAGACTTAGTCTTAATTTAAACAAACACAACGTAATTACAACTTTAAACCCTACTAAACAAACTTTAACTCTTCAAACAACTTCAAATATTTAATCACGGTTTAGCCTATCTCAAAGACACTAATCAAGACCCATAAACTTAATTAGTTATTAAAAATTTCGGCAGCACTTCCCCTAAATATGGACAACCTAAAATACTATTTAGGAAATTACGTCATATTCTCTTTCACCTGCTTCAATGACATCATTCCAACATATAACATATCTCAAAACATCACCAGGGTGTCACTGTAACAGCCCACACTTAATAAGCTACTTCTAAGCACACTTAACTTTAAACCAAAGAAACTTAACTTAACTACGACTCCAATACAGATATATAATTCATAATTAATAAACCAAAGCTTTAATGAGAAATTATACAGCCCATTAACAAACTCTAGGAAACTAAATTACATTTGGCGAATCCATAATCCAACCTTGGACACATAAGGCCATTGGAGAACTCTACGAACCTTGAATCTGAACTGAGACTCGACTCTTGTTTTAAAACATTTTAACTCTGCCCCCACCTGGACAGGTTCATAGAACAAAATCAGCGGAAATCTGAGTACACACATCCAACCTGAAATGCATTTGATAGGTGGCTCAAAATATTTTTACTTTTAGTTTTATATTTTGTTTTGAAAACCAACTTCGCTTATCAAACTGACTTCGAAAATATTACATGGTAAAACGATACAATAGTTTTACTTGCAAAAGTTTCACACCTTACTATCATCTCACAAAGTTTCTAGATTTACAAACACATCAACTGAATTAGACTCACGACTAAGATTCATCATTACTCTCATACTCTTAATCATTTTCATTCATAACTTATTTGACAATTAATCGTAGGGATAGCTCTAGTATTTCTCCAGAAATAAATTTTTCCCAAACCATCATTATGTCGCAAGGTGGAACTCAATACATACACATTCCTAACTACAATGAGGAAACTCATTGGTACAACATTTCAAAAGACATATAATTCTCTTCGTAAAGTTCTCATAACAATTCAAATGCAGATATAGACTGTCATAAGAAATTTATAACTCGTTGCGAAAACACACGACTCAAACTCACCATAATAGCTTACATAGTCTCAACATATTAGCTTATTGTTGGGGAAAGTGAACACGAATAGAGAGGTGTTATTCAACCAACTGTCTCTATTTGGTGGGGGTCGACACCCTCCTGATAAACATACGCTTGCAAGACTTAACTAGGACATGTCCCTAACTACGGGTCTATCCCGCTTCTACGAGTCTACTTTTGTAGCACTCGCTTTACGGCCAAGCCGCTTTCACGAGTCTATCCCCCCGAACTACGGGTCTATCCCGCTTCTACGAGTCTACTTTTGTAGCACTCGCTTTTAATGTTTTTCATCACCGATGCATGTTGTGAGGGGGTCGAAAAAGCACGAGGCTAATGCGTGACCTTGTCCCTCGTGGGTGTGACGTTTCTTTTTGTCAAATCAAGTGTAATTGGATTTCCTGTGAGTTTACACCCAATTGACTAGTAATATAGGAGTCGCCATTCAGTTTTTAACGACAATGAGAAAAACTGACAAAACCCGGTTATCGTGACATAAAGGGAGTGCAATTATGTTTGACCACGACGGCCGTAGGTTCCCTTGTGATCCCTGGTGTGGGGATCTCTCAACATACACCTGCAAGGTAGAGATTGAGGGTTCGGGGGACTGTAACTACAGAGAGGAGTACTCGCTCTTCGATAACTCCAGAGGCAGGATATCCTTACTAGCTCAGCATAAATAATTGAAGGGACATGCGTTAATTATTAAACTAATCTGAGTTGATTTTAACAATATGCAACATACAATACTAGATCGATCGCGTTTATCTGATTTAGATTGTTTTAAGGGACCTAGCATGATAATCCAATTTTCCAACATATTATCTTTATTAGGCGTGATAGAACAATCAGATTTAATTAGTTTAACAGTTCATAAAAGGGGCGAGGAAAACAATTAAATCATGGAAAAAGGACACATTACAACGCACCCTTGAGAGGTGTTGAAAAGGGAAAAGAGGACTGTTGAAATAGGCTTTATAGGACGCCTTAGAGGCGTTCTCCAACTCAGCGCTCTATAAAGTTTATAAAACAGATGGAAGAGGCGTTTTATATATTCAATAATAGAGGACGGTTGTCTGACATAACCATTGGCAAGAAAGGATTCAGGATCTGATCTGCGGTTAATGGAGAGCACCAAACTCATGCGTTGGAATACAAAACTATTATCTTACCTAACCGTTCTATATCCTTTTAATATAGAGAGCAAGTTTTTTAGACAACCGCTTTCTATACTTATTTCAATTTAAAAAAAAATTATGAAAATAGCGTGCCTATTATGTCGGCATCACGCCTTTCAAGGAATCAACTCAAAGACCAAATTAAAATAAAACTGATTATACGAAAATTCAGTTAAAAACAACAAATGAACAAAAGAATACATTAATGCGGATTTACAATTAACAAATTGTAGATCAATACATAAAAACATGTTCAAGTCACATTAAAATTATTATGAGTACAATACAACTTAAATATTATGCAGTATCAGATACATGTATGAGAACTATTGAGAAGTTAAATATCTAAAATAATAAAAAAAAAAAAAAACTTTAAAATTTACAAATTAGAACTTATATGTGTCTTTTTTTTTTTTTTTTTTGACATATAACTTATATGTGTCTTCAACACTTCATGGGATAAAGGATATAACGGATCTGCGAGAACAAAAAAAATATCCATTTAGCTCACTGTTAATTAGTAAATTCGGAGAAAGAATTACGAAGTATTAATTAAAATACGAACTCATTGCATTTCATAAGAGCTCACTTCATGTAATCTAACCGCAAAAAAATCATCAATATCTCAATATGAAAAGCTCTATATTACCAATTAAATCACCTACCACACAAATTCAAATTCCAAAAAAAGTTAATTAATGAAAAATACTAAAAGCCCATCAAATTGATCGATAATGGTAACCTTAAATCTTGCAATTGATTAATACAACACAATCAACAATGAAGGATATATGGAGGAAGACTACCGGAGAGAAAATAACGCTAGGAGATCCTACAACAAATGGTAGGACTTTCTGAATATCTTCGTTTTTAGTCTAATCCCTCCATTTTCTCTTTCCTAAAAACCAAACCTCACCTTCAATTGGATGTTATTCGAGTGGTGTTTTGGGGACGTGAGGTATTCAACCGTTCAATAATTTAAGAAAGAGGATATTGATTAAGAGATATCGATCTAAAAGAGTACAAAAAAATGAAGAAGGGATGAATTGAGAGATTATAGGAATAAAATTATATATGGTGATATTGTTAGAGTACTCTGTATGATAGAAAGAAATGAAGAGATGATAAGAAAATGTAAAAAAAAGCTACGGTGGCTAGCAAGTGTCGCAATTTCGATGGTGCAGGTGTGTGCACCTAGATCTAGGTGCACCGGGATTAAAACGCAAACATTTTAAAACAAAACGCGTATTTTCATTAATTCTGCAGTTAAAAAGAACAAGTCTCACAATACAAAAGAACATCATGTGCTCTGTTCTTCCCTGTTTAGTTTTCGCGATTTTTTTTGTTGTTCGCTCCTTTTTGCGGGTATTTATATGTCTGTGCTTCATAATTTTGAATTCAAAAAGTGTGAATAGGAGAGAGAAAGCTTACATTTGTGCATAAATTTTTTTTAGAGAGAGAAACTGATGGAAAATTCTCAAATATTCCATGATTTCTCTGTTTCAACATCAATTTCGAATGATTCTTCTTCTTGTCATCTGAATTCTTCAGCTGAAAATCAGAGTTACGAAGGTATTCTTTCAATTTTTAATAACGAGTTGCATTTTTCTTTGATTTTATGATTTCGATTTCATAATAATCGTACTTTTTATGTTTTTTGTGATTGTAATTAGTTTGATTAATTTAATTTTGAATCTCATTCTTCGTTGATTTTGGTGATTGTTGATAATGAAGGTTACGAATTGGTTTTTTCGTTGATTTCGCATTTATTTCATTTATGTGGTGAAACTGATTCTGTAATAACTATTATATTTAAGGAATATACGTTAATTTTGTCTGTTTGCAGAAAAGAACATTGTATCATTTCAGAAGAACATTTTTCAGTATCAAATGAACATGTTTAGAATACGTATTGAGACGTTCCTTATTATATTTAGCTTTTCAAATAATCACTGATTGTTCTTTATTGATTGTTCTTTTAACTCTTCATTGATTGTTCTTTAAGTCATAGTGTTCTTTTCGGTCACCTTTTGTGTTCGTTTACTCTATTTTTATTGTTCATTTTAATAGTTACTGTTCCTTTGATTCTTTATTGGTTTTTTTATTATATCTGCACGGATTGTTCTTTTATGTTTTTATGAGTTTACATTGTTCTTTTGATTGACAAAACTGATTGTTGATAATTATGCCGATATTGTTCTTTTAGGTTTTAATGTGTTCTTTTGATTGACAAAACTGATTGTTCTTTTAACTGTTTATTGATTGTTCTTTTAATGCATAGTGTTCTTTCCAGTCTAGTTGGAGTGTGTAATTTACTCTTGATGCATTGTTCTTTTCTAATAGGTACTGTTGTTTTTTATTCTTTATTGGTTGTTCTTTTATATCTGCCCAAATTGTTCTTTTAAGTTTTAATGTGTTCTTTTGATTGACTAATTGATTGTTCTTTTAACTCTTTATTGATTGTTCTTTTCATGCCTAGTGTTCTTTTCAGTCTACATGGATTGTTCGTTTACTCTTGGTGCATTGTTCTTTTTAATGGCTACTGTTCTTTTAAGTTCTTTTGTTCTTTTCTTTTTCTGATTTTTTTTTATTTTATAAATTTCCAGATATATTAAATAATGCAGTTAATAATTCAGAACAAAATGATGCTAATGAGGATCCAGAATCCTATGTGGTTGTTGGCCAAGGTACATGAATTGTACTTTTACTTGTTTATCACAATGTTCGTTTACGTCTTGTGTTTGTTCCTTTATCATACTTATGATGTTCTTTGTGTTCTTTTTTATCGTCATGCAGATTTTGAAGAACCAGTTTCATTAGAGGGAAGTGTAGTTAAGGATGATGATGAGGCGTATGAGTTATACAACAGTCATGCATTTAGGAATGGTTTTGGTACTAGGAAGGGTAAAAAGGAGTATAGAAGTGGTACTAGAATAGTTCGACAACGGTTTTTTGTTTGTGCATACGAGGGGTTTAAAAATCCAGATGGTGTTGTGCCTAAATCCTTTAAAAAAATTGATAGGAGAACTGGATGCAAGGCTTCAGTTCAGTTTGATGTTGATAAGAAAACTGGAGTGTATGTTCTTTCTAAACATTCCCGTCTGCATAACCATTCAATGGTTCCTGCTAATAAGAGACACCTTATTAGGTCACATAGGCACATTTCAAAAGAACAATTGGCTTTTCTTACTACTTTTACTTGTAGTGGCACGAAGCTTGCTGATGTTCTTAGAGCTATGAGGAAAGAAGTTGGTGGTGAGGCGAATTTAGGCTTCACTGTTCCTGACGCGTATGATGCTGTTTTGGCAGAGAAGAAGAAAAAGTTGGATGGTTGTGATTCAAATCAGTTGATCAGATGGTTCGCTATGAGGCAAGCTAAAGAACATGATTTTTATTATGATTTTCAATTGAATGAAGAGAATCAGTTGATCAATTTTTTTTGGAGAGATGGAAGAATGCGGTCTGATTATGAAGCTTTTGGTGATTTATTGATTCATGATACAACTTATCGTACTAATAAATACGATATGATTTGTGGGCCTTTTGTTGGAATGAATCTTCACACTCAAAATATCATGGTTGGAGTGGGTTTTATATTGAATG
The DNA here is from genome assembly GCF_020520425.1 of Spinacia oleracea. NCBI lineage: Eukaryota > Viridiplantae > Streptophyta > Magnoliopsida > Caryophyllales > Amaranthaceae > Spinacia > Spinacia oleracea. Next base: position 71,138,854 of record NC_079488.1, read on the forward strand.
AGAAGGCAGGTACTTTTGACTGGCTTTTTAATTCTTTTTTGACTTCAATGGGAGGGAAGCAACTTGTGACTATCATGACTGATCAATCTTCTGCCATGGACAAGGCTATAAGGTAAAGTTCTTTTAGGTTGTTTGTATGTTCGTTCATCAAACATTTTTGTTCTTTTGTATTTTTGTACTATTTTTTATGTTCTTTTTCTTTTGTCTTTCTGTTTAGTTTATATTTTTATCTATTTTTTTGGATTATGTTTTTTTAGGGAAGTGTTTCCAAAATCGAGGCATCAGTTGTGTACATGGCACATTGAGGAAAATGCTGTTGTAAACATCAAAGGTGTTATGGCCAAAGAAGGTTTCAAACGTCGGTTTGATTATGTTTTGAAATATACTGACACAGTTGCTGAGTTCGAGCATTATTGGAATAGGTAAAAATTATTTTGCTAATAGACTGATTAGTATTTAAAATTTTATTTTGTTCTTTTCATTCGACAACATGTTTTTTGTAATGTTAAATAGTGTTCTTTTCATGGTTGATGAAACTTGTTCTTTTAATCTGGTATATTAATGTTCTTTTCTTTGTTTAATAGAGTCCATACTTCTTGAACTGTGATTGTGTGTACTTTCTTTTCAAGTTTTATTGTACTGTATATTGTTCTTTTTTTGTCTTCATTTGTTCTTTGTTTTACTCAGGGTGTTCGTTTTGTGTCTCTGATTGTTCTTTTGTTTTCCTTGTTTGTTCTTTTGTAGTCTTTTGGCTGATTACAATTGCGCTAAACATTCATGGATAATAAGATTAAATAGTTTGAAGGAGAAATGGTGTCCTGCATATAACAAAGATTATTGTTTTTTTTGTGTGTACGTTTTGTGTGACTTATTGTTCTTTTTTTTGTTATATGTTCTTTTGTAGTCTTATGACTGATTACAATTGCAAGACACACAAATGGATAGAGAGAATATATGATTTGAAAGAGAAATGGTGTCCTGCATATAACAAAGACTGGTTTTCTGGGGGTATTTTATCTTCTCAAAGGAGTGAGACGACAAATCATTCTATTTCTAGGAGGTTGCATAAAACGAATGGTTTATGTGATTTTTATAAGTGTTTTTTAGATGTAATTGATGAATGGAGAAGTAAGGAGAACAAGGGAGATTATAATTCTTCTACTGGAAATAGATATTACGCATGTGCGGATAACATGTTATGTTTGCATGCGCGGGATGTGTATACCATTGCAATATATTTGATATTTGAGCAACGATTCATCAAAGCAATTGGTTTGAGGTGTCAACGCATTTCCTATGAGTTTCCAGTTTCTAAGTACATTGTTGGGCATCCTACAAAGGATTTTATTAGACATGTTGTGATGTTTAATGAGCAAGAGATGGTTGTTGATTGTACTTGCAAGTCATATGGAGAGATAGGAGTTCTTTGTTCTCATATTCTTCGAGTTTTCATTGTCCATAATGTTGAAGAGATTCCCAAAAAATACATTATGAAGAGATGGACCAAAAAGGCTATGAACACGGTTGTTGAAGAAGGAGAAGATAGAGATAATGAAGTAAGTGTTGTTTCTGCTTCAGTTTGGAGGATGCAAAGCATAAGAAATTGCATTAAAGTTATAAATGAAGCTCAACATTGTCCGGCTGCAAGGAAGCTTATTGATTTGGGTGTGTTGGATATGTCATGCAAAGTAAAGGAGTATATTGGTGGTGTTGAAGGGGATGGTAATGTATCAAACAAGTATGTGCGAGAAGAAACTCTACTTGATGTCGTTGAGCCTTCAACAGACACAGTTTTGCCGGATGTTGTGGAACCGATTGCTGAAAAAGTCATTCCAACAATGATTCAAAATCCACCAAAGCGAAAGAGGAAGATTAAGAACGGGACTGAAAAGGCTAATGAGAGGAATGTGAGACCTAAAGGAATTGTTGAGAAGAAACGCAATAAACTGAAAGGTTGGAACAAGAGAAGAGAAAGACATGTTGATAATTTGAGGGAGGAAACTCAGTCTACTGATCAGGTAAACTGTTCTTTTTAAACATTTATTTGTTCTTTTATTACTTCGGAATGTTCTTTTTGTTTATCATTGTTCTTTTTTCCATTTTTATGTTCTATTTATCCTTTTTGTTTATGATCTTTTAGTTTACTTTATTATGTTCTGTTGGCAAATTGTTCTTTTTAATAATCTATTTGTTCTTTTATTCCTTTAGTTTGTTCCTTTTGTTTATCATTGTTCGTTTTTCTTTCTATATGTTCTTTTGTCTTTTTGTTTATGTTCTTTTGCTAAACAGTTCATTTTTTAAAAGAACATCAATTTGTTCTTTTAATGTTTATTATGTTCTTTTTTGAACTGTTCTTTTTTATTATCTATTTTGTTCTTTTTTCTTCTTTATCATGTTCTTTTTTTCCTTATTGTTTCTTTGTTCTTTTTCAGTGTATCATAAATTTACCTGTTGGTGGGGTTTTGGTTCATCCAACATCTTCAAATTCACAATTGGAAGCATATGTTCCAGATGATTATTTTGGAGTACACATACAACTTTTGTAGATTCATTTACGATTGGTAATATTTTGATTTTTAGTTTGTTGTGTTTTTAATCATTTGTTTTTGTATTCTCAATAATGTTCTTTTACTCTTTTGATGTATATTTTTACGGGCTACTGATGTTTCGCTCAATCAATATTTTGAAATGAGAATTTTTAGTTGTATATATTCTTATTTTTGTTTTGATTTTTGTGCAATTAGGATTGCAAAATTATTGCATAAAGGAGTATATGCTTAAATGTGAAAAGAACTTACTAAAAGAGAATAAAAAGAATTTTGGAAAGGAAAGAACATATCCCATGATATAGAAGAACATGGTCTGGGATTGAAAAGAACTTGAACCTTTAATTGAAATACTTGTTTAAAATATCCAAACTACTTATCTGCAACTACTAGAACATCTAATTGTTTCCAAAAGAACACCACACATGTTTAAAAGAACAACCCATAACTCCAGCAATAACCACATCTACAAAATATGCCATTGTTTTTTAAAGCATACTTCTAATAAAAGGTAACTATTATTTTGCCTTCATGAAAACAACCAACTATTCAACTTGATTAGCTCTCTTCAATGCCAGATACGTTAGCTCATGCCTTTTGTTCAGAACGGATAATAAGATTTCAGTACCGTACCGCATTCTCTGCTTGCAAATAAAGTCTTTCTGAAAACATAAAATAGTACATTAATAAAAGATTATATATTAAAATAATATACGTACATATATTCAAAATTTACTTACATCTTCATCTGTGTTTTTGAAGCCACAATTCCAAGTCTGGTTGCCTTTGTAGGTCTCCATATGCCTCATTGCATATACCCCACAATCAGTCTTGTTTGTTCTGTTTTTCCATGGCATTTCAAGCAACACAATTTCATATGCTGAAATCTGTGCCTTCCGCAAAGGATGTCCTTCTTGTTCACAAAATATTGTCCATGCTTCAAACTGAAATAAAAAGAACATTTAACTTAGTAAAAGAACAAAGAACAAAGAACAACAAAGAAACAAAGAACAACAAAGGAAGGAAAAAAGAACATTTAATTTAGTAAAAGAATAAAGAACAACAAAGGAAAGAACAAATAAAATATATAAGAGGAAATTCTTCAAATAGACTTACAGTTCTTTCTGCAAATGTTTTATATTTATCATCATATGTAATTCCTTCAGGTAAGGAGAGATTGTCAATGATCTCCACCTTCTTCGCCTTTTGGTTGATTACAATGAGATAAAAATGATCATCAGACCAGACTGGAAAGAACAACTACAAGCAGAGAAAAGAACATTAAACAAAGGAAAATGAACATATGTAAAAAAGAAAAGAATAATATTATAATTTTACCAGATGGAATCCCTTCAAAGACTTCACACCAGCAGTTACATACTCATGGCATACACTTAAAATAAAATTTTCTAAGCGTTTGCCCTCGGTTGCTTGACTATCCTGTGATCCACCATACGGTTCATTCTGGCAGAGCATATTCTGCACCGAAAAATTAAAAAATTTAAATATATGTTATATAATAAAAATAACTGAAGAAGTACGAAAATATGATTTTTTAGTGATATTAAAACTTACGAAAGGGATTGTAGAGAAATAGAACTTCAAGTTACTCTTGACACTTTGATCTGGATCATCATTCAGTATTCTTGCAAAAGTGTCAATAACATTATTCATCACCCACACATTGGGAGCTGTTTTAAAGGAAAAGAACAAAAATATGAGTAAAAGGAACATCAACAGCATTTAAAAGAACATTTTAAATTCCAATAATTAAATATATACCTAGGGTTTGAAACTCTTCTCTGGTAACTATATTCCAATCATCAGTGTACAACACCTGACTGTTATAAGAATGAAAATAAAATTTCCATAAGAACATGTACAAAAAGAACATCTACATTCAAATACTTGTAATAGTATAAAATTCTTACGTTGGGCTTCCCTTTCCAAAGGCATAATCCAGTACGCATCGCATGTCCTTTTCCTTTTGATTCAACTGTTCTTCCCCAACCAGTAGGTGTGAATACTGAGTTAAGAAGGGTGACAGTAACTTGAGGGGAACATTTTTCTTTCTCTTAACAAGTTTAGGTACTTGTACGTTATCTGGATCATCTTCCTCACTTATGAAAACAAAGACATTATAAAGTAAAAAGAACATATTAGAGGGAAAAACGAATTCAGACTAACAATAAAAAGAACAACAAAGTGAAAAGAAAAGAACATTTTATAAATGATAATGAAAAATAACTTGTAATAATAAACGAAAAATAACTTATAAAATAAAATTCAGTAGTCATACTCTATGTTCATAGATGTAGGTGCATTTTCTGGTTGCGAGTACACCGCACTTGGAGTGCTAAAAGAGTGGAAAGAAAAGAATATATTACTATAAATAAAAAGAACAAAAGCGAGAAAGAAAAGAACATTAAATTGAAGATTATGAAAATTATATTTTAATAAAATACAGTAGTCTTACTTCAGGAATATTGATGGAGTTTCCATTTCAGTCTGCGACTCAGCGGCAGTCGGAGTCTTAAACTCGGATTCTTCAGTTCTAACAGTTGGAGACATGGGGTTTCCATCTTCAACTCCTTTGATTAAACCTTCCATAGTCTGAAACTCGGAGTCTTCAGTTCTAACGGTTGGAGACATTGGTTTTCCATCTTCAGCTCCTTGGATTAAACCTTCCATATCTGATCTCACATTTTCAGGTTCTCTGTGTATTACAAAAAAAAAAAAAAAGAACATGTGAGGAGGAACAAAGAACACAATGAGAAGAATTAAAGAACAAAAGTGCAATGAAAAAGAACATATAAGTTAATATTAAAAGTAGGAAGATATTAAAGTAAATATAGAAAGAACATAAAGAAATATATGAAAGGAACATTCCGAATAAAAGAAACAAAAGATCCATTAAATAATTGTATAAAGACAGAGAATTAATAAAAAGAACAAATCAAACGAATAAAAAAACAAATAATTGTTTATAAAAGAACATTGTGAATAATGAAAGAAACAGTCACATATTTATTATACATGTGTATGTGAACTGTTTTAAAAGAACGCATACTCAGTTTTTTCTGTAGGTGGCTCTTGTTTTTCAGCTTCATCTTTGTTGTCCCCTGAAATTGTCTCCAAATCACGTTCAGTCAAAGTTTTGTTTGCCAAGATTGCTTCTAATCTCATTTCCTCTTCAAAGTCGTGTGCCTGAGGAGGAGGATTTGAATCGGAAACCATTCCAAGCTTCAATGTCAAATCAGCAAATACATTAGGCTGGGAAGGCATGATCGGAGGTGTTAAAAATGGTGGCAAATCAAATGGAATATCCTCAGATTCCTCGATTTCCTTTCTTTCATTTCCTTCTGTTGCCTTTCGTACTGCTTCCTCAAATAGTATTGTGAAGTAGTCTGAGCTGAAAAATTCTTTATCTTGACTGAGGATTGAACCAATCTCCTCAGTATTCCTTCCTTCTTGCCGCTCTTCTGTAGAGTTGCCCTTCTCAAAAGTAACTGGAATTTCAGTTCAAGAGCATGTTGACCACATTTTTGCCATATTGAATGGCAGACTTTTTTTGACATCAATAGTAGTGTCAAAGAACTTTCTGGACAACGACAATAAGTCGTTGAACTTGTTCATGACACTACTGAGTTCAGTAGTGGTTTTAGTGAATTCAGCATGGAATTCCTGTTTAACAATAACAACAATAAGGACTGGATAAATAAAAAGAACATTCGAATGGAAAAAAGAACAAGAGAGATTCCTAAAAGAACATTCAAGTAGAGCTTAGAAACATTGTTAAAGATCGAAAGAACATGTTAAAGAGATAAATGAACATGTAAATAACATGCTTAAACATATAAAAGAACATTCAAATGTAAAGAACATCTTTTTAAGAAAAAAGAACATGCTTAAATAACATGAATAAACATTTAAAAGAACATGTAAAAGAACGTAAAGAACTAGTTTTTGATAAAAAGAACATAAACACAGAAAGCAAAAAACATGGTAGGAAAAAAGATTATATTGAGGACGTAAAAGAACATTTGTTGGAGGAAAAAGAACATTACAACAAAAACGTTGAAAAAATAAATGCAATGGTTTTGTTGAGTGAATTTAATTTTTACCTCAATTGTAGAAGGGACTTTTGCTTTCTCACTGGGGTCTGCCTGTTGCTCTGGCAAATCTTTGTCATCCCCGAGTTGAGTCACTGGTGCACCTTGATGTTCTCTGGGCACATCATTTGTGGACCAGTTAGGCTCTTGGTGTTGATGTTGCTGTTGTGGTTGCTGCAATGGTTGCTGCGATGGTTGTTCATCATGTTGCTGCTGTTGTTGTTGTGGGTGTTGAAGAAGAAGTGGTGGTGGTTGTTCACTGAGTGCTTTATGCTGTTTGAGCAGCTCCATCTCCTTCCTGTACAGTTGTAGCTCAGGTGGACCTTGAATTCTGTCCAGAATCAAGCCATGTCCGAAGCCTGTAGCATTGTCATTGCGTACCCTGCTGCTTATCATATCTCTTGTCCAGCAAGAAATTAGGGGGAAGATCCTTGGAGGGTACTCTTCCATGATCTGCACCCGATCGAAATAACATACCTAATTTAACAATAACAACATAATTTATTGTTAGTTAGGTGAAAGAAGAAGATGAAAGTAATATATATAACAAAGGGAAATGCTAGCTTAATGATTGAAATTTACCATTAGAAATGGTAGTGGACCAGCAAACCATCTGCTACGGTCCACATTCCAGTACATAGCTGCCCCAAGAAGGCTGGTGTATGCATACTGGCACCAATTTAGATTCCTCACTTGCTCCAAGTCAACAGTGCTTGCTAGGAATCTGAAGTTTGGCTTTTGAAACAGAAAAATATAAAAGAAAAGAACATTAATTATGATTTTAAATAGAATAAGAAAATAGAACATTCAATAGAAAATAAAGGAACATTAGAGAGAATGAAAAGAACAATGAAAGAAGAGCAAAAGAATATTGAATACAACTGAAAAGAACACAACTAACATTCATATAAAGGAAAGTACAACAATAGGACAGTGAAAGAGAAAGAAAGAACATGGAATTCGACAAACAAATGAAAGAACAATAAAAATATTAATAAACATTTAAAAGAACATAATACGCAAACAAAAGAACATTAATGAGAAATAAAAGAACATTAATGAGAAACAAAGGAATTTTGATGTAAGAAAGAACATGGAATATCATACAGAATAAAAGAACAGTGAAAGAGAAAGAAAGAACATGGAATTCGACAAACAAATAAAAGAACAATAAAAATATTAATAAACATTTAAAAGAACATAATACGCAAACAAAAGAACATTAATGAGAAATAAAAGAACATTAATGAGAAACAAAGGAATTTTGATGTATACCGATAAATTAGTAGTGGATTTAATGCAGGTGTTAACTGCAACCACTAGGAAAGATCTCTTCCAGTTATCATCAACTGGAGTCTCATCTTTGATCAGTTTTTCAACCATTTCTTTCAATTTTGGGCATCCAGACTTCACTTTCCAGTATGCCCAAAATTCAGCAAAAACCCTCAACACTTCAGGATCTTGTTCATCAGTCCATTCCACGACCGGAGCTCCTCCAATAGGTATACCGTACACCAGGTATACATCCTCTACAGTAATATCAAGGGAAGACTTTGGTAGATGCAAGGAACGGTCGGACGAGTTGAAATTCCTAACCAACTCGTACGGGAATGGATTTTCGTTTTGTGGGATGTCAAGTTGCAGAAGAGATCCAAAGCCTAACTCCACGATGGCTTGTTGTTTTCTTATATCATCTGGTTCATTAGATGCAATTCCCCTCAAGAATCGCATCATCAATTGCGGAGTTTGCCTTAGATTTAGTTTCCTTTCTTCAGGTTTTGGTTTGGCAACAACCAAAGATTTTGGTTTCTCATCATCCACCACCTCCATGACCTCATCAGAAACAACAATTTGTTTACTTCTTGTTGCTCTCTGGAAAAAAGAAAAAATATAAAGAACATTAGCCAGGGAGTAAAAGAACATTATAAGGAAGAAAAAGAACAAATAACTTAAGAAATTTTTTGACCTTCTCAACTACTTTTTCCCCCTTCTTCATTAAGGGTTCACTTTCCTCTTCTACTTCTTCACCTTCTTCTTCACCTCCTTCTTCATCTTCCTCGTCTTCATAAACCTCCCTCACAACTATCTGATTAACTTTGCTACCCCTCTGAATGAAAAAAGAACATAAATGATAATGTAAAGAACACAAGACAGGAAAAAAAGAACATTCTTTATTTAAAACACAGCATTTATCTCTATTATAATATAACATTAAGGTAAATAAAAAGATATACAAAAAGGGTAATGTGAAGTTTACCTTAAGTGCTGCAGTCTTTTTCAAAGTAACTCCATTCCCCTTCTTAGCATTGGGTGCAACTTTTTTTGTTGAAATTTTCTCAGCAGGCAACAAGCTCTTCTTCTTATGTGCCTCTTCCAATTCCTGCTTTACCTCTTTGATAAGATCGGGAAATTCTTCTTTCAGCAATTGACTTCTGTTGACCAAAACAATAGAACATAAGTAGTAAAAAAAAAGTAAAACACAGAAAATAAAAAGAACACCATTTATGTAAGTTACCTTGTCCTTTTCCTGTTTGGTATTGATTTCCTAGACTTCCCCTTTGCTTTTTCAGGTTCCTCACCAGCTTCTTCTCCGTCTTTTTTCTTTCTAGTAAAAACATAAATGCAAAAGTATGTTTAAGAAACGAAAATAACAACTACAATGTAAATATGAAATAGTATTAACAAACACAGATGATACCTCAAAGTAATTTTTAAGTTCGTTTTCTTTTCTTTTCTTTCTGGTTCATCCAGCTCTTCTGGAACTTTTACCTCAGCCTCCTCTTTTTCAGGTTCTTTCACTTCTTCATGCACTTTTACTTCATGCTCTTTCTTTTCAGTTTCTTCCTGCTTTTCAGGATCTTTGCTGGAATTTTTTTGTCCTTCTCCACCCTTCTTTTTTGTTCAATCAGATCCAGCTGCTTTTCCTGTTGTAGCAGCTTTTCCTGAAGTGCTTGCACCATCTTCTGTTGTTCTTGCAATGCTTTCCTTTGTTTGGAAAGTCTATAATGAAAAAACATATGTCATGAAAAAAAGAACAACACCAAAAACACATGTTATGAAAAAAGAACAACAGAAAAATGTTTGAAATAACACATGTAATGGAAAAAGAACAACATGTCGTGTACAAAAGAACACAGCTATGCTTTTGGAAAGAACACATATTATGAAAAAAGGAACAACACAAAAAACAAGTGCACAGTTCTCATCCTGCACCCTTGTACAATATCTTATTCATCTGATTTTTTTTATTTTTTCATATACAATATATAAATAATGTTTGTCCTCCATATTCTCATTCATTCATCATTTCATAATTTTAGCAACACATTTTAGAGAGAGAAAAATGAGAGGTTTTATTTTCTCTCAACAGAAGAGAGAATTTAAGAGAGAGAAAGAGTGAAATGCGATTTCTACTTTCTTCTCTCTCCAACTTTTCGCATTATTGTTCCTGTTTTTTTGAGAATTAGTGAATTAATCAGAATACTAATTCTCAGGAGATGAAAAAATACAATTTGCTAATTTTCGTAGAAAGAAAATTGAAGGAGATAATGAAATTCAAGAGGATTGTGATCATTTGCTGAGGATTTATGTTGATGTTGTTGATAAATGTTGTTCAACTGTTGATCAAGGTATGCTTATATGTTCCTTTTCTTATGTTCTTTTTATTAAGTGTTCTTTTACTGTGTGCTAACAGTTTTAGGTTTGCCTTTTAAATGTAGATGGTTTGTTCTTTTATCCGTGATTGATTGTTCTTTATTTTTTAAAATACATTTAAGAACAAGTAAAAAGAACACCATCTCATCAAATCTAAGCACATTGTTCTTTTTAATTTTCATTGATTGTTCTTTTAATGCCTAGTGATCTTTTAAGTAGGCATGGACTGTTCTTTTCTTCTAGATGCATAGTTCTTTTTAAGCCTACATTAATACTGTACTGTTCTTTTGAGTGTACATTGGTTGTTCTTTTGAGCATACATTGATTGTTCTTTAAACCTGCACAGTTGGTTCTTTTAAGTTTTTATAGATAAGAACATAGATAAAAAAGAACATAGATCAAATTCAATAGATAAGAACAAAATTATAAATCTAGGTTTAAGTTCGTCAAAATTGTACTGTTCTTTTTAGTCTATTTGTTGTTCTTTTAACCTGGGCGAATTGTTCGTCAAACAGTAGGGCTAATAAAAAGAACAGACAGTAAATAAATAAAAGAACATAGATCTACTTATTTAATTTAAATTTCCACTGTTCTTTTGAGTTAACATTCGTTGTTCTTTTAAATCTATACCATTGTTCTTCTAAGTGTATGATTCAGTGACTTAAAATACATTTTAAAAAAAACATAAATGTAGATCTACTTTTAAATTCGTTAAAAAATGTATTTGGTTTCGTTATTGTAATTAGAACATTAAGGAAAACAAAAAGAACAAACAGAAGGTGTAAATGAACCTAGGTTTTTGTTTAAAAAATCCACTTACTCGCTCTCTTCTTCTTCTTCCGTTTCTGAAACTTCTTTGTTGATATCTTCCAACAAATCTGCATCAATTGTTGGTGTAATTTCTTTCTCTTTCTTCTTTTTGTTTCTTAAGTTCAATAAAGTCGTTGTCAAAGGAACATAATCCCTTCAAATGAAATTTTATAGAAAATTAAAATTCATGGGAAATTCTCTAAAAATTAAAATTAAACTGAAATTCAAGAAAAAAGAAAAGAAAAATGAAGTTGAATTCTTACTCAATAGAACATTTCGCATCAACTTCTTCTCCTTTTTTCGATTTCCCCATTTTCAATTGTTAGGGTTCAAGTTTTTGTAACCAGATTATCACTTCCAAAAAACAAATTGGGGAAGTTTTTAGAGTGAAAATAGTAGAATTCCAAATTGGGGAAGTTCGGATTTGCAATAATTTGAAAGGTTTTGCACTGTTTTTTTGATTGTTGGTGAGTGAAGGTTTTGCATGTAGGTTGAGTGTGAAAGTGAAAATAAATGTCGCATTCAATGATGTATTTATATATGATAAATTGAAGAGAGAGAAAATAACTGCTACAGTATTTTCAAATTTAAACTTCCTTTTTTTTTGTTGTTCTTTTCGTCCGCTCTTTTGTTCTTTTGGCCTATAAGTAAAGAAAATGATGTTTGTTTGAGTCTCCTTTGTGTTCTTTTTATTATCTGTTGTTAGTATTTTTAAATTTATTTTTTATTACTGTTTTTACTTAAATTATATTTTTTAATTTTTTTTATTTTAAACAGTAATCTGTTTTTTAATTTTTTAAAATACAAAATGAAATACAAGTAACTTATTTAATTTTTTTTTATTAAAAGATTTTGAGGAGAGAGAAATTAACTGCCACGTTTTATGTTTTCATAGGAAAACTTCTGTTTTGCGGTTTTTTTCTTGCCACGTTCATTATTTCAATAAAAAACTTCTGTTTGGCGGTTTTTTCATTTTTTAACGTTTTTGTTGTTCTTTTCGTTGGTTCTTTTCTTCTTTTGTGCGTCTGGTGTTGCATTTGCCATGTTCTTTTTAAAAGTGCAGAGAAATCGTTCTTTCCTTGTTTTAACCTTTCTGGTTTTTAATATGTTTGTGTTTTTCTTTTTTTCTTTTTGTTCTTTTCCTTTACTTTCTGATCTTCTCTCATTTTAGTGTATTATGTTCTTTTACGTGTTTTGATCTTTTTGGTTTTTAATATGATTGTTCTTTTCTATTTGTTCTTTCGTTTAATTGCTGATGTTCTTTCTTTTTAGTGTTTTATGTTCTTTTACGTGTTTTTACTTATTGTTCTTTTACGTGTTTTTACTTATTTGTTGTTTTAACCTTTTTTGGTTTTCAATGCTATTGTTCTTTCCTGTTTTACTTATTGTTCTTTTGGTTTAATTCTTGATGTTCTTTCTTTTATGTTTTTGTGTTCTTTTATGTTTTGTTGCTTTTTTATGTTTTTGCGTTTTGTTCTTATTTTTCTGCGTTTTGGTGCAGGTGCACCTAGATCTAGGTGCACGCGCATGTACCATCCGCGCGTTGAGCAAGTGTAGGTTGGGGGGAAGTTAGGGTTTTCATTGGAAGAAAATGGAAAGTAAAAAAAGTTGCAATTACATACTTTAACTTTGCGAGTCGCATTTCCCTTGTTAAATACTAAAGGGGTGTTTGTAGATCACTGTTGCGCATTTTGTAAATAATATTTGTTGTTAATTTCTTTTTATTACGGTAAAAGCATAGAGGACGGTTATCTAAGAACGCGCTTTATATTTTATCTCCCACATGACAGTGATCTAAGATAAGCGTACTCTTTAGTTGGACAAAACGTTTATCCAACTTAACCGTTCTATATCTTGTGTTTCTTATTCCAGTTTTTGTAGTAGTGACGGTTCTCAGCAAACTAACCACTTTGACTTTGCTATTTCTCCTTTTATTTAATGAATCTCAAATTACGGGACAGGATACGTTCTGTTCGAATTTTGGATCGATTGCGACAGAACGCATGATCAGTTTCGCAGCGTCAGGCTTAGGCTTAGGGGTTTAGAGTCAATACTCAGAATAATAATTGTGTGTTGTGTTCTTTCACGTCGACCTTAGGGCCCTTTTATAGAAAAGAGTTCGTGGAAAGATAGAATTGTAGAACTCTAATCCACGAGGAATTAGGAAAGAACACGTCCCAGGTAATTTCAGCGCCCAAGGCTGGGCGCCGAAGATTTCGGCGCCCAGAGCCAGGCGTTGAAAATAGGGTCTGGTCTGTTTATTTGTCAGATTCGGATTCTTAGAATCCGGAGTGTATGAGACTTTAATCGAGTCTTTTAGTGCGTATTAATTTTATGATGGAATGCATCTGGGCCCGTTACGAAGTCTAGGCTCGTTAGGATTTTAATTAATACGTAACTCTTATTTTCGAATCGTATTAGGAATAGGATTCTCTCGCAATTTCTATCTCATTTAGGATTTATGTTGGAGTGCAACACCTAATTCTGACATGTTTCTATCTTTTATGACTTCCCACTTTTAACAACTACCCATTTCGGCAGTTACTATTTTTAGCAGGTTTCCATAAATAGCAGGTTTCTATAAATAGCAGGTTTCGGGTGAAATGAAAAGGAGATTTGAGATTCGTTATTTTATAGGAGATGCGTTGTCAAGTGGAGATTTATGTTCTCATCATCGAACCTTCCCTTTCGGGAATGGGGACAAAAGTAGGTGTCTACAGTTAGCCCCCACTTTGACTGAGTCTTGGAGTAAGACGATGGTCAAAGTATTAGACGGAGTGCGCCACACAAGCCACGGTGACCTGCTTTTGCGAGGGTCTCACGAGCCCCCGAGTGATAACATTTGACTTAAGGGTCATCACTTGAAGTGTCGACATATCCCTCACGTGTCATTGGAATTTGTCAACGGATACTATAGAAACTCCCTCACTTAGTCACTGGAAGTATCTAAAGAAGCGTAGAAACTCAGTCACTTTGTCATTGGGAGTAGCTACAGATGTTTTTCGAAATCAAAGCTATAAAGTGTAATTGGGCCTGGCCAAGCCTAATCACGAGGTAAAAATGTTTTTAAAGATTCTCATTTTCAGGGTTAGCTAAACGAGAAAAACGCCCTTGTTTTTATGGGACGTAAAACGAAGGAAAAACCAGCACATCGTTCTTTTTTGGAAAAACGGAAAACCAATCCTTTAATTTTTGGAAAAAGGGAAAACCAATCACATCGTTCTTTTTTGGAAAAACGGAAAACCAATCCTTTAATTTTTGGAAAAAGGGAAAACCGATCCTTTAATTTTTGGAAAAAGGGAAAACCAGAAAAATTTATCGCTGCAGCGACTAAGGACCTGCGCGGTTAGTGGCGCAGACCCCGCCGGCTAAAGATGGCAAGCCTGTCCGCTAAGGGTGGACACCCCGTCTGATAGAAGTGGACGAATCTATTTTTGAAATTTGAAAATAAGGACCTACGCGGTTTGTGACGTAGACCCCGCCGGCTAAAGATGGCGAACTTGTCTGCTTAGCGTGGACACCCCGTCCGATAGAAGTGGACGAATCGATTTTGAAATTTGTTTGTGCTTTTTGAAAATAACAACCTACGTGGTTTGTGACGTAGACCCCGCCGGCTGAAGATGGCGAGCCTATTTTGAATTTGAAGACTTTATTTTTCAAAAACTGAGGACCTGCGCGGCTAGTGACGCAGACCCCGCCCGCCGAGGGTGGGCGAGCCCATTTTGAATTTCTTACTTTCTTTTCATTTTGCCTATGTAGAAGGGCTTTTGTGATTACAACCTGTTGGTGGGTCGCAATATTTCCTGATTAGGTGTGTCCTATAAGTGGGCCCACACTGTGTATATTTCTGTCAACAATATTTTTTAAAATACCGTTTTTGTTTAGATTATCCAAACATGGGACTGTGTATAGCGTAGTCCGGGAACATGATTTTAACTTTGCACACTCTTTGTTGGAGTATATATTTTCTTTCGCGAGCCCCCAAGCAATTGGGCTCGTCGGTCATTTTTCGCCAAGAGAGGTACGTAGTTTATAACGTCTTTTAATCATGTCTGGGGTCATGCTCGTATGTGCGAGTGACCTTTATAGTGATATGCTATTTTGACGAAGTCGTGGAGTGCGACTTCAGTTTTCGGGCGACAAAGTTTATTTTCCAATAATATCCGGTTTAGCTTGGCCCGGATTAATCTTTTGACAAACAAACATTTTTCATTTTGAGAAACCAACGAGTTAACAATATATTTTTTTTTTGGTGTTTCGAAGAATGACCTTGATATTTATTTTGCTCATATTTGTTTTGAAAAGTGTACACATATATTCCTTGAGACGAGTCTAAGTTTTGACCAAGTTTTAACATTCATTTTTTTGATATTTGGGTGCTAAAGGTGCTTTTGGGCTTGATCTTAATTTCAATAGGGCCTCGCGTCTAGCGACACGGTTTTAAGTCCATTCCTGTTCCGCGTTTTGTGAAATCTGGGCCTTGGGCTGCATATTCAGCGCCCAAGGCAGGGCGTTAATTATTTCGGCGCCCAGCCGTGGGCGCTGAAAGTCCTCTCCTGGCGATTTTTGGTTTTCGGATTTCTTTACGCGTTTCCGAATGGGATCAGGATGTCACTTGATGTCTTCAGCTATATATAGGGGCTAGATACGTCCCTATTTTCTATCACTCTCAATTTTCTTCTCTCTTGTAGTTGCTTAGTCTTAATCCCTCATTGCTTTTGTCATGTCGTTTCCTCCTTTCTCACTCCAACGAGCTGTTAGGCGTTGGCTACGAGCCCTTACTCCTACAGAAAAGGCTTTGTTGAAAGAATACCACTTAGAGGCACTTTTAGGCTTACAACAAATAAATATTGATTATAACTTTATGTATGCAGCCCTAAGCTTTTGGGATTCCGATCATCATGTTTTTGTCTTTCGAGGCAACGAAATATGTCCTTTGCCAGATGAATTTGCCGCGATCCTTGTTTATCCTACTAATGCTACTCCTGCCACCCCTGGAACCATTGAAGAGGGTAAAACAACCATAGGGGCTTTCCTAGGACTAGATGCTAACATGCTTGCTGAGATTTTTGTAGGTGATGAGGTTAATTTGGCAAAGCTTGTAAAACACCACTTTGAACCTAGTAAAAATATGACCGAACAAAAGTTGAACATTCGAGCCCTTGTATTTTGCTTGTTGAATCATTATTTGCTGTCGAATAACAATGGTGAGTTCGGTGACATAAGGTTGATCCCCTTGATTAGCCAGATGGAAAGTTGCTATTCTATTATGCCGTTGGTTGTTGCCGAGACTTTGCTGAGTGCGGATGAACTGAAGAAGGATGCCAAATCTGAATATTTTAAGGGGATCCCCCTATTGTTGCAGGTAATCGATCTTTTCCTTGCGCATGTTGTGAGGGGGTCGAAAAAGCACGAGGCTAATGCGTGACCTCGTCCCTCGAGGGTGTGACGCTTCTTTTTGTCAAATCAAGTGTAATTGGATTTCCTGTGAGTTTACACCCAATTGACTAGTAATATAGGAGTCGCCATTCAGTTTTTAACGACAATGAGAAAAACTGACAGTACCCGGTTATCGTGACATAAAGGGAGTGCAATTATGTTTGACCACGACGGCCGTAGGTTCCCTTGTGATCCCTGGTGGTGGGGATCGCTCAACGTCCACCCGCAGGGTAGAGATTGAGGGTTCGGGGGACTGTTACTACCGAGAGGAGTACTCGCTCTTCGATAACTCCAGAGGCAGGATATCCTTACTAGCTCAGCATAAATAATTGAAGGGACATGCGTTACTATTAAACTAATATGAGTTGATTTTATCAATATGCAACATATAGTACTAGATCGAACGCGATTATCTGATTTAGATTGTTTTAAGGGACCTAGCATGATAATCCAATTTCCCAAAAATATCATATTTAATTAAGCGTGATCGAACAATCAGATTTTAGTTAGTTTAACAGTTCATAAAAGGGCGAGGAAAGCAATTAAACAATGGAAAAGGGACACATTACGACGCACCCTTGAGAGGTGCGTCACGGTTCTTAGAAAACTAACCACTTTGACTTTGCTATTTCTCCTTTTATTTAACGAATCTCAAATTATGGGACGGGATACGTTCTGTTCGATTTATGGATATATTGCGACAGAACGCGTGATCAGTTTTGCAGCGTGAGGCTTAGGCTTAGGGGTTTAGAGTCAATACTCAGAATATAATTGTGTGTTGTGCGTCCTTTTCACGTCGAACTTAAGGGTCTATTTATAGGAAAGAGTTCGTGGAAAGATAGAATTGCAAAACTCTAATCCACGAGGAATTAGGATGAATTAGGACGAAATATGTCCTTTGCCAGATGAATTTGCCGCGATCCTTGTTTATCCTACTAATGCTACTCCTGCCACCCCTGGCACCATTGAAGAGGGTAAAACAGCCATAGGGGCTTTCCTAGGGCTAGATGCTAACATGCTTGCTGAGATTTTTGTAGGTGATGAGGTTAATTTGGCAAAGCTTGTAAAACACCACTTTAGACCTAGTAAAAATATGACCGAACAAAAGTTGAACATTCGAGCCCTTGTATTTTGCTTGTTGAATCATTATTTGCTGTCGAATAACAATGGTGAGTTCGGTGACATAAGGTTGATCCCCTTGATTAGCCAGATGGAAAGTTGCTATTCTATTATGCCGTTGGTTGTTGCCGAGACTTTGCTGAGTGCGGATTAACTGAAGAAGGATGCCAAATCTGAATATTTTAAGGGGAGTGTCGACATATCCCTCACGTGTCATTGGGATTTGTCAACGGATAGTATAGAAACTTCCTCACTTTGTCATTGGAAGGATCTAAAGAAGTGTAGAAACTCCCTCACTTTGTCATTGGGAGTAGCTACAGATGTTTTCGAAATCACAGCTATAAAGTGTAATTGAGCCTGGCCAAGCCCAACCACGAGGTAAAAATGTTTTTAAAGATTCTCATTTTCAAGGCTAGTTAAACGAGAAAACCTCCTTGTTTTTATGGGACGTAAAACGAAGGAAAATCCATCACATCGTTCTTTTTTGGAAAAACGGAAAACCAATCCTTTAATTTTTGGAAAAAAGAGAAAACCAATCACATCGTTCTTTTTTGGAAAAACGGAAAACCAATCCTTTAATTTTTGGAAAAAGGGAAAACCGATCCTTTAATTTTTGGAAAAAGGGAAAACCGATCCTTTTATTTTTGGAATAAGGGAAAACCGATCCTTTAATTTTTGGAAAAAAGGGAAAATCGATCCTTTAATTTTTGGAAAAAGGGAAAACCGATAAAGGTTATCGCTGCAGCAACTAAGGACCTGCGCGGTTAGTGACGCAGACCCCGCCGGCTAAAGATGGCGAGCCTGTCCGCTAAGGGTGGACACCCCGTCCGATAGAAGTGGACGAATCTATTTTTGAAATTTGAAAATAAGGACCTACGCGGCTTGAGAAGTAGACCCCGCCGGCTAAAGATGGCGAACTTGTCTGCTAAGGGTGGACACCCCGTCCGACAGAAGTGGACGAATCTATTTTGAAATTTGTTTGTGTTGTTTTGAAAATAAGGACCTACGTGGTTTGCGCCGTAGACCCCGCCGGCTGAAGATGGCGAGCCTGTTTCATTTTGAAGATTTTATTTTTCGAAAACTAAGGACCTGCGCGGCTAGTGACGCAGACCCAGCCCACTGAAGGTGGGCGAGCCCTATCCGCTAAGGGTGGACATCCCTGAATTCGTTTTTCTATTTGGAACTCGCGCGGTTCGTGGCGCGATCTTGCCCGATTGAGGTGGGCAAGTCCCTATTCCATTTGTTCTTGTGATTTCTTTGAGAATTTCTTTTCTTATTCATTATCGCAGGAGCGAATTCTTTCGAGGGATGCTCGGGTTTAGTTGTAACCTGAATGTGGGTTGACAACGTGCTTAGACGGACCATTGTCTTGTGGTCATCTTCCTTCATGGTTTTGAGCTAGTGCTTACGGCTCAATTTTTCCACTACCTGGGTCCTTGATTGGGGGACCATGTATAAGTATCAACGGCGACCTTTGTCTTGAGGTCGTAAACCGGTTCTTTTTCTTTTGAGATTATCCAAACACGGGACTTCGTACAGCGTAGTCTGGGAATATTGTTTTAACTTTGCATACTTTTTTTTTTTGAAATATATATTTTCTTTCGAGCCCCCAAGCATTCGTGCTTGACGGTCAATTCTTGTCAAAGAGGTTCCTACGCATTTTGTAATGTCTTTGATCGTGTTTGGGATCGTGCTCGTAAGTGCGAGCGATCTTTTTAGTGGTGTGCTACTCTTAACAAAGTCGTGAGGTGCGACTTTCAGTAAGAAAATCGGCAATTTCCGAGTCAAATGGATGCGGCAGGGCCCAATAGAAGTTAGGGCCTTTTTAGCAGGTTTCCATAAATAGCAGGTTTCCATAAATAGCAGGTTTCGGGTGAAATGAAAAGGGGTAATGAGATTCGTTATTTTATAGGAGATGCGTTGTCAAGTGGAGATTTACGTTTTCATCATCGAATATTCCCTTTCGGGAATGGGGACAAAAGTAGATGTCTACAGTTAGCCCCCACTTTGACTGTGTCTTGGAATAAGACGATGGTCAAAGTACTAGACGGAGTGCGCCATGTAGACGCCTACTTTTGTCCCCATTCCCGAAAGGGAAAGGTTCGATGATGAAAGCGTAAATCTCCACTTGACAACGCATCTCCTATAAAAAAATGAATCTCAATTCCCCTTTTCATTTCACCCGAAACCTGCTATTTATAGAAACCTGCTATTTATGGAAACCTGCTAAAGATAGTAACTGTCGTAATGGTAGTTGTTAAAAGCGGCAAGTCATAAAAGATAGAAACCTGTCAGAATTAGGTGTTGCACTCCAACATAAATCCTAAATGAGATAGACTTTGCGATAAGAATCCTGTTCCTAGTATGATTCGCAAATAAGAGTTACGTATTAATTAAAATCCTAACGAGCCTAGAGTTCGTAACGGGCCCAGACGCATTCCGTCATAAAGTTGATACGCACTAGAACACTCGATTAAGTCTCAAACACTCCGGATTCTAGGAATCCGAAACTGACAAAGAACTCGGCCCAGACATCATTTTCAACGCCCATAGCTGGGCGCCGAAATCTTTAACGCCCAGCCCTGGGCGTCGAAATTGCATGGATCCCTATTTTCAACGCCCAGCCCTGGGCGCCAAAACCTTTGACGCCCAGCCCTGGGCGCTGAAAATATCTGGGTACGTGTTTTTTCCTAATTCTTTGTGGATTAGAACTCTGCAATTCTATCTTTCCACGAACTCTTCCCTATAAATACAGCCTCAAATTCGACGTGAAAAGAACACACACCACAATTATATTCTGAGTATTGACTCTAACCCTTAGCCTAAGCCTCACGCTGCGAAACTGTTCACGCGTTCTGTCGCAATCGATCCATTAATCGAACAGAACGTATCCTGTCCCATAATTGAGATTCGTTAAATAAAAAGGAGAAATAGCAAAGTCAAAGTGGTAAGTTTTCTGAGAACCGTGACGCACCTCTCAAGGGTGCGTCGTAATGTGCCCCTTCTCGATGATTTAATTGCTTTCCTCGCCCTTTTATGAACTGTTAAACTAACTAAATCTGATTGTTCTATCACGCCTAATAAATATGATATTTTTGGGAAATTGGATTATCATGCTAGGTCCCTTAATACTATTTAAATCAGATAATCACGATCGTTCTAGTATTATATGTTGCATATTGCTAAAATCAACTCAGATTAGTTTAATAGTTAACGCATGTCCCTTCAATTATTTATGCTGAGCTAGTAAGGATATCCTGCCTCTGGAGTTATCGACGAGCGAAGTACTCCTCTCGGTAGTTACAGTCCCCCGAACCCTCAATCTCTACCTTGCGGGTGTATGTTGAGAGATCCCCACACCAGGGATCACAAGGGAACCTACGGCCGTCGTGGTCAAACATAATTGCACTCCCTTTATGTCACGATAACCGGGTTTTGTCAGTTTTTCTCATTGTCGTTAAAAACTGAATGGCGACTCCTATATTACTAGTCAATTGGGTGTAAACTCACAGGAAATCTAATTACACTTGATTGAATAAAAAGAATCGTCACACCCACGAGGGACGAGGTCACGCATTAGCCTCGCGCTTTTTCGACCCCCTCACAGTGGCGACTCCGCTGGGGATAGTGAAGGAAATACTCGTGCTTGTAGGTAATCAAAGTAGCCGAAGGGTGAAACGATCCTACCCCGCGTTTATTTCCCCATCAAGTTGGGACGACCTGAAAATCAACATATTAATGTGAACGGGCAGAACCGCATAACGAATCTCGGCTCCCTCGGGAGTTGGGACTAAGGATACCTTTTTTCGCCAATAGGGGGGTGCATACGCCGCGCATGTTGCCCACTCGGTACTTGTGCAGGTAGTACACCTATCCCGAACCCAATCGCTCGCTCATTAGGTCCCTCTCGCCTGCATGCCCCCTTGGCTTGCACTTGCGGGTTGGCCTCTTGAGCGAAATTCGTCTGTTGAAGACACTACCTCGACCGGGGCATGTGTTGGATCTACGATAGAAGCGGTACCAAGCCAGGCGCAAATAACTACCCATAGAAGCCTTTCATAAAGTACATGACATGTTATTATCGCCTCATGATGAATGTTAGTTATGTGTAGCGAAATATGTGATTATGTGTGACAAACTATCCTAGAAAACCAACGACCTTAAAAATTTCCCAAACATTCATAGACTAATTTGCCAAAGAGTTATACCGAAATACGTGTTCCGCAAACCCGAATGATCGCCACAAAAATAAGCGACGCTCGGGATGGCCTGTAACGAATCCCACAAACGCTGCACAACGCGTAAAGGACGTTATTAGGTAAGCACGCAAATCGAAGTCGCATAAACAAAAGTAGACGCAAACAGAAAACGAGAATCAGCCAGGGACTCATTTTCAACGCCCCTGGCTGGGCGCCAGAATTTATCACGCCCGACGCTGGGCGCTGAAGTTGCTGCTTGGCCTTCTGGTCAGGCGCAACAGCCTCGGTGCCCGCGCAAAAGGAAAATACGTAGCACAAAAAAAAACGTTTGTAAAAAGAATTTCTACGAGGGCGTAAGAAAAGGCACTCGACTCTAAAAGCGACTAAAAGATAAAAAAATAAATAACTCTTTGTGTCGTTGTTAGGCCTCCTACGACGACAATGCTCGACACCAAAACCAAGCATGCTAATTAAACGACCTTGAATGTCACAGGGGCAAAATATTCAAAAAATAATGTTCGAATAAAGTCTTCAAGAAAAAAATAAATGTTCAAATAAATCCGAGTCTAGACTAGGCTATGCCAAAATACAATCCAAATCCTAAGTCTTAGTTGTCTTATCCATAGAATCGGTCCTAATGCTTGGTGTCGTTCTGCAAGTTAAAAGGATAAACCATATTGAGTCTCCCTTCCTAACATTTAAATCAATGAGCACCCATATGTAATTGTCATCCCTTGCTAAGAATCCACGGCCTCAATACTCTCTCTCACCAATAAAAAGAACATATTATTTAATTCAAGTATTTGCAAAATGGAAACAGTCATATTCTGAAAATCATTCCTCCATAGTCGCACAACCCCCAAAGTGAACCTAAGGCGTCAATACCACTGGCAAAACATAAAATTAATGGCCTCAAGGCTTATGATCACATTGGGTCACGACTATCATAGTCCTCTCGAGTCACTCACTCCTTGAAGTATTCCTAAGTACGGACTAAAAGATTTTCCATGAATGCAACCCGACAAACCATGAAAATACCCAAATCGGCATGCCATAAGGCTACCATTGGGGTAAAGCAATACACACTAAGAGAGAAGCCGCACTAATGATTCTAGCCTTGCAAAAATAAAAATTCGATCTCCCCAATTAACTACCTTGCCAACATTAAGCAAAATGGCGCATGACAAATAAACACCCAAGGGTTAAAATCTGAAGTGTCAACCAACGAAAGTTAAGGTCCAATTAGCCTAAGTCTGAGAGTCGCTTGGTCAAGTGTTATAGGCTTACGCCACGTCATTATTTTGAGTCTAGGCCACCTCCTTGTACTCATACACGGGTTATAATCAGAAAGATTAATGAAAGCTTGAGTCTAAATCACAACTTCCAGTTAAATCCCGGAAACCGGAATCTGAAAAGAAGCAAAAAATTATCTTCGATGTAATTCTTTCGTTAAATTTCAATAAGGTAAAAATAACATTTTGAATCTACGCTATTTGCACATTTTAAGAAACGACTAAATACGCTTGCAAAGTAAGACAATTTAAAGGTCCACCCTAGGCCAACAAAAATTAAAGGTCCACCCTAGGCCTACTAAAATTAAAGGTCCACTATAGTCCTACCAAACGACGCTCATTCAGTCTCGCCTCGTGACTCAAAGACCACAACCATCTACCTATTAGCCCAAATAAAAAAAATTATGTTGAGGGGGGAAATCCCGAGCAAAAAGAAAATAGAAAGAGAAAAAGGAGAGCGAAAAGAGCAAGCCATGAAATACTTAGCCCGTACCTCCCAAAGTACAACAACCAATCCAAATCATAAGATTCTACGATATCTACCCTTTCCAATCCTTATGCTCTTAGACGCCTTCACTCTGGGGTCCCTGTTCAGCTCATTTAACCCATCCATGTTCTCATTGCCATAACCCAAGAAACCATTACCTCGACTCTTGTTCTTGAACTTGTTGTCAACTGCAAACCACGCACGACCATTGACACGTGCGTCATACCCGTTATTTCCAAAGCCCAAACCCATTTATTACACCACCGTTAGCATAATGACCATATAACTTGTTTGAATGCATCCTGTTGATATTCCCTTGAGTCGTCCCCATGCTACTCATTGGCCTTGGTTGATGTAAACTCGTGACACTAGTTTGAGACTGCAAATTATGAGTCCTAGCAGATGTAATCCTCATGCTTGACTAAATACCTATACAAATTATCCTATCAACCCATCTTTCAAGCCGTCTTGAGTCACAAATAAAAAAGGGAAACAAATGAAAATTGTAAAAAAAATAATAAAATGTGAATAATAAAAAAGAAACTTTGCAAAAGCGCCTCTAAAGTTAGTCTAAAAACAAAAACGAAGCATTTAGCGCACCAAAAAAAGATCCGCCCAGAAGTCATTTTCAGCGCCCAGAGCTGGGCGCCGAAATCTTTAGCGCCCCAGCCTGGGCGCTGAATCTCTCTGCCTGCTAAAAATTTGTCCAGAAGTGCTCGTCATTTTATCCGCACATGCACGGAAAAATAATGAACACTTGGAGGGGTACAGCACGTATTCAGATATACGTACCACCAAAAAATACATGTACTCAAAAAAAAATATAAAACAAATTTTTGGCTTACGGCAAGGTAGCATATTAAAATAATAATAAACTTCACTTATTCTACCGTTTCAAAAAATATGTTTCCATCTCAGAACATACTTATCGAATTCGGCATTCTAAGAAACCATTTTCTAGGCTAAGAACTACGCAAGACCTGATTCCAAATTAAATCTATTTAAGGCGGATACGTAGGCAATCCATGATTCGGTCCAACCAATTTGCAAAAATATTAAAGCCTATAGAATAACAAGAATAAAAATAGAAGTCCCTTATTGAAATTTAATTACTTGCAACCCAAGTCGAAAGAAAAATTTAAGTCAAAGGAAGAATCCAAGTCACCAAGATGCCAAAATTAATGAGCACACATCGAAAAATAATAAGGGCACGTACCCTTGCCAGAAGGAGCACTCACACTCCTAGGCACTTAGCCAAAACTCAAAAAAAATCGCTTTGCCTCAATTGAATGGGGGCTAGCGCAAGCGTCCATGACCTCTAAAGTACTCGACTTGACCCTCCCTAAAGCGAACTAACTCACTTAAAGACTTTCTTTCACCACTAGACATAGTCGTTCGCTTAGAGACCTTCTTTCACCACTAGACACAGTCATGATCGCCAACAAGTAGTAAAGGCAGTAAGCTTGCAATGAAAAAGATTGTTCTACGGCATCGCCCCATCGTTCCTTCTAACTCAGGGCACCCGTTCATGGTAATTCGAATGCTTGCTAATCTCCTTTGAAAAAAATCAGACATTGTCAATAGGACTTGGCACTTAACCAAGGCTCACCCTACTCAGACATATGACACGGGCATCTAAAATCGAAATCTAAAAGTATCATTAAAGGGAAGACATAATAGCAACTGGGGGCTAAAAATTGAAATGAAAGAGCTAGGGAAAGAACTAAGTATACCTTGACCTTTTGTACGGACATACACCAAGTAAATCTAAGTCGATTTGAAAACGGTTTATATTCCCGCAATTCTGGAAAAGATGGCCCTAAAAGCATGAAAGCATATGCCAAACGGGCACAAGTATATCTTGACGCCTGCACCCTGGCTTCCAGCAAATCCTTAGACAGCATTCTAAAAAACGTAACAGTATTTTGATTCACTCATATAACCCTTCTATAAGTCAACTTACTTAGGACTCCTTGGATTGTACACAGTAGGATTCGGATTTTAAATAATTTTCAAAGACTTTTTCGAACATAATAAAGTGTCGTTGGTTTAAGCTAAGTATGCGTTTATCTCAATTTTGCAAGTGAGTCAAAAGATTTCCAAATATGATTAAGGGTAAAGAAAGGCACCTAGCTTTTGGACAAGGCACACTTCAACATGTGACTACCTTGACCATGGCAATGTCGCACAATACGACATTTACAAGAGAAGCAGCAAAATCACTACTCGAACGTACCTCGCACTAAACGAGTCTGGTTCAAACTATTCATGATCCATGTCACCATGAATGCATAAAAACGTATGCAAAGCATTATAGCACCAAGCCAATCCCGTAGCTACAATTGGGGGCTTGAGAAAAACACTCTAAAAATGCTCGAAATGACGATTTCATCGCAAATTCTCGACGCTAATGCTATACATATGTCATAGGGGCACAATCCTAAGCTTTAATCGTGTAAAACGAACCTTAGAATGGCTACAACCCCTCCCAAATTCTAAGCACTACTTAGAATATATAAAGTCACCCCCACTAACAAGGGTAACTGAAAATCGCGAGTCACCAAAACTCCGATTAAACTACTGCACCTAACGCTCGCCCTATAAGCGCCCGTTACACGGTCTACCTCGTTCCAAAGCAAAAGCGAAAGGAAAAAATCAAGAAAGAAAAAACTGTCAAAATTCTGCCCAGAAATCAATTTCAACGCCCAAAGCTGGGCGCCGATATCTTTAACGCCCCAGCCTGGGCGCTGAATCTTTCTACTAGTCACGTTTTGCCCTGATATAAAAAAAAAAGGGAAGAAACACCTATGAATCCTCGCATCGAACGAAGTAATAAGCCGTGCAAACCCACGCAGAAGATGCTACACTTGTTCGAACACCTGAACGAGGCATGATGAAGTACTCCAATACAAAAAATAATAATATCCCAACACCTGGAGGAATGTTCTAAGACACGTCGTTAGGCCACACAAGCCTACGTCGCACCATAAGTTCAACCGTCCCACGGTACAAGTATAAAAAAAAAAGTAAGGCATATTGCACTAATGTAGGCACGACCAAAGAGCATGTGTAAAAGAGGCAAAAATTACTTATCGCCCAAATTCAAAATGCAAGCCACACTACTTCTACATTAAGGATTGAAAGTAGCAAAGTATTACCTACCACGAAAGGGATAGCTCGCACCTACACGAGCGGAACCCCATGGCATCTTTCTCGAAAGAACCTACAAAAATCGTACGCCAAAAGGAAGCATCCCAACATGCATACTTGGGGGCTCCAAGCTACGAAATAACCATAGCAAAATAAAAAAATCTCGAAGCAAATGTTTGAACGATCGAAAGGGCACGATGCTTGAGCCCACTTCATGAATGGGTCTGAACCCTATCAATCTTCTAAGCAAACTATTCAACATCAGTCATTACTCAAAAAAAATGATTCAAGCAAACTTATTAATGGACCGCACACAACGACCATTCTATGAACGCTCGTTCGCACATACATATCATCATTCTAAGTATCGAACATTCACGAACGCGTTCAAAAGGAAAAATATACAACAACAAGAGCGGTCAAAGTCTTGCGCCTCAAGGTATGTTCCTCGGGCCATGTAGAGGCCAACTGTGTCATCAAAAGACCAGCCCAAAAAACACTTACAACGCTCCACCTGGGCGTGAATTATTTCAACGCCCAGGCCTGAGCGCCGAAAATGAACCCAGGCTCAAAAAAGGCCCTAACTTCTATTGGGCCCCTGCCGCATCCATTTGACTCGAAAATTGCCAAATTCCTTACTGAAAGTTGCACCTCACGACTTTGTCAAGAGTAACACACCACTACAAAGATCTCTCGCACTTACGAGCACAATCTCAAACACGATCAAAGACATTACAAAATGCGTAGGAACCTCTTTGACGAGAAATGACCGTCAAGCACGAATGCTTGGGGGCTCGAAAGAAAATATATATTTCAAAAGAGAGTATGAAAAATTAAAACAATATTCCCATACTACGCTGTACAAAGTCCCGTGTTTGGATGTATCAAAAAATAAAACCGGTTTACGACCTCAAGACAAAGGTCGCCGTTGATACTTATACATAGTCCCCTAATCAAGGACCCAAGTAGTGGCAAAATTGAGCCGTAAAGACTAGCTCAAGACCATGAAAGATGATGACCACGAGACAATGGTCCGTCTAAGCCCGTTGTCAACCCACATTCAGGTTGCAACTAAATCCGAGCATCCCTCGAAAGAATTCGCTCCTGCGAGAATGAATAAGAAAAGAAATTCTCAAAAGAAATCACAAAGAACCAAAGAAATAGGAAATTGCCCATCTTCAGTTGGCAAGATCGCGTCACAAACCACGCGAGTTCCCAAATCAAAAAAGACGAATTCAGGTTCGCTCACCTCCAGCGAGCGGGGCGTCCACCCTTAGCGGACAGGGCTCGCCCACCTTCAGCGGGCGGGGTCTGCGTCACTAGCCGTAGGTCCTCAATTTTCGAATAATAAAGTCTTCATAATTCAAAATAGGCTCGCCATCTTCAGCCGGCGGGGTCTACGTCACAAACCACGTAGGTCCTTATTTTCAAAAAGCACAAACAAATTTTAAAATAGATTCGTCCACTTCTATCGGACGGGGTGTCCACCCTTAGCGGGCAGGCTCGCCATCTTTAGCCGGCGGGGTCTACGTCACAAACCGCATAGGTCCTTATTTTCAAATTTCAAAAAACAGATTCGTCCACTTCTATCGGACGGGGTGTCCACCCTTAGCGGACAGGCTCGCCATCTTTAGCCGCCGGGGTCTGCGCCACTAAACCGCGCAGGTCCTTAGTCGCTGCAGCGATAACCTTTTCTGGTTTTCCCTTTTCCAAAATTAAAAGGATTGGTTTTCCGTTTTTTCCAAAAAAGAGCGATGTGCTGGATTTTCCTTCGTTTTACGTCCCATAAAAACAAGGGGGTTTTCTCGTTTAGCTAGCCCTGAAAATGAGAATCTTTAAAAACATTTTTACCTCGTGATTGGGCTTGGCCATGCCCAATTACACTTTATAGCTTTGATTTTGAAAACATCTGTAGCTACTCCCAATGACAAAGTGAGGGAGTTTCTACGCACCTTTAGATCCTTCCAATGACAAAGTGAGGAAGTTTCTATACCATCAGTTGACTAATCCCAATGACACGTGAGGGATATGTCGACATTTCAAGTGATGACCCTTAAGTCAAATGTTATCACTCGGGGGCTCGTGAGACCCTCGCAAAACAGGTCACATACACCATGGCTTGTGTGACGCACTCCGTCTAATACTTTGACCATCGTCTTATTCCAAGACTCAGTCAAAGTGGGGGCTAACTGTAGACGCCTACTTTTGTCCCCATTCCCGAAAAGGAAAGGTTCGATGATGAAAGTGTAAATCTCCACTTGACAACGCATCTCCTATAAAAAAACGAATCTCAATTCCCCTTTTCATTTCACCCGAAACCTGCTATTTATAGAAACCTGCTATTTATGGAAACCTGCTAAAGATAGTAACTGCCGTAATGGTAGTTGTTAAAAGCGGCAAGTCATAAAAGATAGAAACCTGTCAGAATTAGGTGCTGCACTCCAACATAAATCCTAAATGAGATAGACTTTGCGATAAGAATCCTGTTCCTAGTATGATTCGCAAATAAGAGTTACGTATTAATTAAAATCCTAACGAGCCTAGAGTTCGTAACGGGCCCAGACGCATTCCGTCATAAAGTTGATACGCACTAGAAGACTCGATTAAATCTCAAACACTCCGGATTCTAGGAATCCGAAACTGACAAAGAACTCGGCCCAGACATCATTTTCAACGCCCAGAGCTGGGCGCCGAAATCTTTAACGCCCAGCCCTGGGCGTCGAAATTGCATGGATCTCTATTTTCAACGCCCAGCCCTGGGCGCCGAAATCTTTGACGCCCAGCCCTGGGCGCTGAAAATACCTGGGTACGTGTTTTTTCCTAATTCTTTGTGGATTAGAACTCTGCAATTCTATCTTTCCACGAACTCTTCCCTATAAATACAGCCTCAAATTCGATGTGAAAAGAACACACAACACAATTATATTCTGAGTATTGACTCTAACCCTTAGCCTAAGCCTCACGCTGCAAAACTGTTCACGCGTTCTGTCGCAATCGATACATAAATCGAACAGAACGTATCCTGTCCCATAATTGAGATTCGTTAAATAAAAAGGAGAAATAGCAAAGTCAAAGTGGTAAGTTTTCTGAGAACCGTGATGCACCTCTCAAGGGTGCGTCGTAATGTGCCCCTTCTCGATGATTTAATTGCTTTCCTCGCCCTTTTATGAACTGTTAAACTAACTAAATCTGATTGTTCTATCACGCCTAATAAATATGATATTTTTGGGAAATTGGATTATCATGCTAGGTCCCTTAATACTATTTAAATCAGATACTCACGATCGTTCTGGTATTATATGTTGCATATTGCTAAAATCAACTCAGATTAGTTTAATAGTTAACGCATGTACCTTCAATTATTTATGTTGAGCTAGTAAGGATATCCTGCCTCTGGAGTTATCGACGAGCGAAGTACTCCTCTCGGTAGTTACAGTCCCCCGAACCCTCAATCTCTACCTTGCGGGTGTATGTTGAGAGATCCCCACACCAGGGATCACAAGGGAACATACGGCCGTCATGGTCAAACATAATTGCACTCCCTTTATGTCACGATAACCGGGTTTTGTCAGTTTTTCTCATTGTCGTTAAAAACTGAATGGCGACTCCTATATTACTAGTCAATTGGGTGTAAACTCACAGGAAATCCAATTACACTTGATTGAATAAAAAGAATCGTCACACCCACGAGGGACGAGGTCACGCATTAGCCTCGCGCTTTTTCGACCCCCTCACACGCCACACAAGCCATGGTGACCTGTTTTTGCAAGGGTCTCACGAGCCCCTGAGTGATAACATTTGACTTAAGGGTCATCACTTGGAGTGTCGACATATCCCTCACGTGTCATTGGGATTTGTCAACGGATAGTATAGAAACTTCCTCACTTTGTCATTGGAAGGATCTAAAGAAGTGTAGAAACCCCCTCACTTTGTCATTGGGGGTAGCTACAGATGTTTTCGAAATCCAAGCTATAATGTGTAATTGAGCCTGGCCAAGCCCAACCACGAGGTAAAAATGTTTTTAAAGATTCTCATTTTCAACGCTAGTTAAACGAGAAAACCTCCTTGTTTTTATGGGACGTAAAACGAAGGAAAATCCAGCACATCGTTCTTTTTTAGAAAAACGGAAAACCAATCCTTTAATTTTTGGAAAAAAGGGAAAACCAATCACATCGTTCTTTTTTGGAAAAATGGAAAACCAATCCTTTAATTTTTGGAAAAAGGGAAAACCGGTCCTTTAATTTTTGGAAAAAGGGAAAACCAGAAAAAGTTATCGCTGCAGCGACTAAGGACCTGCGCGGTTAGTGGCGCAGACCCCGCCGGCTAAAGATGGCGAGCCTGTCCGCTAAGGGTGGACATCCCGTCTGATAGAAGTGGACGAATCTATTTTTGAAATTTGAAAATAAGGACCTACGCGGTTTGTGACGTAGACCCCGCCGGCTAAATATGGCGAACCTGTCCGCTAAGGGTGGACACCCCGTCCGATAGAAGTGGACGAATCGATTTTGAAATTTGTTTGTGCTTTTTGAAAATAAGGACCTACGTGGTTTGTGACGTAGACCCCGCCGGCTGAAGATGGCGAGCCTATTTTGAATTTGAAGACTTTATTTTTCAAAAACTGAGGACCTGCGCGGCTAGTGACGCAGACCCCGCCCGCCGAGGGTGGGCGAGCCCATTTTGAATTTCTTACTTTCTTTTCATTTTGCCTATGTAGAAGGGCTTTTGTGATTACAACCTGTTGGTGGGTCGCAATATTTCCTGATTAGGTGTGTCCTATAAGTGGGCCCACACTGTGTATATTTCTGTCAACGATATTTTTTAAAATACCGTTTTTTTTAGATTATCCAAACATGGGACTGTGTATAGCGTAGTCCGGGAACATGATTTTAACTTTGCACACTCTTTGTTGGAGTATATATTTTCTTTCGCGAGCCCCCAAGCAATTGGGCTTGTCGGTCATTTTTCGCCAAGAGAGGTACGTAGTTTATAACGTCTTTTAATCATGTCTGGGGTCATGCTCGTATTTGCGAGTGGCCTTTATAGTGATATGCTATTTTGACGAAGTCGTGGAGTGCGACTTCAGTTTCCGGGCGACAAAGTTTATTTTCCAATAATATCCGGTTTAGCTTGGCCCGGATTAATCTTTTGACAAACAAACATTTTTCATTTTGAGAAACCAACGACTTAACAATATATATATATTTTTTTTTTGGTGTTTCGAAGAATGACCTTGATATTTATTTTGCTCATATTTGTTTTGAAAAGTGTACACATATATTCCTTGAGACGAGTCTAAGTTTTGACCAAGTTTTAACATTCATTTTTTGATATTTGGGTGCTAAAGGTGCTTTTGGGCTTGATCTTAATTTCAATAGGGCCTCGCGCCTAGCGACACAGTTTTAAGTCCTTTCCTGTTCCGCGTTTTGTGAAATCTGGGCCTTGGGCTGCATATTCAGCGCCCAAGGCAGGGCGTTAATTATTTCGGCGCCCAGCCGTGGGCGCCGAAAGTCCTCTCTTGGCGATTTTTGGTTTTCGGATTTCTTTACGCGTTTCCGAATGGGATCAGGATGTCACTTGATGTCTTCAGCTATATATAGGGGCTAGATACGTCCCTATTTTCTATCACTCTCAATTTTCTTCTCTCTTGTAGTTGCTTAGTCTTAATCCCTCCTTGCTTTTGTCATGTCGATTCCTCCTTTCTCACTTCAACGAGCTGTTAGGCGTTGGCTACGAGCCCTTACTCCTACAGAAAAGGCTTTGTTGAAAGAATACCACTTAGAGGCACTTTTAGGCTTACAACAAATTAATATTGATTATAACTTTATGTATGCAGCCCTAAGCTTTTGGGATTCCGATCATCATGTTTTTGTCTTTCGAGGCAACGAAATATGTCCTTTGCCAGATGAATTTGCCGGGATCCTTGTTTATCCTACTAATGCTACTCCTGCCACCCCTGGCACCTTTGAAGAGGGTAAAACAACCATAGGGGCTTTCCTAGGACTAGATGCTAACATGCTTGCTGAGATTTTTGTAGGTGATGAGGTTAATTTGGCAAAGTTTGTAAAACACCACTTTAGACCTAGTAAAAATATGACCGAACAAAAGTTGAACATTCGAGCCCTTGTATTTTGCTTGTTGAATCATTATTTGCTGTCGAATAACAATGGTGAGTTCGGTGACATAAGGTTGATCCCCTTGATTAGCCAGATGGAAAGTTGCTATTCTATTATGCCGTTGGTTGTTGCCGAGACTTTGCTGAGTGCGGATGAACTGAAGAAGGATGCCAAATCTGAATATTTTAAGGGGATCCCCCTATTGTTGCAGGTAATCGATCTTTTCCTTGCGCATGTTGTGAGGAGGTCGAAAAAGCACGAGGCTAATGCGTGACCTCGTCCCTCGTGGGTGTGACGCTTCTTTTTGTCAAATCAAGTGTAATTGGATTTAATTTCCTGTGAGTTTACACCCAATTGACTAGTAATATAGGAGTCGCCATTCAGTTTTTAACGACAATGAGAAAAACTGACAATACCCGGTTATCGTGACATAAAGGGAGTGCAATTATGTTTGACCAAGACGGCCGTAGGTTCCCTTGTGATCCCTGGTGGTGGGGATCGCTCAACGTACACCCGCAGGGTAGAGATTGAGGGTTCGGGGGACTGTAACTACCGAGAGGAGTACTTGGTCTTCGATAACTCCAGAGGCAGGATATCCTTACTAGCTCAGCATAAATAATTGAAGGGACATGCGTTACTATTAAACTAATCTGAGTTGATTTTATCAATATGCAACATATAGTACTAGATCGAACGTGATTATCTGATTTAGATTGTTTTAAGGGACCTAGCATGATAATCCAATTTCCCGAAAATATCATATTTATTAAGCGTGATCGAACAATCAGATTTTAGTTAGTTTAACAGTTCATAAAAGGGCGAGGAAAGCAATTAAACCATGGAAAAGGGACACATTACGACGCACCCTTGAGAGGTGCGTCACGGTTCTTAGAAAACTAACCACTTTGACTTTGCTATTTCTCCTTTTATTTAACGAATCTCAAATTATGGGACGGGATACGTTCTGTTCGATTTATGGATATATTGCGACAGAACGCGTGATCAGTTTTGCAGCATGAGGCTTAGGCTTAGGGGTTTAGAGTCAATACTCAGAATATAATTGTGTGTTGTGTGTCCTTTTCACGTCGAACTTAAGGGTCTATTTATAGGAAAGAGTTCGTGGAAAGATAGAATTGCAGAACTCTAATCCACGAGGAATTAGGATGAATTAGGACGAAATATGTCCTTTGCCAGATGAATTTGCCGCGATCCTTGTTTATCCTACTAATGCTACTCCTGCCACCCCTGGCACCATTGAAGAGGGTAAAACAACCATAGGGGCTTTCCTAGGACTAGATGCTAACATGCTTGCTGAGATTTTTGTAGGTGATGAGGTTAATTTGGCAAAGCTTTTAAAACACCACTTTAGACCTAGTAAAAATATGACCGAACAAAAGTTGAACATTCGAGCCCTTGTATTTTGCTTGTTGAATCATTATTTGCTGTCGAATAACAATGGTGAGTTCGGTGACATAAGGTTGATCCCCTTGATAAGCCAGATGGAAAGTTGCTATTCTATTATGCCGTTGGTTGTTGCCGAGACTTTGCTGAGTGCGGATGAACTGAAGAAGGCTGCCAAATCTGAATATTTTAAGGGGAGTGTCGACATATCCCTCACGTGTCATTGGGATTTGTCAACGGATAGTATAGAAACTTCCTCACTTTGTCATTGGAAGGATCTAAAGAAGTGTAGAAACTCCCTCACTTTGTCATTGGGAGTAGCTACAGATGTTTTCGAAATCACAACTATAAAGTGTAATTGAGCCTGGCCAAGCCCAACCACGAGGTAAAAATGTTTTTAAAGATTCTCATTTTCAAGGCTAGTTAAACGAGAAAACCTCCTTGTTTTTATGGGACGTAAAACGAAGGAAAATCCATCACATCGTTCTTTTTTGGAAAAACGGAAAACCAATCCTTTAATTTTTGGAAAAAAGGGAAAACCAATCACATCGTTCTTTTTTGGAAAAACGGAAAACCAATCCTTTAATTTTTGGAAAAAGGGAAAACCGATCCTTTAATTTTTGGAAAAAGGGAAAACCGATCCTTTAATTTTTAGTAAAAGGGAAAACCGATCCTTTAATTTTTGGAAAAAAGGGAAAACCGATCCTTTAATTTTTGGAAAAAGGGAAAACCGATTCTTTAATTTTTGGAAAAAGGGAAAACCGATCCTTTAATTTTTAGAAAAAGGGAAAACCGATCCTTTAATTTTTGGAAAAAAGGGAAAACCGATCCTTTAATTTTTGGAAAATGGGAAAATCGATAAAGGTTATCGCTGCAGCAACTAAGGACCTGCGCGGTCAGTGACGCAGACCCCGCAGGCTAAAGATGGCGAGCCTGTCCGCTAAGGGTGGACACCCCGTCCGATAGAAGTGGACGAATCTATTTTTGAAATTTGAAAATAAGGACCTACACGGCTTGAGACGTAGACCCCGCCGGCTAAAGATGGCGAACCTGTCTGCTAAGGGTGGACACCCCGTCCGATAGAAGTGGACGAATCTATTTTGAAATTTGTTTGTGTTGTTTTTAAAAAAAGGACCTACGTGGTTTGCGCCGTAGACCCCGCCAGCTGAAGATGGCGAGCCTGTTTCATTTTGAAGATTTTATTTTTCGAAAACTGAGGACCTGCGCGGTTAGTGACGCAGACCCCGCCCGCGGAAGGTGGGCGAGCCCTATCCGCTAAGGGTGGACATCCCTGAATTCGTTTTTCTATTTGGAACTCGCGCGGTTCGTGGCACGATCTTGCCCGATTGAGGTGGGCAAGTCCCTATTCCATTTGTTCTTGTGATTTCTTTGAGAATTTCTTTTCTTATTCATTATCGTAGGAGCGAATTCTTTCGAGGGATACTCGGGTTTAGTTGTAACCTGAATGTGGGTTGACAACGTGCTTAGACGGACCATTGTCTTGTGGTCATCTTCCTTCATGGTTTTGAGCTAGTCCTTACGGCTCAATTTTTCCACTACCTGGGTCCTTGATTGGGGGACCATGTATAAGTATCAACGGCGACCTTTGTCTTGAAGTCGTAAACCGGTTCTTTTTCTTTTGAGATTATCCAAACACGGGACTTCGTACAGCGTAGTCTGGGAATATTGTTTTAACTTTGCATACTTTTTTTTTTGAAATATATATTTTCTTTCGAGCCCCCAAGCATTCGTGCTTGACGGTCATTTCTTGTCAAAGAGGTTCCTACGCATTTTGTAATGTCTTTGATCGTGTTTGGGATCGTGCTCGTAAGTGCGAGCGATCTTTTTAGTGGTGTGCTACTCTTAACAAAGTCGTGAGGTGCGACTTTCAGTAAGAAAATCAGTAATTTCCGAGTCAAATGGATGCGGCAGGGCCCAATAGAAGTTAGGGCCTTTTTTGAGCCTGGGTTTATTTCGGCGCCCAGGCCTGGGCGTTGACATAATTCACGCCCAGATGGGGCGTTGAAAGTGTTGTTTGGGCTGGTCTTTTGATGAGACAGTCGGCCTCTTGTTCATTCATCTATTTCACTTGGAAGTTCTATGTATTCTCTTCTCTTTTGTTTTTTCTTTATTTTTAGAACGTGATGATTTTCTTGAGGAGCCGTAGCTGATTGGTGGACTACGGTGCTTGTCGCTTTGGGGCCATTATTTTAAGGACCTGTTGCTCTTAAGGCGTACAGTTATTGTGATAGTTGGGCGAGTCTATATGGCCCGAGGAACATACCTTGAGGCGTGAGACTTTGACCGCTCTTGTTGTTGTATATTTTTCCTTTTGAACGCGTTCGTGAATGTTCGATACTTAGAATGATGATATGTATGTGCGAACGAGCGTTCATGGAATGGCCGTTGTGTGCGGTCCATTAATCAGTTTGCTTGAATCATTTTTTTTTGAGCGATGACTGATTTTGAATAGTTTGCTTAGAAGCTTGATAGGGTTCAGGCCCATTCATGAAGTGGGCTCAAACATCGTGCCCTTCTTGATCGTTCAAACATTTGCTTCGAGATTTTTTTATTTTGCTATGGTCGTTTCGTAGCTTGGAGCCCCCAAGTATGCATGTTGGGATGCTTTCTTTTGGCGTATGATTTTGTAGGTTCTTTTTGAGAAAGATGCCTTGGGGTCCCGCTCGTGTAGGTGCGAGGTATCCCTTCCGTGGTAGGTAATATTTTGCCACCTTTAATCCTTAATGTAGGAGTCGTGTGGCTTGCATTTTGAATTTGGGCGATAAGTAGTTTTTGCCTCTTTTACACATGCTCTTTGGTCGTGCCCGCATTAGTGCAATATGCCTTACTCTCTTTTTTAGACTTGTACCGTTGGATAGTTGAACTTATGGTGCGACGTAGGCTTGTGTGGCCTAACCGCATGTATTAGAACATTTCTCCAGGTGTTGGGATATCATTATTATTTTTTGCATTGGAGTGCTTCATCACGCCTCGTTCAGGTGCTCGAACAAGTGTAGCACCTTCTGCATGGGTTTGCACGGCTTATTACTTCGTTCGATGCGAGGATTCATAGGTGTTTCTTTCTTATTTTTATATCTGGGCAAACCATGGCTAGCAGAAAGATTCAGCGCCCAGCCTGGGGCGTCAAAGATATCGGCGCCCAGCTCTAGGCGTTGAAATTGATTTCGGGGTATATTTTGACAGTTCTTATCCTTGATTTTTTTTCTTTCGCTTTTGCCTTGGAACGAGGTAGACTGTGTAACGGGCGCTTGTAGGGCGAGCGTTATGTGCAGTAGTTTGATCGGAGTTTTGGTCACTCGCGATTTTCAATTACCATTGTTAGTGGGGCGACTTTATATATTCTAAGTAACGCTTAGAATTTGGGAGGGGTTGTAGCCATTCTAAGGTTCGTTAAACACGATGGACCTTAGGATTGTGCCCCTATGACGTGTGCATAGCATTAGCGTCGAGAATTTGCTATAAAATCGTCGTTTCGAGCATTTTTAGAGTGTTTTTCTCAAGCCCCCAATTGTAGCTACGGGATTGGCTTGGTGCTATAATGCTTGGCATACGTCTTTATGCATTCATGGTGACATGGATCATGAATAGTTTGAACCAGACTCGTTTAGTGCGAGGTACATTCGAGTAGTGATCTGCTACTTCTCTTGTAAATATCGTATTATGCGACATCGCCATGGTCAAGGTAGTCACATCTTGAAGTGTGCCTTGACCAAAAGCTAGGTGCCTTTCTTTACCCATAATCATGTTTAGAAATATCTTTGACTCGCTTGTAACATTGAGATAAACGCCTACTTAGCTTAAACCAACGACACTCTATTATGTTCGAAGAAGTCTTTGAAAATTATTTGACATTATTTAAAATCCGAATCCTACTGTGTACAATCCGAGGTGTCCTAAGTAAGTTGACTTATAGAAGGGTTCGCACAGGATTACTTGAGTGAATCAAAATACTGTTACGATTTTTGGAATGTTGTCTAACGATTTGCTGGAGGCCAGGGTGCAGGCGTCAAGATACACTTGTGCCCGTTTGGCATATGCTTTAGGCTTTTAGGGCCATATTTTCCAGAATTTCGGGAATATTAACCGTTTTCAAATCGACTTAGATTTACTTGGTGTATGTCTGTACAAAAGGTCAAGGTATACTTAGTTCTTTCCCTAGCTCTTATATTTCAATCTTTTAGCCCCCAGTTGCTATTATGTCTTCTCATTAACGATGCTTTTAGATTTCGATTTTAGATGCCCGTGTCATCTGTCTGAGTAGGGTGAGCCTTGGTTAAGTGCCAAGTCTTATTGACAATGTCTGATATTTTTTTTCAAAGGGGATTAGCAAGCATTCGAATTACCATGGACGGGTGCCCTGAGTTCGAAGGAACGATGGGGCGACGCCGTAGAACAATCCTCTTTATTGCAAGCTTACTGCCTTTATTACTTGTTGGCGATTATGATTGTGTCTAGTGGTGAAAGAAGGTCTTTAAGCGAACGACTATGTCTAGTTGTGAAAGAAAGTCTTTAAGTGAGTTGGTTCGCTTTAGGGAGGGTCAAGTCGAGTACTTTAGAGGTCATGGATGCTTGCGCTAGCCCCAATTCAATTGAGGCAAAGCGATTTTTTTGAGTCTTGGCTAAGTGCCTAGGAGTGTGAGTGCTCCTTCTGGCAAGGGTACGTGCCCTTATTATTTTTCGATGTGTGCTCATTAATTTTGGCATCTTGATGACTTGGATTCTTCCTTTGACTTAAATTTTTCTTTCAACTTGGATTGCAAGTAATTAAATTTCAATAAGGGACTCTATTTCTAATTCTTGTTTTTCTATAGGCTTTAATATTTTTGCAAATTGGTTGGACCGAATCATGGATTGTCTACGTATCCGCCTTAAATAGATTTAATTTGGAATCAGGTCTTGTGTAGTTCTTAGCCTAGAAAATGGTTTCTTAGAATGCCGAATTCGATAAGTATGTTCTGAGGTGAAAACATATTATTTGAAACGGTAGAATTAATGAAGTTTGTTATTATTTTAATCTGCTGCTTTGCCGTAAGCCAAAAATTTGTTTTATATTTTTTTTGATTGAGTACATGTATTTCTTTGGTGGTACGTATATCTGAATACGTGCTGTACCCCTCCAAGTGTTCGTTATTTTTCCGTGCATGTGCGGATAAAATGACGAGCACTTCTGGACAAATTTTAGCAAGCAGAGAGATTCAGCGCCCAGGCTGGGGCGCTAAAGATTTCGGCGCCCAGCTATGGGCGCTGAAAATGACTTCTGGGAGGATCTTTTTTGGTGCGCTAAATGCTTCTTTTTCTTTTTAGACGAATTTTTAAAGGCGCTTTGCAAAGTTTGCTTTTTTATTATTTATTAATTTTTTTTTTGTACTTTTCATTTGTCTTCCTTTTTTACTCGTGACTCAAGACGGTTTGAAAGATGGGTTGAATGAGATAGGATAATTTGTATAGGCATTGGTCAAGCATGAGGATTATATCTGCTAGGACTCACAATTTGCAGCCTCAAGCTAGTGTCACGAGTTTACATCAATCAAGGCCAATGAGTAGTATGGGGACGGCTCAAGGGTATATCAACAGGATGTATCCACACAAGTTATATGGTCATTATGCTAATGGTGGTGTATGAACGGGTTTTGGGCTTTGGAAATAATGGGTATGACGCACGTGTCAATGGCCGTGCGTGGTTTGCTGTTGACAACAAGTTCAAGAACAAGAGTCGAGGTAATGGTTTCTTGGGTTATGGCAATGAGAACATGGATGGGTTAGATGAGCTGAACAGGGGCCCTAGAGCGAAGGCGTCTAAGAACATGAGGATTGGAAAGGGTAGACATCGTAGAACTTTATGATTTGGATTGGTTGACTCAATTCTCTTCATTCGTTTACTTGGGTAAATGTTGCACTACGGGATAAGTATTCCATGGCTTGCTCTTTTCGCTCTCCCTTTTCTCTTTCTATTTTTTCTTTCTTTTTGCTTGGGATTCCTCCCCAACATAAATCCTTTTTTAATTTGGGCTAGAAGGTAGATGGTTGTGGTCTTTGAGTCACGAGGCGAGACTCGCCTCGTTTGGTGGGCCTATAGTGGACCTTTAATTTTAGTTGGCCTAGGGTGGACCTTTAATTTTATTTGGCCTAGGGTGGACCTTTAAATTATCTTACTTTGCAAGCGTATTTAGTCGTTTCTTAAAATGTGCAAATAGCGTAGATTCGAGATCTTGTTTTTACCTTATTGAAATTTAACGAAAGAATTGCATCGAAAATAACTTTTTGCTTCTTTTCAGATTCCAGTTTCTGGGATTTAATTGGAAGTTGTGATTTAGACTCAAAGTTTCATTAATCTTTCTGATTATAACCCGTGTATGAATGCAAGGAGGTGGCCTAGACTCAAAATAATGACATGGTGTAAGCCTATAATACTCGACTAAGTGACTCTCAGACTTAGGCTAATTGGACCATAACTTTCGTTGGTTGACACTTTAGATTTTAACCCTTGGGTGTTCATTTGTCATGCGCCATTTTGCTTAATGTTGGCAAGGTAGTTAATTGGGGAGATCGGATTTTTATTTTTGCAAGACTAGAATCATTAGTGCGGCTTCTCTTAGTGTGTATTTCTTTACCCCAATGGTAGCCTTATGGTATGCGGATTTGGGTATTTTCATGGTTGGTCATGTTGCATTCATGGAAATTTTTTTAGTCCGTACTTAGTAGTATTTCAAGGAGCGAGTGACTCGAGAGGACTATGATAGTCGTGACCCAATGTGATTATAAGCCTTGGGGGCCATTAATTTTTTCTTTGCCAATGGTATTAACACCTTAGGTTCACTTTGGGGGTTGTGCGACTATGGGGGAATGATTTCCAGAATGTGACCGTTTTCATTTCGCAAATACTATAATATATTCTTTTTATTGGTGAGAGAGAGTATTGAGGCCGTGGATTCCTAGCAAGGGATGACAATTACATATGGGTGCTCATTGATTTAAATGTTAGGAAGGGAGACTCAATATGGTTTAACCTTTTAGCTTGCAGAACAACACCAAGTATTAGGACCGATTCTATGGATAAGACAACTAAGACTTAGGATTTAGATTGTACTTCGGCATAGCCTAGTCTAGACTCGGATTTACTTATTTTTCATTTGAACATTTTTTTTTTCTTTGAAAACTTTATTCGAACATCATTTTTTGAATACTTTGCCCATGTGACATTCAAGGTCATTTAATTAGCATGTTCGGTTTTGGAGCCGAATATTGTCGTCATAGGAGGCCTAACAACGACACAAAGAGTTATTTTATTTTTTACAAGTCGCTTTTAGAATCGAGTGCCTTTTCATACGCCCTCGCAGCAATTTTTTCGAAAAGTTATTTTTTTTTCTTGCTACGTATATTTTTTTATGCGCAGGCACCGAGGCTACTGTGCCTGACCAAAAGGCCAGGCAGCAACTTCAGCGCCCAGCAGTGGGCGTGAGAAATTTTGGCGCCCAGCCAGGGGCGTTGAAAATGCGTCCCTGACTGGTTCTCGTTTTTAGTTTTCATCTACTTTTGTTTCTGCGACTTTAATTTTGCGTGCCTGCCTAATAACGTCCTTTACGCGTTGTGCAGCGTTTGTGGGATTCGTTACAGGCCATCCCGAGCGTCGCTTATTTTTTGTGGCGATCGTTCGGGTTTGCGGAACACGTATTTCGGTATAACTCTTTGGCAAATTGGTTTATGAATATTTGGGCAATTTTTAAGGTCGTTGGTTTTCTAGCGTTATTTGTCACACACAATCACATAATTTGCTACACATAACTAACATTACATCATGAGGCAAAGTAATAATATGTCATATAGTTTATGATAGGCTTCTATGGGTAGTATTTGCGCCTGGCTTGGTACCGCTTCTATCGTTGATCCAACACATGCCCCGGTCGAGGTAGTGTCTTCAGCAGACGAATTTCCCTCAAGAGGTCAACCCGCAAGTGCAAGCCAAGGGGGCATGCAGGCGAGAGGGACCTAATGAGCGAGCGATTGGGTTTGGGACGGGTGTACTACTAGCGAAAGTGCCGAGTGGACAACATTCGAAGCGTATGCACCCCCCGGTTGGCGATGGGTATCCTTAGTCCCAACTCCCAAGATGAAACACCAAGGGAGCCAAGATTCGTTATGCGGTTATGTCCGTTCACATTAATATGTTGATTTTCAGGTCGTCCTAACTTGATTGGGAAATAAACGCGGGGTAGGATCGTTTCACCCTTCGGCTATTTTGATTACCTACAAGCACGAGTATTTCCTTCACTATCCCCAGTGGAGTCGCCACTGTGAGGGGGTCGAAAAGGCACGAGGCTAATGCGTGACCTCGTCCCTCGTGGGTGTGACACTTCTTTTTGTCAAATCAAGTGTAATTGGATTTCCTGTGAGTTTACACCCAATTGACTAGTAATATAGGAGTCGCCATTCAGTTTTTAACGACAATGAGAAAAACTGACAAAACCCGGTTATCGTGACATAAAGGGAGTGCAATTATGTTTGACCACGACGGCCGTAGGTTCCCTTGTGATCCCTGGTGGTGGGGATCGCTCAACGTACACCCGCAGGGTAGAGATTGAGTGTTCGGGGGACTGTAACTACCGAGAGGAGTACTCGCTCTTTGATAACTCCAGAGGCAGGATATCCTTACTAGCTCAGCATAAATAATTGAAGGGACATGCGTTACTATTAAACTAATCTGTGTTGATTTTATCAATATGCAACATATAGTACTAGATCGAACGCGATTATCTGATTTAGATTGTTTTAAGGGACCTAGCATGATAATCCAATTTCCCAAAAATATCATATTTATTAAGCGTGATCGAACAATCAGATTTTAGTTAGTTTAACAGTTCATAAAAGGGCGAGGAAAGCAATTAAA
Source organism: Spinacia oleracea (assembly GCF_020520425.1). Classification (NCBI taxonomy): domain Eukaryota; kingdom Viridiplantae; phylum Streptophyta; class Magnoliopsida; order Caryophyllales; family Amaranthaceae; genus Spinacia; species Spinacia oleracea. The sequence goes on from NC_079488.1 coordinate 71,182,081, forward strand.
CCATGGAAAAGGGACACATTACGACGCACCCTTGAGAGGTGCGTCACGGTTCTCAGAAAACTAACCACTTTGACTTTTCTATTTCTCCTTTTATTTAAGGAATCTCAAATTATGGGACGGGATACGTTCTGTTCGATTTATGGATCGATTGCGACAGAACGCGTGATCAGTTTTGCAGCGTGAGGCTTAGGCTTAGGGTCAATACTCAGAATATAATTGTGTGTTGTGTGTCCTTTTCACGTCGAACTTAAGGGTCTATTTATAGGAAAGAGTTCGTGGAAAGATAGAATTGCAGAACTCTAATCCACGAGGAATTAGGAAAAAACACGTACCAGGTATTTTCAGCGCCCAGGCCTGGGCGCCGAAGATTTCGGCGCCCAGAGCTAGGCGTTGAAGATAGGGTCTGGCTGTTTTCCTTAGTCAGATTCGGATTCCTAGAATCCGGAGTATTTGAGATTTAATTGAGTCCTTTAGTGCGTATTAACCTTGTGACGGGATGTGTCTGGGCCCGTTATGAACTCTAGGCTCGTTAGGATTTTAATTAATACGTGACTCTTACTTTCGAATCATATTAGGAATAGGATTCTCTCGCAATTTCTATCTCATTTAGGATTTATGTTGGAGTGCAACACCTAATTCTGTCAGGTTTCTATCTTTTATGACTTGCCACTTTTAACAACTACCTATTACGGCAGTTACTATTTTTAGCAGGTTTCCATGAATAGCAGGTTTCTATAAATAGCAAGTTTCGGGTGAAATGAAAAGGGGTAATGAGATTCGTTATTTTATAGGAGATGCGTTGTCAAGTGGAGATTTACGTTTTCATCATCGAACCTTCCCTTTCGGGAATGGGGACAAAAGTAGGTGTCTACACATGTTTTTTTTTTGCATTCTTTTTTACTCGTCCTGCCTGGAGTTGAGTTTCAGCGCCCAGGGCTGGGCGTTAGAATTTTCGGCGCCTGGTCCTGGGCGTTGAAACTGCGCCCCAGGCTTTGTTTGTTTGATCTGATCGTACCCGTTTTTTGCAGATTTGGCTTATGGAACGACTTAGGCTCTTAGAAATTCCTGCCGATCCTAAACACTATCGCCCTATAGCCTTGGGTAACCGGAAGTGTTTGCACCGAGGCCAGGACAAGGCTGAGTGGGCCTCCTTTTTATTCATGGTATCTGTTCTATTAAGTGGGGGGTACCGTGGTGGGGTTTGACTACTATGACGGGGGGGTTCTTATGTATCGGTTTATGTTTCTTTGTTGGGGCTATCCCGGCCCATTTATATCTTTCTTTACCGAGTCATGCGTCAATACGGCTTAAGACAGACTATCCCCTTTTCTGATACGGTACCACCTAAAGTAGCGGCCTTTTCACAAGCACGGGTTCAAGCATGGGCTAAGTATTATGATGGTCTCCCGCGTTGGGCCGTAGCTACAAATTGCTTTGTGGGTCTTTCTGAAAACTACAAGTTGTGGATGAGCTCCGATTATAAAGCTGTGAGGATCGAGGCTCGAAATGGGGAGCCGGCTGAGCTTTTGATACCTCGTATTCGGGTTAGATATGAGGGCCGTGATTCTGGCAATCCTCGCACCCATAGTATTAAGACTGTGAAAGCTCGTCCTAATCGAAAGCGAAAGGAAGTTCCTCCCCGTTCCAGTTCTAGGCCTAAGAAGATGCCTAACATGAAGGGGCCTGCCATTACTAAAAGAAATGCAGGCTCTCACGGAGATCGTCGCCGGAACAATGTATGGGTCATGAAGGCTCAGCCACCTGCAGAAACAGTGACTAATCTAGTTGATGTTGATGATCCTTCTCCCACCATTGTCTGTGCCCTTGAGGCTGAGCAGGCTGTAACTGAGAATGCTTCTAAAGTCTTGGCATGTTTGGAAGTTAGTGTCCAGGAGCCGGTTCTTATGGAGATTGATATGGGGGCAGCGCAGAAGACTGTGGGGGTGGATCCTGCGAACATTGCCCTCTACATAACTTTATTTGATGATCCGGAAGAACTAGAGTAGTGTAGTTCCTGCTAGGGTGTAGGTGCCCTTTGTTTATTCCAGTTGTGTTTGTTTTTTTCCTTCTTAGCACTTTTGTTTTCCTTCTTATTATTTTTTTAATAAAGGCGTATTTTATTTTATTTTTTTACTTTCGTTTTTGCTTCTCCCTTTTCTTTTTATATTTTATATATGTCTAACACTTTTGCACAATGTATATATATTTTACTTGATTGGACCGAATCCATGAATATGATTGCCTACGTATCTTTGTTAGAATCAGGTCGCGCGTAGTTCTAGCTAGAATAAATTCTAGGATGCCGAATTTTAATAAATATGCCCTGAGGTGGAAACATATTATTTAATTGGTAAAATGAGTGAAGTGTTATCATTATTTTAGTCTGCTGTTTTTTTTTTACCGTAAGCCGCGTATCTGTTCATAAAAATGAAATTCCTTTAGTTTTTTGTACGGCTATTTTTTGGTACGCATATCTGGATACGTGCTGTACCCCCCAAGTGTTCGTTATTTTTCCGTTATGTGCGGATAAAATGACGAGCACTTCTGGAAAAAAGTTAGGCAGGCAGAGAGTTTCAACGCCCAGGATGGGGCGTCAAAGATTCCGGCGCCCAGCCCTGGGCGCTGAAAATGACTTCTGGGCGGTCTTTTTTTGACGCTTTGCTTCACATGTTCTTGCATTTATTTCTTCTTGTTTTTTTTTCCGTTTTGTGCTTTTGCTTTTTACTCGTATTAAAATCAATTTTGAGGCTATTTCGGAGGCTTTTTTGACTGTTAGTGTGAGACGTATTTTTGTCCGGATTATTTTTTTCTATTCGTGACTCGAAACGGTTTTGAGAATGGGGTTAGTGTGTGGAAGATATGAGGATCTTTATGTAGGCTTTCTGAGTGGGCTGAGATGCGTATCGATGCGGGGGGCGGTGTCTATAATTAATGAGTTTTTTTTTTTTTTCTTGACCAACATTTGTATTGTTTGAATTTGATTTCCTTTTGATTTCTTTGGGTTGCATGGGTTAGACCCTTATGTTGTGGCAATATGATAGTGTGGTTCATTTCGATGTCACGATTCAAGACCGAGTGGGCCTTGTTTATTGGGCCTAGAGTGGGCAGCCTCTTTGTTTTTGTATTTGCAAGTACATTTGGTGTTTCTTTAGTGTTAGATAAAAGTTTTTAGGAGAAATCTTACGCCTTTATTAATTTGGAAAGTAAGGAAAACACTGAAACAAAGTTAACCTATATTCTAAGGGGTCTTAGGACCATCTAAAGCCTTTATTTTTTTTTCATCAATCTAAAGAATTACTAGGCGCTTTTTTTTACTAAGGTGCTCTCTATGGCTCAAACCTTGGGTTTAGTCTCGTAAAACTTTGGTCCTTCACCGGTACTCATATTGAATTCTATTCCTTTTGCGTTGACCCACTCATATGTCTTCACTCATCCGTTCTCGATCTCTTATAGTGCTGATGCAGGAGAGATTAACCGGGTTGGATCAAAACCTTCATCTTGTAAAGCTAGGGTAGTCATCACAGTCTCGTCCTCTATAGGCCTCGATTCGTTAAACAATGTCCATAGAGCCTGGTTGTCCAATATTTCAGCTGTTTTGGTCTTGGTGAGGTGGGGTGCCTCATCCAAGGTGTGGCAGTCATGGAAAATTTCAAATCCGGATTTTAGCAAGCCATCTTGAACGAAGGGTTCAGGGAAATCACAGCATGGGTGTTCTTCTCCTTCCCGAACGAACATCCCGTTAAGGGTCCTTTGATACGGGGGAAGGAGGGTGATTTGTTTGGCCTTGTTGAGGCGTAGCCCAGACAGGCGGTCAGCAATATCTTCCTCCGTTGGTTCATAGCCTAAGCCAAAGGGAGTAGATTTGTTGGGTAAAAGATGGAATGTGCATTCCTTCTTCCTTATGCCCAATGGGGTTCCTGGAAAATAACCTTGAGATAACAGCATTTTAGGGACGACTCGGGATGCGCGCGGGTCTAGGAATGCTGGGTCATAATCTTGATGAACTGGATTGCTTCATCCATTTGAAACCCATAAAGGTCGTCTGCAGTTTCGGTCGTTCCAACCATAGTACAATTGACGTCGAGAGGAGGGGCACGGATTTCCAGTATTACCCCGTTATGGTTAAGTTTAACCATTTGGTGCAAGGTAGAAGCCACACCTCCTAAGTCATGGAGCCAAGGTCGCCCCAAGAGGAGGTTGAAAGTGGTCTTGATGTCGATTATTTGAAACTCCGTGGTGCATGCCACAGGCCCGGTTTGTATGGTAAGGTTGATTTTTCCCAACACAGGCCTTCGAGAGTTATCATAGGCTCGTACCCCTTGTGTGGAGGTTTGGAAGTCATCGTTTCCTAGCCCAAAGCAATGGGCGGTTCGCAATGGGCAAACGTTGACCGCTGAACCGTTATCTACGAGCGCTAGGGGGATGTTTTGTCCTTTGCATCCAACCACTAGATAGAGGGCTTTATTATGAGCACCCCCCTCCTTGGGCAAGTCTTTGTCAGTGAAAACTATGGCCTTTTCTCCAGCATCTCTCATGACGTGGCTAACCAATAAGTCAGGTGTGATATCTGTAGGCACCGAGATGAGGTCAAGTGAGCGGATAAGCTTTTCGCGATGTTCCTTTGAAGTACACATGAGGTCCCAGATGGTAGTCTCGGCCTTGGTTCTTTTTAGCTGCTTCAAGAGAGGATTTTCAATGACTTCCGCGACGGTGGTGTGCCGTCCATTCTCAGGAGTTTGTCTGACTGGGATATCGTCCATAGGAGGTGGGCGAATATCCGATTGATATATCCTTCCGGATCGGGTGAGATTGTCGACTTCGGGTTCCCGAGGGGTGGTGTCGATGAGAGAATACCCGGGCCAAGTTTCAGTAAAGAGGTCCTGGCCCAAGACTTGAGATAGGTAGATATCTTCAGCATCATCATCCCACACACCGCACACTTCTCTCTCGATTCGATCCATAGGGACCACAGCAAGTGGTGCACCTTGAGGTGTAATATACACCGTAGGGTCGAAGTTCTCATTTTCTGGTTGGTCGAGAGAGACGTGACAAGAGCAGAGTGGGCTCTTGTTGTTGTTGGGTTTGCCAGCGTTAGGGAGCGGTATCACTTCATCCTCTATCATGTCCTGGATCGTATGTTTTAGATTCCAGCAGTTTTCAGTGTCATGCCCATTTCCTTGATGGAATTTGCAGTAAGTACCTTCGACCCAGTATTTGTTCTTGACAGGAGGGTCACGGGTGGGGCCTATAGGCCTCAACTTTCCTTGATTGGTTAGTCTTTCAAAGGCTTGTACCAAAGTCGACCCGAGTGGGGCAAACTTTCGGTCTCGGACCCATCTTACAGGGTTTCTTCGGGCGGGAGTCTCCTCTACGGCATGGACTTCTTGGGCTTGGGATGTGTTGCCCTTGTTGTAGGTGTTGCTTTTGTATGCGGGTTTACTTTGTATTGTTTTTGCGAGATCATCCTCGATCTTTATTCCCACATCATAAACTCTTTTGAAAGTGTCAAGTCCCAGGTACCTAAGGTGTTGTCTGTAAGCCGGGTCCAGGTTGTCAATGAATTTTTGGACCAATTCTGTTTCGGGTGGCCTATTGATTAGCTGGGCCGCTTGGTCCCTCCATCTAGAAAAGTAGGTTGTGAAACCTTCATTTTTCTTTTGGAAGAGAACTTCCAGCTCGCGCATGGTGACTTGAAAATACATGTTCGACGAGTATTGCTTGATGAAGACATTGACAAAGTCTTCCCAAGTGGGGAAGAGCTTAGGGTCCTGGTGATAGTACCATTTGAGCGGCACAGGTTCCAAGGACAAAGGAAAGGCAGGTGAATACATGGACTTGTCCACGCCTTTCAAGTTCATGGCATTCACAAAGCTCAATAGGTGATCACGGGGATTGTCCGTGGCTTTAAATTTTGGTAAGTCAGATGAACTAAACTTTTCTGGTAGTTTGCCAGGAAAAGGTTCAGGATCAAGGGAGAAGTACTTGCTCCCCATGGTTTGCTGTAGGACCATTTCTTCAATCATCTTCTCGTTATCGAGGTCATTTTTGGCTTGTGCAGCAACTAAGGTTTCGTTTTCCATTTTCAGTTGGCCCATGAGTTGGGTCATTTGGGCCATCTGGTCTCGAAATTCTTCGATGGACATGTTTGAGGGTGCGAATCGAGGTTGGGGAAGCGGATATCCTTGAAATGAGGGATGACAGACGGAGCTTGGAGTCACTAAACCTGGTGTTGGCGATGTATCTTCGAGACGCACTAACCTTTGATTTCCCGATCGACACCAAGTGGCAGGACCAGTCCTATGCATAAGATAAGCTAAAGTTCAAGCCCCAAAGTTTCAAGCATTACTTAGTCTAGACTTTGACTCTCTCTATTGGTTCTTTCGCTCTTTCTTTTGTTGGTACACTTTTGGCTCTTTCTTTTAGTCATTCTTTGGATTTTCGAAACACTTGCCCATTGTGACATTCATAGTTATTGGCATGTTCGGTTTTGGTGCCAAGCATTATCGTCGTAGGAGGCCTAACAACGACTCGAAGAGTTATTTATATATTTTTTTTAGTCGCTTTAAGAATCGAGTGCTTTTCATACGCCCTTGCAGCAATTTTTTTATGAATGGTTTTTTTTGCTACCTAATTTTCGCGCGGGCGCCGAGGCTGTTGCGCCTGACCCAAAGGCCAGGCAGCAACTTCAGTGCCCAGCGTAGGGCGTGAGAAATTATGGCGCCCAGCCAGGGGCGTTGAAAATGCGTCCTTGGCTGGTTCTCGTTTTCTGTTTACGTCTACTTTTGTTTATGCGACTTTGATTTTGCGTGCTTGCCTTATAACGTCCTTTACGCGTTGTGCAACATTTGTGGGATTCGTTACAGGCCATCCCGAGTGTCTCTTATTTTTGTGGCGATCGTTCGGGTTTGCGGAACACGTACTTCGGTATAACTCTTTGGCCAATTGATTTATGAATGTTTGGGCAATTTTTAAGGTCGTGGGTTTTCTAACATTGTTTGTCACACACAATCACATATTTCGCTACATATAACTAACATTACATCATGAGGAAATAATATTATGTCATGTAGTTTATGATAGGCTTCTATGGGTAGTATTTGCGCCTGGCTTGGTACCGCTTCTATCGCAGATCCAACACATGCCCCGGTCGAGGTAGTGCCTTCAACAGACGAATTTCTCCTAAGAGGCCAATCACGATGTAAGCCAAGGGGGCATGCACCAATGAGAGGGACCTAATGGGCGAGCGATTGGGTTTGGGACGGGTGTACTACTAGCGAAAGTGCCGAATGGACAACATCCGAAGAGTATGCACCCCCCCGATTGGCGATGGGTATCCTTAGTCCCGACTCCCGAGATGAAATATCCAAGGGAGCCAAGATTCGTTATGCGGTTCTGTCCGTTCACATTAATATGCTGATTTTCAGGTCGTCCCAACTTGATGGGGAAATAAACGCGGGGTAGGATCGTTTCACCCTTCGGCTATTTTGATTACCTACAAGCACGAGTATTTCCTTCACTATCCCCAGTTGAGTCGCCACTGTGAGGGGGTCGAAAAAGCACGAGGCTAATGGGTGACCTTGTCCCTCGTGGGTGTGACGTTTCTTTTTGTCAAATCAAGTGTAATTGGATTTCCTGTGAGTTTACACCCAATTGACTAGTAATATAGGAGTCGCCATTCAGTTTTTAACGACAATGAGAAAAACTGACAAAACCCGGTTATCGTGATATAAAGGGAGTGCAATTATGTTTGACCACGACGGCCGTAGGTTCCCTTGTGATCCCTGGTGTGGGGATCTCTCAACATACACCCGCAAGGTAGAGATTAAGGGTACGGGGACTGTAACTACCGAGAGGAGTACTCGCTCTTCGATAACTCCAGAGGCAGGATATCCTTACTAGCTCAGCATAAATAATTGAAGGGACATGCGTTAATTATTAAACTAATCTGAGTTGATTTTAACAATATGCAACATATAATACTAGATCGATCGCGTTTATCTGATTTAGATTGTTTTAAGGGACCTAGCATGATAATCCAATTTCCCAACATATTATCTTTATTAAGCGTGATAGAACAATCAGATTTAATTAGTTTAACAGTTCATAAAAGGGGCGAGGAAAGCAATTAAATCATGGAAAAAGGACACATTACGACGCACCCTTGAGAGGTGCGTCACGGTTCTCAGAAAACTAACCACTTTGACTTTGCTATTTCTCCTTTTATTTAACGAATCTCAAATTACGGGACAGGATACGTTCTGTTCGATTTTTGGATCGATTGCGATACAACGCATGATCAGTTTCGCAGCGTGAGGCTTAGGCTTAGGGGTTTAGAGTCAATACTCAGAATAATAATTGTGTGTTGTGTTCTTTTCACATCGACCTTAGGGCCCTATTTATAGAAAAGAGTTCGTGGAAAGATAGAATTGTAGAACTCTAATCCACGAGGAATTAGGAAAGAACACGTCCCAGGTAATTTCAGCGCCCAAGGCTGGGCGCCGAAGATTTCGGCGCCCAGAGCTAGGCGTTGAAAATAGGGCCTGGGCCGTTTCTTTGTCAGATTCGGATTCTTAGAATCCGGAGTGTATGAGACTTTAATCGAGTCTTTTAGTGCTTATTAATTTTATGATGGAATGCATCTGGGCCCGTTACGAACTCTAGGCTCGTTAGGATTTTAATTAATACGTAACTCTTATTTTTGAATCGTATTAGGAATAGGATTCTCTCGCAATTTCTATCTCATTTAGGATTTATGTTGGAGTGCAACACCTAATTCTGACAGGTTTCTATCTTTTATGACTTGCCACTTTTAACAACTACCCATTTCGGCAGTTACTATTTTAGCAGGTTTCCATAAATAGCAGGTTTCTATAAATAGCAGGTTTCGGGTGAAATGAAAAGGGGAATTGAGATTCGTTATTTTATAGGAGATGCGTTGTCAAGTGGAGATTTATGTTCTCATCATCGAACCTTCCCTTTCGGGAATGGGGACAAAAGTAGGTGTCTACACATGTGAGCACTATGCAACACATACACGGCTACTTTCCCCTACTTAAGAATTTTTTTACCAATATATGCAATTTCGTTCTCAAAATATCATTCGCATTCCCTTACTCATGTATTAGCTTCATTCTCATTATATTTTAACTTAATTTATTTCTCAAAATAAATCCTCAACCCAATTAAATATCAATCTCAAGACTTGCTGACACTTTCTCTTACACTTAATCAAACTGTAACGATCTAATTAAAATTTGGACAATCTTCTCAACCATTCCCTTTTAACTTAGAATCACTCCTTATCTTGGGCTATACTCTTAGACCATTGATTAATAATTGACTGTTAGTAAGTGATACTCATTTAAGATTCCAAGGTTATCATTAGGGTATACTTTCCTCGAATCCGTATTCATTATTTAATCGGTTTTTTCATGAAATGCCCTTGAGGTTTACAATAATGCACCAAATACCCCTGCGCGTTTCAAAATTCATATAACACCCCTATTTTTTCCAAACTGTTCATAAAATACCCCTATTATGACTTTCCGTTAGTCCTCCGTTAAGTCATGTTTATAATTCATAAAATACACCTACATATAAAGTTATTGCATAATATACACCAATTTATAAAGTTCTTTGCACCAAATACCCAAACTCCTTTAAAACTACAGAATTTGAATTCAACGGCTAGTTTGAATTTCTAATTTTCCTAACAATGAAGTAGAACCGTTTGTAACAAATTTCCAGCAATAAATAGGAATTATATTCCATAAAAAGCCGATTAATTTGCAGAGTAGCTTTACAAAAACTCTGATTATATTGCCATTGCCATTACATTTGAAAGTCTATAAAAGCTCTTGAAAATTCAAAGTAAGCCGGTAATAATACCCTTGCAATGAACATTTACAATCACTCTTGTACTACAATGCATCACATTCTTGGTTACCTTGCTTGAGCCATTTCCACCCTTAAATAGAAAGAACCACACCGGTAGAACGCAAATTAGTCCTGCAGTCCCAATTGGTCGAAGATATAGGTACAGCTAGCGTCCAGAGTCTCTAAACCGCATTCATTTCGAGCACAATACTTCAATGCTCCCAAAAGCACCATAGGTTGCGCAATTAATATGATCATACATTCATACTGTCGCATACACGAAACTCAACCTAAATTCTAACTATACAACCCAAAACACAAAGAAAAACCACAAACCTAATCCTAAAAAGAAATCTCCTTCTGAGTTCTAATTGCTTGAAAATTATCCCTAACATGAGTAATAAAATTGGAAAAACAAAATTACAGAACAATGAACAATAAAAATTGTCAATAATAAGCACACCACACTCAATCTAGCTTCAATTCATTATAATCCAATAAATCAATAACATTTTAACAAAATATTCTGAAATTTTAGCCGAAATTTTATAAAATTTTAACTGGAAAACACTAAAAATTACCTGGTGCACCGCAAACTGAGGTCATTGCAGGATCTATCACACATTTTTTCTCCCCGTTATCCGTTTATAATTATGCAATTCAACTTCCTGGTCATTATTTTTGCACAAATTATTCAACAATTCAACGAAATTATAAGAAAAATTGAATCAAACCAAAGATAAAAACACAATTGGCAATTTAGCAGCTCACAACTTGAATAAATAAAGAAGGAAAGTTGAATCAAACCTTCATCCTCGTCATCCTCAGGCAAAGGGAAATCAATCCAAGTCTCAGGATGCATAGCATGATAGCAACATCCCTAGCAAACGACCCGGTCTCAAAACCCTAATTTCTCCCACCGAAATCGCCGCCGAATTCACCCACCATGACCACTCCAACAACGGACGTTTCTGGTGTTGCCCCTCCTCCGTCATCTCCGCCCAACGATGGTGGAAGCTCCTCTTCCTCCGCCAACCCGATTTTTTCTAATTCTCTCTCCTCCGCTCCGGGATCAACTCCTCCCGCCGTCTTCTCCTCCCCTTAATCAACACCTCTCACCTTGATGAAATCTCACTCGTCGACAACGCCAATGGAGGAGATAGAGAGTTGACCGGGTCACCGATGCCATCGACGGTGCACCAGAGAAAGTCAAATCCTGACCGAGGTTGGCGACGGTAGTGGGGGCTAAGATGGTGACGGGGTGAGGAGTGGTGTTGGTTCAGTGGGAGGAGAGAGAAAGTTTGGGTGGGTTGGGTGGGAAAGAGAGAAAGTATACAGATGAATGGGATTTGAGCCACATAAGGGTAAAAACGTAAATTCATACTAACGGAGGACTAACGGACGTTAAATCCAAGTGTATTTTATGAACAGTTGGAAAAAATAGGGGTATTCTATGAATTTTAAAACGGGCAGGGGTATTTGGTGCATTATTGCAAACCTCAGGGGCATTTCATGAAAAAACCGTTATTTAATAGCTTAGTGTGCTTGAAATGTATTTTGTAAACATTTACATAAAACATATTTACTCAAACATAATCTTTATTATTCATTAAAATATCCTCTCGATAGATTTCAAACTATTAGGTTATAAAAAATATGAAGACTTGATTATTTATTTTAAAGTATATATTTTTATTCCTATAATAAACTCGTTTTAAAACGTGTTAATGATTTCTTTATTTGCAAACTATTGCCATTTATAGAAAACAAAATAAAACTGAAAATATCTTTCGTTATAACCTTTCCAACTTTTAAGTTCATTAAACACTTTAATAGTGTTCAAAGCTAGTTTAAGTTCCATAATTCATGGTTTTAGGAAAAACATGTGGATTTTAGGAAATTCTAAAATAAATATGGCTTGTTAGGAAAGATTATAAAACCTTGAAACGACTCATTCAAGAATCATTAAAAACTCCGCTTTTGTTATACTTAAAATAGTTTAAAGATTCTCATTTACTACATTAAAAGAATTCTTTTATTATTAACACGTGATTAAGAAAACAAGCGTCTTTTAAGAAAATTAAAAACAAGTATGACCTAGTTGAAAGAAAACATAAACCTTTATTGAAACAAGAATTTAGAATTAAAAATGGTGTCCTTGGTTCCACTAAATCTTACTTTAGGATCTCTTATATAGTTTAACACTAAGACCTAAACTCCTTAGAAACTCAAGTAGGACTTCTTCCATTATGCAAGGACTTTTACCTGATCATTAACGTATTCACTTATGATTAACTCTTAATTAACACTCCCTTAACCTTTTGGCTCTTTCACATACCTCTCGATTCCCAAGTTCGACCTCAAGATACTCAATTAACTCAATTTCTCAAGCCGCTCAATGCCTCAACTCAAACCATCTCTCACTTGGGTTCTCATTGACACAAACATTCGTTTTAAAAGAATCATGATTCTTAAAAGCATTACAATCTAATTCAATTTGCAAAGAACAAATCAATTTGCAAATACAATTCAGTTTTGCAAAACACAGTTTAATTCGCAAAATAATATTCAATTCGCAAAACAACATTCAATTTATATATATATATATATATGTATATATATATATATATATACATAATACTTAAACACAAGATATGTTTTCAAACATTGAAGATGGTTGGACGATGTGTACCTTCAATAACCATTCATAAATCTGAAAGCTACATATTCGATCATCATCCATCGCTTAACTTCATGACTCAAATCTTCTTAAACCATTCTCCATCAATTTACCTCAACAAGAACAACTTAAGTTAATAAATAAACTACTCACTCTAATGTAACTAGAACTTGATGAATTCATTTTGAAATCTCAATTGATTTTCGAAGAACTTAATTTAGAATTAGCATAGCACATATTTTATTTTAAGGAAAAACATATTGGATTTTCTAATCATAATTCGTGATTGAAAACATAAAATTCAATAATTATATTTATGTACTTAATGAATATTAATCAATCAAATTATAAAATTGAAAATCTTAATTTCTTAGCTATTAAAAACTTTCTCGAAACAAACTAATACTTTCAAATTCCTTGTTTACAAAAGTTGAGATTAATTTCTGAAATCGTTTCTATACTATCAAACTAATAATCGGATCAGTAATTCGATCTTATATGGCTATTACTGTTGGAATGGGCTAAACTAAAGTAGATAAGAAGAGATTAGGCTTGAGTTATACCCTTAGAGAAATAGGAAGGCAAGAGACAACATTAGGTACACCCAACCCCATCAACAAGCAGTAACTTCAGTAGGGCCACGGAGCTCCGACGAGCACAACAACAGTGGGAGCCGGCAAACCCCCACGTCGGCCGTAAAATGGGCCCGCACCACCACATGCAGAAGAGAGAAGTTAGGGTTCATGAATTTGGGGGTTTCAAATGAATTCAATTTAATATAATCTACTAGAAGAGGAAATAGGATAAATTACCAATTAAAGATGGTGCATAGATGGGTGTGGTTTCTATTGCCACCGTTGGCGGCGGTGGAGACACGAAGGATGAGAGGGAGGCGGAGCAAGGAAAACAGATCATCAACAACACACAACCTCAGCAACAACAACCGCTTCAACAACGACCGACAAAAAGGGGAGGCGGAGCAGCGGCGCGGTGTGGTGGGGCGTCGCAGTGGAGTGAGGAGGAGAGAGAGAGCCGAGTGAAGAGGAGGGAGGGAGAGGAGCACGAGTAAGGGGTGAGAGAAAATGAGTGAAGGGGGGTTTTGTTCTTTTTCTTTCAAGCAAATGGTTTTTGGAAATTTTTTGATGGTTTTATTATTGATGACTCAAGCTTAGATTAAAGTAATTTGGATAATATTCTTTTAACTAGATAAATTAACGAACATAAAATAATATATTATCACCGGTTTGACTTAAAATAAAAATCCTAATTGCGTGGGAAAAATAAGACAATTTGAGTATAGATAAATTTGTTCAGAATTAACAAAATCTAAATACTTTAAACGAATAAATTCCCAATAAAACAAAATAAAATTATCTCGAGGTAAATCTCGAGAAACAATTCGGGAAAATTATTAACTTTAATCATAAAAATTCAAATTCATTCACCAATTTGAATAAAATTTTGAGATCTTAATCTCAATTTAGGTTTAAGAGAAACTTTAACAACGCGTTTAAGACGGTAATTACTCTTTATATTATATTAAAAGGCTGCTTAAAATCAAGTCTGTTACATAGAATCTTGAGATTGAATTGAAAATCCGGCATTATGTCATCATGGATTTGGGACTTGAGGTTTGGAACATTGAACTTGAAATTTGAAAGATTGAATTGAAGAATAAGGTCTTGGAAACTCGAACTTGAGGGTTGAAAGGTTGAATTGAAAATTCGGCATTACGCCATCATGAGTTTGGACATTTGAACTTGAGGTTTTGAGGTTTGAATGGTCAAATGGACAATCACTACTACAAATCCCGCTTGTTGCGGACGCTTTTTTGACCGTTTTACGACGCCTTTAAGCGTCGAAAATTTAGCCTTCGACGCTTTCTAGAAGCGTCGAGAAAATGAGAGTCGAGAATTTTCTCGACGCTTCACTGCGTTGAGAAGGAAGACGCCTTTTGCAGTCCCCATTTTTTTTGAGGCGTCGAGATCCTCGACGCTTTTAAGCGTCCAGAACTTTGATATTGGTGTCGGCAACATCTTTTCCCGCTATGCCCACCTTTTAGCTATTTAATTTTCTTGACGTCTAAAAGCGTCCAGAAATTTTTGTTCTCAACGCTTTATATCGTCTACAAGTTTCCATTGGCGTGAATTTTAATCGTTTTAATTACAATAACACAACTCCAATAAGCATCCACATTTATTGTTTTTCACGTATTCTTCGTGTATCGCATATAAGCTCTTTTTATTCCTCGTACCTATTCCTATATCGCATATATAGTATACATATTCATAATAAAACATTATTCATCACAAGATAGATCAATGGAACTTGAATTGTGAATAACTAGTCTACAATTAACAATAAAATTAATTTACAAAAACTTAAGTAGTTAAAATTCATAGTACGTACACGTATGTTACTAACCAGAATCCAAACATACACACATCTATATCACTAACTGAAATCATAACCAAACAATCCAAAACATCATAAATCAAACCCAAGAAATTAAAATTAAAACTAAAACTAAAACCTAGAAAAACTAACTAGCTAGGATGTACTATATATACTAAATATAGATGATCGATGGTTGACAGGCTAAAGTCGTATCACCTAATCAAAAATAACCTAAGGTCCACTATCTAGGTAGCAAGGGAAGTCAGGATCGAATCCACAGGGAAACAGACGTTCTTTCAACTATCAATTAATTAATCTAGACTATTGTGAACAAGAGTTGGTTTGATGGTTTGCTAAAACTACGGCGATATTTAAACAACTAGGAATCAATATATTAAGGAATCTAGGGCATAGGTTCACCAACAGATAACAATCCAGGACAATGAACAATCACGATATTTAACAAAGTAATTAATTAGACTAGCTTGCTCTCTCGAATCGATACTAATCATAGACTTAGAATTAACGGGCTCTCGCTACGTATTAACTCTAATTCCACCTATTGACACAAGCCTAAACATCAAATTGCATCTCTCGAATCTTAATTTGATATTGCATAACTACCACAATTAAACCTGCGCAAATCTAATTGTATAGTGAAATAAACCAATCAATAGGAATTAATTACAATGCCAACAATCACAATTATTCAATATCCCTTCATATTATTCATGGATCCCCAAACCCTAGAAAATAGACTACTCAGGCATATTAACAATAAACAAAGCAATTAGCATGATTGAAAACATAATTAAAGCTAAACAAAGAATTGAAATAAATAACAATACCTTAATTGAAGAACAAGATCGAGAAATAGAAAGCTTGAATTTTTATTGAAATTGAAAACTAAGTGTTTGCATAAATTTAGAGAGAAAACAAAGCTAAGAGAAATAAACTAAGGGGCTAATACTAGAAAATAAGATGTCCAACTAAAATAACTAAGCCTAGTATTTATAGTTTGCCCATAAACATAAGGAAAAATCGGAAGAAAACCGCGGAAAAAGGGCCCTGGGTTGTCGTCGCCCGGTCGGGCAGCCTTCCGCCCGTCGGGCGACCAGCTCGTAACCCGCCCGTCGGGCGAAGGTCTGCCCGCCGGACGGAGGGAGAAATTCTGGAAATCATCGGCACGCGCCCGGTCGGGCAGCTCCCGCCCGTCGGGCAGAAGTTCGCCCGTCGGGCAACCATTCGCCCGCCGGGCGCGCGTACAAACTGCACAATCCTCTATCTTTAAAACGCCATATCTCCTTCGTTATTTGTCAGAATTAGACGAGTGACCACTCGTTGGAAAGCTATAGAAGTCTAGAATCCATCCCAATTAGAATCACTTCATTTGGAGTTGTAGAACGTAAGTTATGATCAAAATAGTAGACGAGTGTCGGTTTTCTAGTTCTTTCACTATCCGCTTTGCTCGAAAACTCTTCCAACTTAATGTGTGTGCTCTCGAAAGTACATAATCTCTTGTATTAATTAAAATGAGTAGAAAATGCACAAAAACATGCTAATTCCTACAATGATGAACCTGAAACTACAAACACACTACAAGGAGCACATTAGTACTAAAAATCGCTCCGAAGAGCTCATTTGAGATCAAAAAGTACTAAGGGACGGGGGTAAAAACACTATAAAATATGAACATATCAAACTCCCCCAAGCTAGATCTTTGCTTGTCCCTAAGCAAAGAAATCATCGATGAATACATAAATCAACTTCACCCCAAACACATCTTAAAACAATGGATACGATTCAAGGTAAAATCCAACAAGCATGCATCAATGTCAACCGATCAAATCTATTCGACCGCTAATCCACCTTAACAATCGTCACGCAAAGCGAACCACAAATGCACAATGGAATTCAAGACTAGTGCTCACACTCTCGTCACTCATTTATGTGGCGGATAAAAGATGTACCCATTCGCTCTCCTCCGAACATATAAGTGAACAATGCCCTCCCAAACTCACAACACTCGTGTGTCTAGAAAAACATACACTCAACCTAGTAGTCGACTCGGAATGTGTCATGTCATAACTTACATTGATAAACAACTATTTTCACATAAGTACGACTCTATGCACAAAGGTCAGAAGGTCTTCAAAGCTTGTAATGTTAGGTTTAGGTAAGGGTGCGGTAAATTTGGGAAAAATGTGAGCTTAAAGCCTTGGCTTTGGGGAGCATAAATCCTAAATACAACCATGATCAACCAATATAATGACCATAACTCTCCCACTCAACACATGATGAAACAACAAACAAACCACACCATACTTTCTTGCCTTTTTCACAATTATTACCAATCACTTATAAGGATATGAATTTGCAAAACTCGATTGAAACAATGCTTTGAACTTTTTCTGAGAGTAATAGATTTTTCTCTTTCTTTTCTTTTTCAATCTTTTTTTTTTCCTTTTCTTTTAGAAACCTTCACATTTTTTTTGTTCTTTCATCTCTTTCATTTTCAACTCATTTTTCAACAACAAACATGATAAGACGAACTCCTTTTTCAACAACACTACAACTCCCTCACCTCACTACTATTAGCTCCCCCAAGCTAGGCTTGGGACTAGTAACCAATGGGGTTTTCGCGGGCTTGTAATGTGGCTAGTCACCGAATAAAGGGCACAAGCAACAACATGGGTAGAAAAGGAGGGAACGAATGTATCTAATTTCATCTGAAGGCTACCTAAATAGAAAAATGCCTTCGTCCTCCACAATGTGCATGTATATGAGTCATAAAACACTACTAATAGTTGCAAATCAATACTCAAAATCAATGACACACCAGGAATCTATCACACATTCCTAACCAAATCAACTAGCCGAGCACCAAGTCCACAAATAGTTAGTCAGAGTTGACTCATGTTAAGGCATCAAGGCAATCGGATATCAAATCATGGATAACACATTTACATTGCTCATCATCAAATACCAATAATCAAAACAATTTTCAATCAAGGGGCACATGGAAGCATGATTTTGTATTTTATCGGAACGTATTTTTGTTTTTGTTTTTTTCAAAAGCGATAAACTACTCTAGAAAGCAATAACACATACCTCCCCCAAGCCAAACTCAGCAATGTCCTCAGTGCTTGAAGGAGTGGAGATCGAGGGTCTCAATATTCATTGAACCCCTCCGGCTCCAACTCTTATGTGCCTCCCGCAAAGCGATTGGTTAGTAAATAACCAACCAACGAGCGTAGAAGCTTGTCATGCGCACTCGCACATCTTTCGTGCAACAAGACATGCATGATAATCAACAGCAACATTTGCATAAAGTCCGAATGAGCTCTATGCCAGTAAGGAGTAGGATGCCTAAAGGAAGAAGAACAAAAAGAAAAAACAATAATAAAAGAAGAATAAGAAAAAGAAGGAAAAGAGAAAGTAGGCATACTCTCCTTATGGAAGTTGTTTTTGCGGACTATTGAATCTTCAACCTCAATGATCAATGAAATAACTCTCTCTTTGTTTTGGCATTCAAGGTGGACAGGCTTTTCACCATATAGAGCTCTCTGCAAAGCATCCACCTCTTCTTTGTAAGTACTGTAAGTACCTGCAAAAGACTCACAAAGAGGAACATACTCTATTGGGTCATTGGGCTTTTGATTTTCGTGGGGAGGAGGAAGATCCTCAAGTAAAGGTTTTATGGGGAAAGAGAAGGGGAGTGAGACGGTGTAAACGGGGCTAAGATAAACCCTTCCTGGACTTGGAATATGAGGGGTAGGGGTTGACTCAACAACAAGGGTTTTATCAACTTCAACTTCCTCATGGACTTGCTCTATAACATATGGCTTTTCAGTTTCAACAAATCCTTCATCTATTGATCCAACAATCACATCATTATCCTCCAACTCATCCTCAACCTCTGTTATAAGTTCCTCCCACTTTTGGTTGCCTATGGGTTCACTCAGTTGACCCCCATCCCCAACACAACTCGAATCATTATTTTCAATAATTTCTTGAACTTTTCTAAATCTCTCAAGAGTAGCCTTACTAGCTTTAATAATCTCATTAGTAGTCTCTTGAGATCTAGTACACTGAATTTCAATCTCAGATTTTAATCTTCTTAATTCCTCTAAGAAGCTATCTCTGCTTTCTGATTCGGGTTGAACAGGATTGGGTAAGGGTTCACAATAATACACGGGAGAAGCAACAATGGAATCATGAGACAAAACATTGATATCCATGCAAGGGTTAGATAAGTAATTAGAATAGACATGATTATCATAAACATTAGAATGCACCTCATTATAACAAGCATTCAAGGGAGAGGGGGTAGAAACATGTAGATTATGCTCATAATTTGGATTAGCACATGTAACATGAATGGACATTTCACGCTCATACGAATCCCTTGCAAACCACATATAGGAATCCCACATATCATCCAAAGACAAGGCTCGAAAATCACCATTAAATCTACTTTCTATCACATTCCTTGTATACTCATTTAAACCACCATAAGCAAAACCACAAGAATCCCAAAGATTAAGATTGTGGTAACCAATGAAATCATTTAGCCTATCGAAATACACCCAAAAAGGCTCATTTACGAATTGAGGGAAAGAATAATAATCCATTTTTTCGAGGAAAAAAAATTAAAATAATAAAAAATAAAAGTTAAAAAAAATAATAAAAAATAAAAAATAAACTAAAGAAAATAAAATATATACATGGTCTCAAAGAACTGGAAGTTCTATGAGACTCAAGAAAATAATCTAGATCATAAAATTAATAGCAGAAAATTAAACCGTTTCCCCGGCAACGGCGCCAAAATTTGACAGGCTAAAGTCGTATCACCTAATCAAAAATAACCTAAGGTCCACTATCTAGGTAGCAAGGGAAGTCAGGATCGAATCCACAGGGAAACAGACGTTCTTTCAACTATCAATTAATTAATCTAGACTATTGTGAACAAGAGTTGGTTTGATGGTTTGCTAAAACTACGGCGATATTTAAACAACTAGGAATCAATATATTAAGGAATCTAGGGCATAGGTTCACCAACAGATAACAATCCAGGACAATGAACAATCACAATATTTAACAAAGTAATTAATTAGACTAGCTTGCTCTCTCGAATCGATACTAATCATAGACTTAGAATTAACGGGCTCTCGCTACGTATTAACTCTAATTCCACCTATTGACACAAGCCTAAACATCAAATTGCATCTCTCGAATCTTAATTTGATATTGCATAACTACCACAATTAAACCTGCGCAAATCTAATTGTATAGTGAAATAAACCAATCAATAGGAATTAATTACAATGCCAACAATCACAATTATTCAATATCCCTTCATATTATTCATGGATCCCCAAACCCTAGAAAATAGACTACTCAAGCATATTAACAATAAACAAAGCAATTAGCATGATTGAAAACATAATTAAAGCTAAACAAAGAATTGAAATAAAGAACAATACCTTAATTGAAGAACAAGAGAAATAGAAAGCTTGAATTTTTATTGAAATTGAAAACTAAGTGTTTGCATAAATTTAGAGAGAAAACAAAGCTAAGAGAAATAAACTAAGGGGCTAATACTAGAAAATAAGATGTCCAACTAAAATAACTAAGCCTAGTATTTATAGTTTGCCCATAAACATAAGGAAAAATCGGAAGAAAACCGCGGAAAAAGGGCCCTGGGTTGTCGTCGCCCGGTCGGGCAGCCTTCCGCCCGTCGGGCGACCAGCTCGTAACCCGCCCGTCGGGCGAAGGTCTGCCCGCCGGGCGGAGGGAGAAATTCTGGAAATCATCGGCACGCGCCCGGTCGGGCAGCTCCCGCCCGTCGGGCAGAAGTTCGCCCGTCGGGCAACCATTCGCCCGCCGGGCGCGCGTACAAACTGCACAATCCTCTATCTTTAAAACGCCATATCTCCTTCGTTATTCGTCAGAATTAGACGAGTGACCACTCGTTGGAAAGCTATAGAAGTCTAGAATCCAACCCAATTAGAATCACTTCATTTGGAGTTGTAGAACGAAAGTTATGATCAAAATAGTAGACGAGTGTCGGTTTTCTAGTTCTTTCACTATCCGCTTTGCTCGAAAACTCTTCCAACTTAATGTGTGTGCTCTCGAAAGTACATAATCTCTTGTATTAATTAAAATGAGTAGAAAATGCACAAAAACATGCTAATTCCTACAATGATGAACCTGAAACTACAAACACACTACAAGGAGCACATTAGTACTAAAAATCGCTCCGAAGAGCTCATTTGAGATCAAAAAGTACTAAGGGACGGGGGTAAAAACACTATAAAATATGAACATATCAATGGTACTAGCTCATATGAAGCTCAACTGTCTTGGCCTTCATGCTTCTTTTGCACTTATCACGTTGGACGACCTTCAAAGAAAAATACAATTAAAATGTAATAAGTACATAGTAAGTTGGAAACCAAAACAACGAAGGAAATTAAATACATAATAATACCGTTCTTTTTAAGGAACACCTATGCTCCTGTTATTCACAATGTCCTTACTTAATAACAAAGACCCAGGCTGATGATGGAATATTCAGTTCCATAATCAGCGTCTAAAATTGTTTACTTTCTTGTGAAGTGTCTCATCATGCTTCAGAAAATAAAAAATAGATTATAAACCGGAAACTTGCTAAGAAACAAGTCAGCTATAAACCAATGGCAATAGGAAAGCATAACGAATAGTGCCAGCTGCTTATCATTACAAGTCATGAACAAAAAATTATTTACCTGTGTGTAACCAAAAATTTTGAGCAACCTGAGAGACCAGCAGCCGTCTGCAATTATTCCTAGTGCCTCGTCTTTAAGGAGGCGACACCATTAAAGATCTAAGAACTCGAGATTTTTGTAACGCCTATCAAGAGAAATGGTGGTATTCTGGCCAACCTACAGAAAATAGCATACTCTGAGAATCCAACTATAGATGGCTCCGCCATTCAGACTTCCCAAGAACAACAGGAGAAAGACAGACACAACAAGCATCAAAAAGAAGACAGACAGCAGGAATCAGCAGGCATCTGAACACTAATTTTTATTAAGACTTAATTCTTTCAAAGATTCTTCAGACGTTTCAAGGAATGCAACAATATCATCATCACTGTCACAGAAAGGATGCTAAAATCAGGAGGATTCCCTCGTGATCAACAAAAATGCTATTTTTCAGTTCATTGGAGCATTCTACATCTTCTACTTTCTATTTATATAGCTAGGATAAAGAATTACGGGGTAACAATTGAACTCTTATCTTACATCAGATAAAAAAGATAAAGAAAGCATTATGTTAAAGGTTAAAACATAGAATTAGACCGCTCAAACTATACTTTATTAGTAGTGTTGCATAAAATAATTTAAACCAAAAAAATCCTATAGAAGTAGTTATCAGCTACTTGGGCAAGTTCAAAGATGATATACCCCGTATGTAATAACCTCAACCATCTTGTGTGAAAAGTGGACAGTATTGTCTAATCACCATTATCAAACTCTTACTTCCCAACCTTTGACCCTGTTACAAAATCCACAAGAATTACCTATGGAGCAAAAATGAATTTTCAAATCAAAGAGTAGCTCAACAAATTGAAAACTAAACACCACAATAATATAGTTTCAATACAAAAAAAACATATAGTTATAGGGAAGGGGTGCTCGGTGCAATAGGGGAACCTATAGTTGAGATTGCAAAATACACTATCAATTTTGTTCCGGTGCAAGGCCGCATTCTGAATTTAGAGAGAAGAAAGTAGCGTCAAGAAAGACGGCGGTACTGAATAAGATAGCAGTAACATAGTAATAGTATTGCAGTTGTCTATTGTTGGAAGTTCGACTTCAAAATTTCAGATACATTTGAACCAGTAATGACAGATTGGCACTTGGCCTGAAAACTTCAGATACATTTGAACCAGTACCTTAGAACAATTGATAAGCACTTGGCTTTAGCTAACTTTTATCAATTGATTCTACCAGTTGGAGATAGATTCCGGACCTTTCAATGATAAGACACTAGGAGCAGCATGCCATTCTTAAATCCTTCACCATGCTTTTTAACAAAACTAAAAGCCAGCCCTGCCGAAGCAGTAGCCTTAGTGCAGTTACCAGGGTTGTCCGACTGAATTAGTGTATACCTTTTTAGTTTTATAGGTAGTATGTTATTACTTTCCGATTAACACTGCAGGTTTATTAAAAAAATCATAAACCTAAGAAAAATACAATTTCTTAAAAAGATATAGACAACACACCGGAAAAGACTTAATGCCTAATCCAGTAATCTATGAAAAATCTTCCTTCTTAACAAAAGACTAGAAGACAAAACGATAATTTTATTTCAGTGTGTTCACGGAATCACAACCTCACAGGGTTGCTGTATACAACTATACAGATAGCTGATGTAATGGAGAAGTTAAACAGTAACAAGGGAGATGAAAATACAACATTACATAAAAAAAGAACAACCATATCAAAGTAAATACACATCAGAGACCAATGAAGAGTTTTACCGGGCCATGACCTACCACAAGACCTGTGATAGGGCCACACTGCCAAATAAATGAAAAAAATGCATGTCCTATTCCAAGTGTCTGCAAAGACAGTCAAACCAGAGTTAAGCTAATATTACTTAATACCAAATAACTGAAAAACAACCCTAAAATATAAGCTCAACCATTAAAAGGAACTAGAACAACAATTATGCATCCTACGTTCTAATCAGTTACCAACCTGAACGAGTAGAATTTTTTTCTGAAAAAGACAGAAAAATGAAAATTTCAACACAAGATATTTATGAATTAACTCTACTTAAATAGCCAGTCAGGTAAGTGTATTTCACCTAGAGTTCCAACTTGTATTCTCTTATGGCACGAGATTTCCAAAAGGGACCAAAACACTCCCTTGAACTGATATGATATATGATATCTCGTTTGATCTCAACATTTCCTTGGATGATTGACTAGCTGACAAGAACTGAAACGACTTGACAATTAGACTCAAACCAGCACAAAATTAGCAAGTTTGGGTCAATGAAATAAACCCTCTTTAGTATATGGGTTGGCATGAAACCCCCATTTAATTGGTGAAGCTCTCAAACACAAACCCCAGAAAAATAACCCCTTTATTTAGATGAGTTGGGTTCGCCCAATAACACAACCATTAAATCGAGAACTGTTTCAGTTTTTGCTATAGGTTTTTTGGTTTCAGTGTCGATGATTCTAGACTTATTAGTAGCTACGACTTAGAAAGTTAGAATCTCTTTTAGATTTATACAGATGCCAATGTACTAAGCCGCAAACAATGTTTTCAACCTCCATTAATACCACAACCTAAAAAAACAATCAGTTACCATCCCACATAATAAGTTCACCTAAACATATCTCTCACGTCATTGAAAAACTTATAGAAGTACATTTACCACCCTTTATTGATCTCAACATATATTCAAGTATTTACCCTTCCACCCCTCATACGCCTATGATCCAAAACCCTTGTTTAACCCTTTGTAACTCTAGCCAGCTTGGATATGTCCTTTTCTCATTTGTATTTCTCTTTCATATAACGTCCAATATCCACATTCTGCCTAAGATCAATTTTTTTTGCCTTGGCTTTAGCTAACTTTTATCTTCATTATTTGACAAATTTTCCTTTTTTGTGCTACTATGGACAAACCCTTCATAGGACACTTTTTTATATTTATCTTTCCCTAATCTTATAAGACCACCACAATGCCTCTTTCTTGGTTTTCAAATTCCCCCCACAATAAGATTTCCTGGTTTGATCCACTTGCAGATAGATAGCTTTCAAAATCTCTAACCACATTTACAATCACTCTCACTTACTATAAAGCTGTTGTAGTCAATTCTAGTGTCAAATAACCATTTACGAATCAAAACATTAACTAAAATGAAAAGGTCAATCAAGTACCACAAGGCCTAAAGAGTCATTATTTTCACTCTACCACTTCATTACATAAACTATGAACAAAATAATCAACCTACTATGTAGCTCTTACATTTTACTAGAGGAAATATCTTTGGAAACAATTGGAGCATAAATTATCAATTGCTATTTCCTTGCTATCTAATGTAGAGATAACATTAATAAGACTTGTTTGTTGTCTTATTAGTGCTTCTAAGTTCATATGCCATACAATTAAACTTATTTCTCATAAGATATTCAATGAGAAAGAGCTATTGTTACTAATACTTAAGAAAATATGAATTAAACATCAAATTTCTACATGATCTTACATCACGAAGTGTCCATGCTTAGGTTTTTGCTAGTGCTTTTTATTACACTCAAAAACTTTGATTAAGAAACAAAAACAAACTAGCCTTACAGTAGATACGGGCTAAAATTGGCTTGTACAAGGCTAGAAAGAAAATTATTCTTAATAGTAGACAAAAGGCATTAGATACAAAGGATCAAGAGGCAATCAACTCAATTGTAGCTAACACTAAGCATATGTAGTGCATACTACGCTGTCAACGTCTTCAGCTTATTAGGTCCCTTAAATCTAAAACACTTTAGCTATTCAGTAAGGACAAAATATCAAGCTGAAAAGAACAAATATCTCAACAACACTCAAAACGAAAAAAGTAACACAAATTAGGGATATAATCGCAAATTTCTACTCAACCAGACAAATCTAAACCCTATTTAAAGTTAACTCGGAATTACCCAGATCAAAACCAATTATATGAAATGAAAAAATCAAACAATATGATTCAACTGCAAAGAAATACCTAAACCCTATAAATTCAGATTTCAAAAAATAGAATGAAAATTGAAAAATTAAACAATAAACGAAATCTTAAACAAAAAAAATATGTTACCTTTCACGAGACTTATAAGGTAGAAGATGTTAAACCCATTGATATGACGAACAAGATCTACAAATTTAGATAATGATTTTTTTTAACGAAAATGGAAAGGTGAGACAACGAAATTCAACAACAAGAGAAGACACATGCGGAAAATACGTGAAAGAGCTTACAATTCCGATGAGAGGAGAGTAGATCTGAGATATTTGAGCAGGAGATGAGAGCTGGTGAGTGATATTCAACGGGGTGGTTTTTCTTTATCAAACAAAGTGAAGCTGGGGCAACATGTAGCTAATAAGCCAACATCACGTGGATAGCACGTGTACTCGCGACGCCAAAATTTGTCGAGATAATCTTGGACGACATAAAGCGTCGTCATATAGCGGAAAATAATTTTTGCACCAACGCTCATAGCCCGGTGTCGAGCTCCTAGCGTCTAGAAACCAAGGCTTTTGTAGTAGTGAATTATGGATTTAGGAATTTGAACTTGAGGTTTTGAAGTTTGAAGTGGAGGTTTAGAAAACTGGCATTACAATGCCGTTGGATTGAATTTGAATTTTGAACTTGAAATTTGGACTAGAAAATCCGGCATTATGACGTCGCTGAATGGAATTTTGGAATTGGAAATTGGAAATTGGAATTTGGACTAGAAGATCCGGCATTATGACGTCGTTGGATTGAAACTTGAATTTGGAACTTGAAATTTGGATTGGAAAATTCGGCATTATGACGTCGTTGGATTGGAAAATCCGGCATTATAACGCCGCCGGATTGGAATTTTGAATTTGGAGCTTGGAACTTGAAATTTGGATTGGAAAATCCGGCATTATGACGTCGTTGGATTGGGATTTGAATTTGGAAATTGAAATTTGGATTGGAAAATCCGGCATTATTACGCCGTTGGATTGGAATTTTGAATTTGGCATTTGCACGTGAGGCGTGTTTGAGGGTTTTGAATGAAATGGAGTGGCACTCCTAAAAGACCCTAAATCGGAGATTTTTAGATGCATGAGCTTTGAGTGATGATCCTAGGGGTTAGGTTTCCTAGTTGGAGGCTAATGGTTTTGGGCGAAGCTAGAATTCAAGGTTAGCCATTCACGCGTGCAAAGACGGCCACACAATGCACAAATAGCACGTTGTCACACTAGCATGGATATGAATGCGACATGCAAAGTTCTCAACCTAAGGTTGTTCTAAGTTTTGTATGATGCAAGTGGTCGGCTTTGGGTGTCGAAAGGGTACTTGCCTAAGAGGCGGATCAGGCAACAACATTCACATCCACCAAAGGGACGTGTGTGTCGGCAGACGACCTCCATGCTTGACATCAGGAATGTCAAGCAAATGCCAAGTTTCGGTAGGTGCGGAAATGGTCAAGCACTTTGGTCAGGAACCGTATGAAGAATGACCATTTCGTTACCCCCGGGGCTAGCCCGAATGTAGAACACATTCATGCTGGGCAAGGTAGAAATTTGTTTTGCACAAATATGGTTTTCGAAAACATGTATGTCATGCCTAGAAATTGAAATTGAAAATTATACTCAGATATTGTATTTGAAAAGCTCGTTTTTCGGCATTAATTCTCAAGGTTTGGGAGCGTTCTTCGAAATTCAAAATCAGAACTGAACTCCCACTCGAAAACTTGGGCAGCATGGGCAACCAGCCACTGTACTGAATGTAGGAAGCAGTTCCTGGCGCAGGGGCCTGCGCCCAGCGCTACTGCTGGCATCCAGGACTTGAGCTTGGCAGTGGCTGCTTGCTCAAGGCTTGCTCGTATAATCGAATTTGAAATCAGAACTCCCTAGTGGAGTCGCCAGAATTGTAGGGGTGTTTCTTCGTGTTGTATCTCCCTACGGGATTTTGTAAGCTTTTGAATTTCGAAGGAGTCGCCACCAAACAATTTTTAGGGTCCCGTTTGGAAAGACAAAAAATGAATCTATTGTGGATAAGGCATTGAATCTTAGAAACGGATGAGTAAGATCCGGGAAAGGAAACGAGATGCTTATTTTGCGAGCTTTTAAAATTGTATTCGAGTACATGACAAGAAGAATTTTCGGATAACCCTAGTCATGACACTATGTTGGTTTGAACATACATTTATAACATCAAATTTTCTACTTGTACGTGATCACTTGCTTTAAAGTTAATTAAAGGAACCTAGGGCCGGTTTGTGCAAGAATTTTCTTTGTTGAGCGTGACGTGACCTTTTGTATGTTGTTGAATTTAGCATGTGAGGTGATGAAAGCAATAAACAAGTAAAACATCATCACAAGAAATAAAGGAACTATTAAAATGCGTACATAACCACATCACTTTAAAATAAGGTGAGTAAAGCGTGCGGAATTGAAATAGCAAGAATAAAGGTGCAATATTGAAATGCGATATTGAAAGGTGCGTTATTGAAATGCGGTATTGAAAGGTGCTATATTGAAATGCGATATTGAAAGGTGCGATATTGAAATTGCGGCATTGAAATTGTACTATGGTTTTGAGATCCGAACGCCAAACGACTACTTAATAATAAGTGCGTCCGACACGGATTCAATTATAAAAATCTCAACTTTAGGATAAGTTGCTCATCCAAAAGTGTCTAAGATTTTGATTATTGAAATTGAACTTTGAATATTGAAATATTGAACTTTGAATATTGAATCTTGAATATTAAATCTTGAACTTAGGAGGCTAAATGTTTAAAGTCCAAATCTTTTAATGTGAAAAAGATCTCAACTTTAATGTGCTCCATAACTTTGACATTGATTCTAGTTTAAGGAAGTGATTACAAACAACCTTAAACATCATAGAATCCATAACTTGTATTTGAATCATAAAAGGGTTTTGATTTTGTAAAAATGTGTGATTGTTGTAAGTAACACTTTTAAGAGTAATAGTGTCAACTTTACTAATCATTTTTGAAATAAATATTGAATCTTGTATGGCATAATGGAAGTGGTGTTTTGGAAAATCATTTGGAGACGGTTTCAAGGGTGAAACCTCCCAAAGATGACACCTTTGGCATTGTTTTTCATAGTTAATCAAAGGTGTGAACCCTAATGATAACATCATAGGATTTTGGATTTAGAAAGGTAGAAGAGTAGAAAATATTATATATTTAAGTAGGGATTCGGAATTACCTATTTAGGATTAGGTTGGATTTTTGATTAGTGCTCCCAATTTCTTAAATGCTTAAAATTGTATAGGAAACTGTAGTTTAGAATTGAATTTTGTATTTGGATTTTGAGAGCAGATTTTGAAATTACGACGTTGTATTTTTTATTTGCTGCCTCAAATGCTTAAGAAATGAGGGCTTAAATAGAGAATTATCCGGCTAAACTCAAAAGCCACCTGCGCCTGGCGGGGGTGACGTGGCTCAGAATCCACCAAAGCAAGGACGATGACCCCGTCCTTGCATTTGTCTCTTATGGGTGTACCTTTGTACAAATTGTACGAAGTTGGCACGTAGTGAATGCTTAAGTTCAAGGCTTGATTTGCGTCTAAAAACAAGCCGTTATGAATTTCGAAATTGTGTTTGGACTCAGTTTTACGGGACGGGGCCCGACATGCTCAGTTTTTTGGGTCGGCGCACGAATTTATATTGCTTAGTGTCATTTTGACTGGAAAAGGCCTTGTATAAATCCAATGGAGTGGTCCATTGGGTGAGAATGTGTTTAGATTTTGAAATTGATTTTTTAAAATTGAATTTTGTCCCGAGTTACTTAATGGGAACGAGCTCGGGGATTGGACTTTGGATTTTGGAATACATTTTAGCAATTGGGACTTCCGCATGAATTTTCACCAACCACCTAGCAAGGATAATAGTATCGTCATCATCCCCTTAGGGGAGACACGATTTAGGTTACACGTTTCTGTAAAGCATGTACTTTTGTGTTTCAGTAGTATAGTCGGGCCTTGTGGGACCACATGTCAGGCCCTTGTGCCTCGTACCCTAACAAGGGAAAGTTGTGTCGTGTGTGCTCGTGCCTTTTTTCATAAATGAGACACATGCATGGCCCATTCCATGTATCATCTGTAGTTTTTCAACAGTTCAAGTCTAATTGATTGTAAGATTGATATATTTCTTGCTTACCAAAAAAAAGATTGATATAAATGTACAATGAATTTTGTAATAAATTGAGTTTCTGGATGAAAAAAAGGAAATATTGATCAAACGGTTTAAGTCTAATTGATTGTAAGATTGATATAATGTATACTGAATTTTGTAATAAATTCAATTTCTGGATGAAAAAAGGAAATGTTGATGCAGAAAATTTGATTCTAATGTATCTCCAGAAAGTAATCAAGAATGAGTCTTTTTTAATGTTTATGAATATATCATTCATTATGTAGTTCTAAATTATTCCCTCTTACATATTGTGTGCAAATTTGACATTAGCATAGTGTTTCTAAAATATATCGAGTTTTAAATATTTACCGCATCTCTTGCATTTACGATGAAATTGTAAATACTCTTTGACGTAATTTTATGAAACAAATTTTTATTACCACGAGGATTGTGCACCTAGAATCGATGTCCCAAAGTAAGTTCTTCAGCGGTTTCTTCAGTGTCATTGACGATATTTAATTTTGCATTTGCCATAAAGTTAGTAAAACCGATCTTTACGTAAACCTATTTATATAAGAGGTTTATATAAGAAAAACGTTACTCTAAACGCAAACGCAAACGCAAACGCAAACAAATGAAGAGCCTCAAAATTATGACATCCAAGTAAAACTAATCGATTCAGATGGGCCTTCCAGACTCCAAGAGAGTAGATGAGAGTGCCAAAGCTCTCATCTATTCTAGATAAGCGTCAATTATATATAGTACAATATGTGTAATATTCTAGTAATACTCTAATTTTATAGTAACAACTTCCCACCATCTAACTTTATCGAGCTTGCTTGGTATTCTTTTTCAGCACTTAATGAGGATAGAGTATGTTATATATGCTTCAATAACTACAATATATTCTATCTGTTTCGAAATAAGGGTACATTATACATTTTCACGTTAGTCAATGTATATATTTGATCATTAGTATCTCTAGTTATGTATTGGCAAAAATTATCAATTGTTAAATTTTTGAATTGATTGCTATGCTAATATTGAGACGATTCCAACAAAATTGAACATGAAATTATTATTCCTTACGTATAAATCACAAAAATTGGTCAAAATAAAATTGATGAACAGTAGCAAAATCCGTTTTTATGTTTTCTAGATGGTAAAATCAAAAAGTTTGAAATTAGTAGGTGTAAAAATAGATTGGTGCTCTTTTAGTTGGTAACAATCAATTTATCCATAATTCAATATAGAAATTTTTATTTTTTAGAGGGAGGAATGATTAATGTTTGGTATGTTAATTATCTTACCAATTATTTCATATAAGTTACACGTACACATCCTTATCTCCATTTCTTTATTGAAAAGCTAAATTTCAATTTATCCACGAACTAAAGAAATCTAATATATATATATATATATATATATACATATATATATATATATATATATGAAAATTTGATAATATTAATTCAACCTTTGGCCTATTTTATTTTATTAAATCCGCCTAAGACATATTTTTTTAATAATCCTACCTTTATTACCCAACAACTTTTATTAGTCCTAACAGGTCATAGACCTGTTGTATCCGGTGAATTGTCCTACTCGAAAAATGGAGGAGAAAAGAGAACAAAACAAGTTTGGGTTGTCAACTTTAAAAACGTTGACTTTTTATCCACAAACCAGCCAGTTAGGTCCAATAAAAGTTGTTAGGTATTAAATGTGGGATATTAAAAAGTATGTCTTAGGTGGGCTTAATAAAAGAAAATTGACAAAATGTTGGATTAATATTACCAAATTTTCCATATATATACATGTAAAAGAGGCATATTTGCTGAATTATTAGAGCGCAGCGTAGGAAATCTAATGTTTTCGACCAATGAAAAATAACATTTCAAATTTATTTATGAATTAAAAAAATTGAGTGCCATGTAGATAATTAATTAGGTGCCACATAGATATTTTAATTAATTAATGACTAATATATACAACTCCATCCAAAATCAAACACTCTAATAATAAAATAAAAAAAATCTAAAATAAAATTCATCCAAAATCAAATACTAATCTAAAATAAAATTCAATCCAAAATCAAACACTAATCCAATATTATAGTGCCACATATGAAAGCTAATGGTTTCGGACAATGAAAATTAAGATTTTGAATTTATTTTTGAATTATAAAAGTCCAATTCCACGTAGATAAATAATTGGGTGCCACATAGATATTTTAATTATTTAATTATTTATATTACCCATATACGGTTTCTTCCAAAATCAAACACACTAATAATTAAAATATAAATCTAAAATGAAATTCAATCCAAAATCAAAAACTAATCTAATCTAATATAGTACTTCAATTCCTCCGTTCCGCAAATATCGCACCATGTTGACTTTTACACTATTCAAGTCGTATCTTTGACCATCTTTTGTAAAATATACGTAAAAAGTATGTAATTATGTAGGATCTTAATAGATCCATATCGATATATACTTTCTAAATATCAATTTTTTTTTTATAATTTTTACTTATACATAATTCAAGAGATAACGAGTCAAAGTCATGTGTTGGGAAGCGTAAAGTCAACATGGTGCAACATTTCCGGAACGGAGGAAGTATATATAAAATATAGCGATTGGTGTATAAAAGAGTTTGTTTTTAACTTAACAATTTAATAGAATCCGTGCATCGCATGGGCTAAAATCTAATTAATATATATACTACGTAACATGTTATTAATTTCTTTATTATTTCTTGGAGGTACACTTATAGAAATTGAAAGGCCGGTAATTTGAGCGTAGGCTATGATTTTTATTTGTTTGGGAAAAATACTCTTAAATGGGTGATGATAAAGGTCGCAACTTATAACAAGTCTTAATTGTGCCACATGGGCGCCACGTAGGTCAAGGTCATCAACTTACTTTTGCTATCAATGTTAAATCTATACTAAATTACTAATATATTGAAAGACGTTTATAATAAAGTATTGTACCACGTTGAACCCTCTTTCCCTAGAAACATGACATTTCATCCACTTAGCAAGATATACACATACAAAAACAAATCTTAGTAAGGCTTGAACATGCAATATAGGACCAACAAGATGTAAGGTAGAATTCTTGTCATCTTAGCCAATTATTTAATATGATAATTACTTCAATAAATATATAACTTAAAATTATGAATGTTTATTTCAAGTACTATGTAATAACTCTTACAGTTATTTTATACTTTCATTAGATGTTGATGGGAAAAACATTTTAATTTGATACCAAAGAATTTTTAAGGAGAAAATCAAAGGAATAATTATTCATGCTAAAAAAATTATATTATTGAAACTAGAAAATTGGGGCATCGCTCAAGCTATGCACTAGCTTTACTATGAAAATGTATATTTCTTTTTATTAGGTAGTCGATATAAGAAATGAAACAAATATTTAATATATTTATAGTAAATGTATATTTCTTTCTATTTTGTAAATTACAAATTAAAATAAATAAATTATAATCTAATACTCCCTTTGTTCCTGAATGTTAGTCCTCTTTCCGTATTTAATTAATTGCTTTTGTTTGTTAGTCTATTTTAGATTTTTTTCCTTATTTATCCAACATTTATCTCCATTATACCCTTCGAAACATCCAAATGACCCACTTATTTACTCCCAAAGTTTTCCATGATACCCCTTAATTATTTATCTCTCCTACCCACATAGATTAGATGCTATTGAGATTCATGTGACAAGTGTACTTAAGTTGGATGATCTTAGATTCCAAAAGGGACTATCATTAAAAAACGGAGGAGTAATATTTTTGTGTAATAATTAAAAAAAATGCATCAATTTATAATCTAATACGAAGTACTCCGTAATATATTTTAATTGAAGAAATTAGTAATATCAATCGATTACTTTAAATATAAGAAAACAAAAACTAAATCAGTACTCTATGTGATTCTCATATGATGTCTTTCATTGTAGACCTTTATTGAGGATAACTGGATAACGCAGTTATCCTATATGATAGAATATTGAATATAGTAGAGTTATGTTATAAGTAGGCTATATGATCGATATAAGATATAAGTGTATATGAATTAGGAAACCTATGAAGAGTAGGAGATCTAGTTTGTATTATAAATAGAGGCGTATGACCACGTATAACAGACAACACAATATTATATTTTCCCTATCAATAATATATTTTATCATGGTATCAAGAGCATGTTAGATCTTGGGATCGTTTACACAAATATACCCCCTGCCGGTGGGTTAGAAAATTAAGCTCACCGGCAGGCGAAATTTACAAAAAGTTTGTCGATTTTTCTCTCTTTCAATTATTTCCGTTGCGCAATTTCTTTGTTTTATTTTTTCCTCTCGCTGCTCTTTGAAATTATTACTCCTTTTGGTGTTCGTGGCCGAAGTGGTTTGCTCGATTGTTTGTTATGTCCAATTATGCCTAACAATATGGCTAGTGGATGATTTGGGTAATAGTAAGGTTTTTGTCTTCATGTTGGAGTACTACTAAAACTCCACGAAAGTTGTCATGATTTATCGGTTCTCCATGTGTCATAAGACATGGACGGTTCTCCATATGTCGTAAGATATGGACGCTTTTTCATTTGTCGTAAGACATGGACGGTTCTCCATCTGCCGTAAGAGAGGTTTTTCATATTGGCAATTTTTTTCCTTGTATGAAACGACAGGACTCCTTGAAACGACAGTAACGACAGGAATCCCTGACACGACAAGGCAGACAGGACTCCTTGAAACGACAGTAACGACAGGACTCCTTGACACGACAAGACAGACATATAACATTTTTTCTCTTGTACGAAACGACCAGACTCCTTGAAACGACAGTAACGACAGGACTCCTTGGCACGACAAGACAGACATATGACATTTTTTCCTTGTACGAAATGACAAGACTCCTTGAAACTACAGTAACGACCGGGCTCCTTGACATGACAGGACAAGCATATGGCATATTTTTTTATTTCTCCAATCGCAACGTTCGTTAAACTGCCGTTCCGATTGCGGGAGGGTATTGAGGATAACGCAGTCATCCTATATGATAGAATATCGAATATAGTAGAGTTATGTTATAACTCGGCTATATGATACTCGCAACGTTTGGACTTTTGCCACTATTCATATAATCTACTTTGACTATTCGTAGTATTTTTTATATAAGATAAAACATAGTCATGTGAGATCTTGTTAGATTTGTCTCAATGAGTATTATCAAAATATCAACTTTTTATAATTTTTGCATAAAGAGAATTTAAGATATAAATGATCAAAGTTGTGCATTGGCATGCGTGAAACTTACAAACGTTGCGAGTATTAAAAGACGGAGGAAGTATAAGATATAAGTCTATATGAATTAGGAAACCTATGAAGAGTATGAGATCTAGTTTGTATTATAAATAGAGGCGTATGACCACGTATAACAGACAACACAATATTATATTTTCCCTATCAATAATATATTTTATCAACCTTACTACTGTTTATGACTTTATTTCTCTTAAAATTTTATGAAAATTAAGGAACAAGTTCCCAAATTGCAAGGGGAAGATGATGAATTTATGATTAATTATAGATTGGAAGAAATATAATACCGAGTACTCTTATTTTGATTCTTCAAACGTACTACAGTACTTATTTAGTGGAGATTTGCTTTGGTTTGAAGGTAGAGAAAGTGAGAAACAATAAACAATTTGTTTTAGGGAAAAAATGTTCTTTTTCGATCACAAGCATTCATTCATTTGGCCAGCAAACGGAAAACAATTTAATTGTAAATTTGACAAATATTTGTTTGGTTCTTTTACTTTTAAGTTTAAGATTTTTGAAGTCAAATATATGGGTGGACAAGACTGATTACTAGAATTTTAAAGGCTGAGATTGAAAGCAATTACAATTGCTACATTTTATATGTAAATATTGAAAAACAAAATTACAAATTATAAATACTAGTTTGAAGTCCGTGCAATGCACGGCAAAAAAAATAGTTAAAATACAATTACTTATAGTATGATTTATAAAAAAAATCTTAGACTTCGTCTATGATATCCCTAATTGGCCTAATCGTAATACCAAAGCTAAAATAAAAAATTTACTCTAAATAAGAAAAATATTTGATGAAAATATATAGTACTTCGTATATGAACTTTTAAGTGTATTTTTAATGTACTGCTATTAACAAATTTACATTTTAAAAGTATTATTAATACTCTTTGAAAAATATTAGTTTATAATGAAAAATAATCATATGGTAAACTCGGACGATTCATCCATCATGCATCCATGCCATAAATCTCTAACTTGAAGTATTCAACAGGATCACCAATTTAAACAAAATAATTCAACAAACCTAAAACTACACTTTAGTTTGAAATGTTCCTAATTGGTTTTTATAGGACAACTTAATTGAAGAATGACTATACCAAACTCTATTTTCAAGTTATTTTTTTACGAGTATCTTTTTTATTTAGATTAAATTTACCTTGGCTTTATCTTTTTTGTTTGGATTAAATTTACCTTGACTTTATTTTTTGGGCTTTATCTTTTTTATTTAGATTAAATTTACTTTGACTTATCATTTTCTTAATCTTTTTAATCTTTATAATTTAATTTGGTGACATGGAAATCTTACGTGGCACTTCAAAATCTCTTGAAAAAACTCTCATATATATAATAATATTAGATTTTTCAAAATTACATTATTCAATTAATTTGTAAATTAGGATATTAAAGTTTTCCTCCCTATTTCATAACATGTAAAATATGGTATATAAATTAGACATCTTACTTTTCGATTTAAAATATGACACGTAACTACGTAAGTGTCCCATATTATCATTGGGACACGTCTTAATGATCATAAATTGTAACCTTATCACTTTGCCTTGTAGAGTTATAGACTTAGGCTTGGCCAAAAGATCTTTTATATCCGTTTAGTTAATGAATGAGCTGAGTTAAGCTTGACCAAATTTTAATATTCACTTAATAAATAATCTTAAACATAAATATAAATATGCTTGTTCATTTAAGTTTATGAATTACTTGTTTATTTTATGAACAACTAATTTACTTAGAGACTCATAAACAAAAATTATTGGATTTTTTACCTCTCAAAAAAAGAAGTTTGAAATATAAAAATCACATACTTCATATTTGGCTTTTACAAATGTTAAAAACACAAACAAGAAGATCTTGTTTTCTAAAAAAAAGCACGTTTATGAGAAAGCTCATTTAATAAACAAGTCGATCACAAATCTAGTTATAGCCGGTAATGATCGGATATTTTAGTAATTGTAGGTTTTTGGATATCATGCAAGATTATCTTAATGAAAGAAAGCTTGAACAGTTTTTAAGTTCGGTTGAAGACTCGGGTTTGGACTTTGAATTCACCTAATTTAAATGAACATAAACGTAAGAGCAATAATTGTCTAATCACATATGAGTCGGTTCTATCACTACAAAAAATTGTACCATTAACAACAGGAACTTTCGTCGCTAAAAGGCAATAGTGGGGGGATTTCTTATCGTGAATCTGTCATAAAAGGGGTCGTTATTGATGGAAAATTCCAACATTAGCCCGTTGTAAAAGACATTTGTGACGGTTGTTTCCGTCTTTATTAGGTTATTTGACCCGTCATTATTAGATTGTCTTTAATGATACAAATTTTTGTAGTGTTATATGTAACACTTTTTTTAAGCATTTCTTTCTTATGTTAGAATATTAATTTCTATGAAAAAAACAAAAAAAATTAGTACGGACTAGTAATTAATCTAACTTTTAGTTGTTTTCACCAACTATTCAAAGAACAATTTTTATATGAAAGGGATAATCTTATAAGCATCGATTAAAAAATGAAGGAGAAAGGCAACTTTTTTCAATGTCAAGATTACACATAATCCAATCCATATAAGAAATGACGACAATGAAATCATAAAAGTCACTTGCATAGTTGGATGCCAATTGAAAACACAAATTAAAGAACACTTCCACACGCCCTTTCCCCTCTATATAAAGGATCCCAAATTCCCACAATGAAAGACAACATACAAACTACAAACTTACACAACTACAACCTACACTCATTTTCAACACATTCAAGCATGGACCTTACGAAAATTATTATTATCTTCCCTCTCCTTGTTTCATTCACGTCCGCCACCAGTGTCATTGATTTTTGTGTGGCAGACTTCAACTTTCCTGTTACACCGGCAGGATATCCTTGTAGGAATCCTGCTAACCTCACAGCGGATGACTTTGTTTATTCAGGCTTGGGTGTCCCTGGTAACCCATTAGTCAACAATTTCGATTTTGTTGGGGCATTAGCAATCGACCTTACTTTCCCTGCCTTGAACGGTTTAGGCCTTTCATTGGGACGGTTAGATATAGGAGTGGGTGGAGCTGTTCCGATCCACTCACACAGAGTGTCGGAAATTATCTTGATGATTGAAGGAACGATAATTGCTGGGTTTATAGACTCAAATAACACCGCGTACTATAAAACGTTGAACAAGGGAGATGTTATGATCTTCCCACACACTTTACTTCACTTCCAAGTTAACGTGGGCGATGCTCCTGCTCTTGCATTCGTTAGCTTAAACAGCGCGAATCCTGGTTTCCAATTTACTACCACTTCTATAGGAGCAAATGACCTACCAACTGAAATAATTCAAAGGATCACTTTGTTTGATGCTGCACAGGTGCAGAAGCTCAAGGGACTCTTTGGTGGCACTAATTAAAAATATATTTCTATTTTAATATCATTTCATCTTGGATACCTTTCTATGCCGTACTACGTAGCATGCAATAATTTATAATAATGTATGTTTTATTATTGTATAATGGAATAACACGTACGATTTCTGTGATAATCGTACTACTTGTATTTGTACCTCGTCAATATATAAAATACATCGTTATATTTTGTAATATGAATATTATCTCCGTTACTTAATTTTCTACTCTAGTCGATTATTTACAATTCATGTGTCAAAATGAACAAAGTTTTCACTACTAGAAATGACACTTTTAGCAACCAAACATTAACGACAGAAGCAAAAACTAGTCGTAAAAATCGCAAAATACAAATAAATAAGAAAACGAACGCTACTTATCCTAAAATTTTAAACAAAAAAGATAAAGTGGTTTTTTTCACTTTTATTTCTTTGTTAATGCATGTTTTGTATTTTTTTTAGGAACATTTGTAAATATTAATCCAACATTTGGCCGGTTTTCTTTTATTAAGTGTACATATGTGTTTTTATTAAATAATCTGAACTTGTAGACTAATTTGCTTTTAACAGTCTCGTCAGGTAACTCACGTACCCGCTATAACATGTTACATATACACGTGTTGATTTCTAATTAGTCAAAATATATTTTCTTTCTTTCCTTTCCCCCCCCCCCTCGATCTCCTTCTCCTCTTATCCTTTCTCCATCAGCTGGGAGAACCCCTACTTATTCCTCCACCGAAGACACCCCCCCAACTCCTCCTTCCACCACCGCCCTACAGATGTGATCTTCGCTCTCTCTCCTTCCACCAGCATGGATAGACTCTCCTCCCTTCCTCTCTTGATTTTCTTCCTTCTCTCTCCCTCCTTTTCTCTCTTCTTCTATGTGGAATCAGTGCCGATGGCCACCCACTACCACAACTTGCAAGTTGCAACCCTCTGCCACCCCACTTACCTCCCTCTCTCCATTGGTTCCTCTGTATCAAAAAGTCAAATTTTTTGCGATGATTATGATTATGATGGTAATAACCGTTGGTTATGATGAAACTGGTGGAATTCATCCCTCTTTATGAAATAACCCATAGAAATAATGCAAACCCTTCAACTGAATCTTCACAGCCAAGACACTTTTCTACTCTTCAGTCGTCGCCGACTGATATAACGGGGGTCAAGTGGGGCTTAAACTCAGGCCAACTTGACCCAGATGGTGATGGATATTTGGGCGCTTCTGATTCAACAGGCCATTTATTTGAATAATGGAGGTTGGGGTTGAGGGTTTTGGGAATTTCCTAGTTTTTTTTAATATTGTTGGTGTTGAAGGTTTAAGAGAGTGTAGAGCTTGAGAAGGACGGTTTAAGATCAAAGGAGGGCCTCGACGCCAGAGAGAATTGAGGTAATGGACTTCATCCCTTAGTTGTATTTCATCATATAAGGAATATGGATACTGATATAGTGGAGGGAAGTTGGTTGAGAGGTTTAAAGGGTGATTGTTATTGTTGAAAATTTGTGGATTTTGAATTGAGAAGGGAACTGGTGAAATTCTTAGGGCCGTAAGGGATTACAGTTGCCACTCTTCATTTATGTGCGAAAAACTTTTAAAAAAAATTATTACGTATTGTTCAGATAACTGGTCACAAGAGACCATTATAGGAAAATTCCATCTAAAGGTTGGATTATTAAAACCTTTCCATGGGGGGATTGAGGACTTGTTAAACGAGGAGGTCTAGATGGTGGGAGTCGTTTCTGGTTATGGGTTGCATTTGGAAAGGTTGACATTATCTACATCGAAGAAAGTGATAGAATGGAAGATATATGGTGTGGTAGATTTCTATGGCAGGACAATTAGATTAGTAAGTCGATTTCTTCTTGAATCTCGATCTCTTTATCCAAGTTGCAATCATAAAAGTACATTCAAAGTAACTTCTTTTATTATTTTTTTTAATTTACTTTGTGTATTTAGTTAGTTAATTAATAGTCAATTAACTTCATACCCTACTTCATTTTTTGTGGCTTGAAAGTTACACCTCACTGCTTGTGATATCATATATCCCTTTGGATATTTCAACACTTCTTTGAGCCCCACGTACTCCTCTAATGTTAGAAGCGCCATCAGTGTGTAGTGTCTAGTGTTGCTCTGCCTTTGGATCGGTAAGCAGTAGGATTTCCTTTTGGGCTTCAATTTCTAGTGTTGGACTAAAATCTGCCACAAAAGCAGCGAAACATTGGAATTTTATAGCAGTCATGGATTCATACCCGATGTTGTAGTTTCTTTGAGCAGCCACTTCTCCATTCTTCCTGAAATTTTTGGCCTTTTCATTACTGACCTCATGGGGTGGTTAGCTTTTTTTTTTTAGGTCAAAATGAGTCATTGCATTGATTAATTAAACATTAGAATATACAACAACTACTTTGTATTGATATCATCAACTTCCACTCCATTTGAAACAAATTACAGCCATCAATGGCATAAATACTTCTTAGTGAGATTGTTTCTAAAAAAGAAATGCCAGTTGATGATCAACTCCTTGATGGAACAGACTCAGTTGGGCCTTGGCTTTCTTTGCCACACAATCCACCTCCATCAATTGTTCTCTTTTTCTTAACTTCAAACAAAGGCTTCCTTGACTTCTTAGCAATTCACTGCATTTTCCATAAAGATTAGAATATCATGTGTATTGTTAATTATGTATTATTGATGTTTTCCACTACTGCTTTGCAATCTGAAACAATGGTTACTTCTTGCCACTACATTTCAGTCACCCATAAAATTGCAAGTAGAATGCCTTGTGTTTGGGCAGCAATGGGTGCCACTGAAGTGATGGTATCATCCACTCTCGCAATGAAAGTGTGATGGGTATCCCTACAAACAAAATCATAAGAGGCAAGGAGAGAAGTAAAACAGAAAGTGGCATCCACTTTGACAATGAAATTATCATAATCAAGGGTTGGAATCATATGCATTCTCTTAACATTTAGGACATGAGGTTAATTATGATTTAAAAATTTTATAGCTGATTACAAAAATAAAAACAAAGTTTCTTCTCGCTTAAGTTTTCTCTCGGTGTAGGATAAGGCCCTCTTCTCTTATCTTGCGCTGACGCAATGCTAGGAAAATCAAAAGCTTGGAAGAACCAACGAAAAGTGATGGTACCTAACTACCTACTTCGAATTCACAAGCAAAAAAGACGAAATCAATGGATAAAATTCCTGGTGTTTTGGCTATGGAGGTTGAATCCAGTGATGGAGGGCATCAATAGGAGGTGGAAGAGAACACTTTGGAGGATGAGAACTATGGAATTCTATCCCCTAGAACATTCCTCTCTTCTTTGAAATCACGATTAGAGGCTCATCGAACATTCTCATCGTGGTTATCAGTGATGAATTCGGGGAATAGGCATAGAAATCAGGTAACCTCTCTTCGTCATAAATTAGTTGTTACACTTACCTTTGCGCAAAGTTTTAGGTGATAAGTGGTTGTTT
Source organism: Spinacia oleracea (assembly GCF_020520425.1). Lineage (NCBI taxonomy): Eukaryota > Viridiplantae > Streptophyta > Magnoliopsida > Caryophyllales > Amaranthaceae > Spinacia > Spinacia oleracea. Next base: position 71,224,174 of record NC_079488.1, read on the forward strand.
GGTTATCAATTATTTTTTTATTTGAAATCACGACGTTGTGTTTTTAATTTGCTGCCTCAAATGCTTAAGAAATGAGGGCTTAAATAGAGAATTATCCGGCTAAATCCAAAAGCCACCTGCGCCTGGCGGGGGTGACGTGGCTCAGAATCCGCCAAATCAAGGACGATGACCCCGTCCTTGCATTTGTCTCTTATGGGTGTACCTTTGTACGAATTGTACGAAGTTGGCACGTAATGAATGCTTAAGGGTTAAGGCTTGATTTGCGTCTAAAAACAAGCCGTTTTGAATTTCGAAATTGTGTTTGGAATCGGTTTTACGGGACGGGGCCCGGCATGCTCAGTTTTGTGGGTCGGCGCACGAATTTATATTGCTTAGTGTCATTTTGACTGGGAAAGGCATTGTATAAAGCCAATGGAGAGGTCCATTGGGTGAGATTGTGTTTGGATTTTGAAATTGATTTTTTAAAATTGAATTTTGTACCGAGTTACTTAATGGGAACGAGCTCGGGGATTGGACTTTGGATTTTGGATTTTGGAATACATTTTAGCAATTGGGACTTCCGCACGGAGTTTCACCAACCACCTAGCAAGGATAATAGTATCGTCATCATCCCCTTAGGGGAGACACGATTTAGGTTACACGTTTCTGTAAAGCATGTACTTCTGTGTTTCAGTAGTATAGTCGGGCCTTGTGGGACCACATGTTAGGCCCGTGTGCCTCGTACCCTAACAAGGGAAAGTTGTGTCGTGTGTGCTCGTGCCTTTTTTCATAAATGAGACACATGCATGGCCCATTCCATGTATCATCTGTAGTTTTTCAACGGTTCAAGTCTAATTGATTGTAAGATTGATATATTTCTTGCTTACCAAAAAAAAGATTGATATAAATGTACAATGAATTTTGTAATAAATTGAGTTTCTGGATGAAAAAAAGGAAATATTGATCAAACGGTTTAAGTCTAATTGATCGTAAGATTGATATAATGTATACTGAATTTTGTAATAAATTCAATTTCTGGATGAAAAAAGGAAATGTTGATGCAGAAAATTTGATTCTAATGTATCTCCAGAAAGTAATCAAGAATGAGTCTTTTTTAATGTTTATGAATATATCATTCATTATGTAGTTCTAAATTATTCCCTCTTACATATTGTGTGCAAATTTGACATTAGCATAGTCTTTCTAAAATATATCGAGTTTTAAATATTTAACGCATCTCTTGCCTTTACCATGAAACTGTTAATATTCTTTGACGTAATTTTATGAAACAAATTTTTATTACCACGAGGATTGTGCACCTAGAATCGATGTCGCAAAGTAAGTTCTTCAGCGGTTTTTTCAGTGTCACTGACGATATTTAATTTTGCATTTGCCATAAACTTAGTAAAACCGATCTTTACGTAAACCTATTTATATAAAAGGTTTATATAAGATAGTAAGGTACAAGATAAGAAAAACGTTACTCTAAACGCAAACGCAAACGCAAACAGATGAAGAGCCTCAAAATTATGACATCCAAGTAAAACTAATCGATTCAGATGGGCCTTCCAGACTCCAAGAGAGTAGATGAGAGTGCCAAAGCTCTCATCTATTCTAGATAAGCGTCAATTATATATAGTACAATATGTGTAATATTCTAGTAATACTCTAATTTTATAGTAACAACTTCCCACCATCTAACTTTATCGAGCTTGCTTGGTATTCTTTTTCAGCACTTAATGAGGATAGAGTATGTTATATATGCTTCAATAACTACAATATATTCTATCTGTTTCGAAATAAGGGTACACTATACATTTTCACGTTAGTCAATGTATATATTTGATCATTAGTATCTCTAGTTATGTATTGGAAAAAATTATCAATTGTTAATTTTTTGAATTGATTGCTATGCTAATATTGAGACGATTCCAACAAAATTGAACATGAAATTATTATTCCTTACGTATAAATCACAAAAGTTGGTCAAAATAAAATTGATGAACAGTGGCAAAATCCGTTTTTATTTTTTCTAGATGGTAAAATAAAAAAGTTTGAAATTAGTAGGTGTAAAAATAGATTGGTGCTTTTTTAGTTGGTAACAATCAATTTATCCATAATTCAATATAGAAATTTTTATTTTTTAGAGGGAGGAATGGTTAATGTTTGGTATGTTAATTAGTTTACCAATTATTTCATATAAGTTACACGTACACATCCTTATCTCCATTTCTTTATTGAAAAGCTAAATATCAATTTATCCACGAATTAAAGAAATCTAATATATATATATATATATATATATATATATATATATATATATATATATATATATATATATATAAATGAAAATTTGGTAATATTAATCCAACTTTTGGCCTATTTTCTTTTATTAAGCCCACCTAAGACATATTTTTTAATAATCCTATCTTTATTACCCAACGAATTTTGGTTGTTTTACCTAAACATGTATCTAGGAGAGATAGCTTGTGGTTTGCTACTCTGTAAGATAATTTTCTGTTCCTAGCTCTTTGATGGAATGGTCCAACCTAGTTGGTTTGTTTCATCCTTGAGTTAGTTTAGGTTGTAAATCTGTTTTGAGCTTAATATTATTCGATCTTGCTTGCCTAGCAAAAAAAAAACTTTTATTAGTCCTAACAGGTCATAGACCTGTTGTATCCGGTGAATTGTCCTTCGCCGAAAAATGGAGGAGAAAAGAGAACAAAACAAGTTTGGGTTGTCAACTTTAAAAACGTTGACTTTTTATCCGCAAACCAGCCAGTTAGGTCCAATAAAAGTTGTTAGGTAGTAAATGTGGGATTATTAAAAAGTGTGTCTTAGGTGGCCTTAATAAAAGAAAATCGACAAAATGTTGGATTAATATTACCTTCCATATACATACAAGTAACTGAGGCATATTTGCTTAATTATTAGAGCGCAACGTAGGAAATCTAATGTTTTCGGCCAACGAAAAATAACATTTCTAATTTATTTTTGAATTAAAAAAATTGAGTGCCATGTAGATAATTAATTAGGTGCCACATGGATATTTTAATTATTTAATGACTAATATATACAACTCTATCCAAAATCAAACACTCTAATAATAATAGAAAAATCTAAAATAAAATTCATCCAAAATCAAATACTAATCTAAAATAAAATTCAATCCAAAATGAAACACTAATCCAATATTATAGTGCCACGTAGGAAAGCTAATGGTTTCGAACAATGAAAAATAAGATTTTGAAATTATTTTTGAATTATAAAAGTCCAATGCCACATAGATAAATAATTGGGTGCCACATAGATATTTTAATTATTTAATTATTTATATTACCCATATAGGATTTAATCCAAAATCAAACACGCTAATAATTAAAATATAAATCTAAAATGAAATTCAATCCAAAATTAAAAACTAATCTAATCTAATACTTCAATTCCTCCGTTCCGCAAATATCGCACCATGTTGACTTTTACACTATTCAAGTCGTGTCTTTGACCATCTTTTGTAAAATATACGTAAAAAGTATGTAATTATTGTTGTGGGATCTTTTACGGTGCTGACGTGGCACGCGTTTCTCGGAGGTATCAAGTATGACCTGGCACGAACTTCTGGCAACCTGCAAAACAAGAATATTTCCGTAGGAATATTCCCTCCGATGCTTAAGTAAGTATAAGCTAGAGAGATAAATAATTTGTAGAGAGAAGGCAGAGCAAAGGTAAGTTTTTGTTGGTGGGAATGAATTGAATGCGCTTTTACCTTGGGATCTGAGCTACTTATAGTGCTAGGGTTTCTTGGGGACTGTGCCCTCAACCCTAGCTGTGGGGTGTGTGCCCCTTGGGGATTTAGGACACGTGGCATTTGGCCCGCAATGATGAGCCTTTTACCATTTGGACCTACCTTCTCAGGGAGGATGGGCCTTCCAAAATGGGGTTCTGTTCTTATTTCGTTTGGGTACCAAGGTTTGGGCCTTCTTTCTAGGTTTTGGCCCAGCTGGCCGGTATTGATCGTTGTATCCACTTTGGGCTTTGTGGTGGAGATATTCAAGCCCACATCAATTATGTTGTAGACACCTACTTTTGTCCCCATTCCCGAAAAGGAAGGTTCGATGATGAAAGCATAAATCTCCACTTGACAACGCATCTCCTATAAAAATAACGAATCTCAATCACCCTTTTCATTTTACCCGAAGCCTGCTATTTATGGAAACCTGCTAAAAATAGTAATTTCCATAAAGGGTAGTTGCTAAAAGTACTAAGAATAAAAAGATAGAAACCTGTCAGAATTAGGTGTTGCACTCCAACATAAATCCTAAAAGAGATAGAAATTGTAAAAGGAATTCTATTCCTATCGCAGTTCTATAAAAGAGTTAACGTATTAATTAAACTCATAACGAACCTAGAGTTCGTAAAGGGCTACAACCCCTCCCAAATTCTAAAGCACTACTTAGAATATATGAAGTCACCCCACTATCACGGGTAACTGTAAATCGCGAGTCACCAAAACTCCGATCAAACTACTGCACATAACGCTCGCCCTACAAGCGCCCGTTACACAGTCTACCTCGTTCCAAAGCAAAAGCGAAAAAAAAAATCAAGGATAAGAACTGTCAAAATATACCCAGAAATCATTTTCAACGCCCAGAGCTGGGCGCCGATATCTTTAACGCCCCAGGCTGGGCGCTGAATCTTTCTGCTAGCCAAGTTTTGCCCAGATATAAAAATAAGAAAGAAACACCTATGAATCCTCGCATCGAACGAAGTAATAAGTCGTGCAAACCCACGCAGAAGGTGCTACACTTGTTCGAGGACCTGAACGAGGCATGATGAAGTACTCCAATGCAAAAATAATAATGATATCCCAACGCCTGGAGGAATGTTCTAAGACACGCTGTTAGGCCACACAAGCCTACGTCGCACCATAAGTTCAACCATCCCACGGTACAAGTCTAAAAAAAAAGAGTGAGGCATATTGCACTAATGCGGGCACGACCAAGAGCAGGAGGCAAAAACTACTTATCGCCCAAATTCAAAATGCAAGCCACACGACTTCTACATTAAGGATTAAAGGTAGCAAAACATTACCTACCACGACAGGGATAGCTCGCACCTACACGAGTGGAACCCCAAGGCATCTTTCTCGAAAGGACCTACAAAAATCGTACGCCAAAAGGAAGCATCCCAACATGCATACTTGGGGGATCCAAGCTACGGAACAACCATAGCAACATAAAAAAAAAATCTCGAAGCAAATGTTTGAACAATCGAAAGGGCATGATGTTTGAGCCCACATCATGAATGGGCCTGAACCCTATCAAGCTTTTAAGCAAATTATTCAAAATCAGTCATTGCTCAAAAAAAATTCAAACAAGCTGATTAATGGACCGCACACAACGGCCATTCTATGAACGCTCGTTCGCACATACATATCATCTTTTCTAAATATCGGACATTTACGAACGCGTTCAAAAGAAAATAAAAAGGAAAACGAACGAACAAGAGGCCAACTGTGTCATCAAGAAACCTCGCCAGAAATTATTTTCAGCGCCCAGCGCTGGGCGCCGAAATCTTTAACGCCCAGGCGTGGGCGCCGAAAATGATCCCAGATCCAAAAAAAATGACTCTGACTTTCATAGGGCCCTGCCATATCCATTCGACTCGAAAATTGCCAAGTTCCTTACTGAAGTTCGCACCTCACGACTTCGTTAAAAGTAGCACACCACTACAAAGATCGCTCGCACTTACGAGCACAATCCCAAACACGATCAAGGACATTACAAAATGCTTATCCCCAAAGAACCTCTTTGACAAGAACTGACCGCCAAGCACGAGTGCTTGGTGGCTCGAAAGAAAATATATGTTATGCAAAGTTAAAACAATATTCCCAGACTACGCTGTACAAAGTCCCGTGTTTGGATGTCTCAAAAATTAAAACCGGTTTGCGACCTCAAGACAAAGGTCGCCATTGACACTTATACGTAGTCCCCTAATCAAGGACCCAGGTAATGGCAAAATTGAGCCATAAAGACTAGCTCAAAACCATGAAAGAAAATGACCACAAGACAATGGTCCGTTTAAGCACGTTGTCAACCCACATTCAGGTTGCAACTAAATTCGACCATCCCTCGAAAGAATTCGCTCCTGCGAGAATGGATAAGAAAAGAAATTCTCAAAGAAATCACAAGAACAAATGAAATAGGGACTTGCCCACCTCAATCGGGCAAGATCGCGCCACGAACCGCGCGAGTTCCAAATAGAAAAACGAATTCAGGGACGTCCACCCTCAGCGGACAGGACTCGCTCACCTTCAGCGGGCGGGGTCTGCGTCACTAGCCGCGCAGATCCTCAGTTTTCGAAAAATAAAAATTTTCAAAACAAAAAAACAGGCTCGCCATCTTCAGCCGGCGGGGTCTACGTCACGAACCGCGTAGGTCCTTATTTTCAAACAAATTTCAAAACAGATTCGTCCACTTCTATCGGACGGGGTGCCCACCCTTAGCGGATAGGCTCGCCACTTTAGCCGGCGGGGTCTACGTCACAAACCGTATAGGTCCTTATTTTCAAAAAAACAAACAAACTTCAAAACAGATTCGTCCACTTCTATCGGACGGGGTGTCCACCCTTAGCGGACAGGCTCGCCATCTTTAGCCGGCGGGGTCTGCGCCACTAACCGCGCAGATCCTTAGTCGCTGCAGCGATAACTTTTTCTGGTTTTCTGTTTTCCCAAAAAGAACGATGAGAGTAGCTTTTGGTTTTCCGTTTTTCCAAAAAAGAACGATGGGAGTAGCTTTTGGTTTTCCGTTTTTCCAAAAAAGAACGATGTGAGTAGCTTTTGGTTTTCCGTTTTTCCAAAAAAGCTTTTGGTTTTCCGTTTTTTCCAAAAAAAATGATGTGAGTAGTTTCCCTTTTTTCCAAAATTCAAAAGATTGGTTTTCCGTTTTTTCCAAAAAAGAACGATGTGCTGGATTTTCCTTCGTTTTACGTCCCATAAAAACAAGGGGGTTTTCTCGTTTAGCTAACCCTGAAAATGAGAATCTTTAAAAACATTTTTTACCTCGTGATTGGTCTTGGCCAGGCCCAATTACACTTTATAGCTTTGATTTCGAAAACATCTGTAGCTACTCCCAATGACAAAGTGAGGGAGTTTCTACGCACCTTTAGATCCTTCCAATGACAAAGTGAGGAAGTTTCTATACTATCAGTTGCCAAATCCCAATGACACGTGAGGGATATGTCGACACTTCAAGTGATGACCCTTAAGTCAAATATTATCACTCGGGGGCTCGTGAGACCCTCGCCAAAACAGGTCACCATGGCTTGTGCGACGCACTCCGTCTAATACTTTGACCATCGTCTTACTCCAAGACTCAGTCAAAGTGGGGGCTAACTGTAAACACCTACTTTTGTCCCCATTCCCGAAAGGGAAGGTTCGATGATAAAAGCATAAATCTCCACTTGACAACGCATCTCCTATAAAAATAACGAATCTCAATCACCCTTTTCATTTCACCCGAAGCCTGCTATTTATGAAAACCTGCTAAAAATAGTAACTGCCGTAAAGGGTAGTTGGTAAAAGTAGTAAGAATAAAAACATAGAAACCTGTCAGAATTAGGTGTTGCACTCCAACATAAATCCTAAAAGAGATAGAAATTGTAAAAGGAATTCTATTCCTATCGCAGTTCGATAAAAGAGTTAACGTATTAATTAAACTCATAACGAACCTAGAGTTCGTAAAGGGCCCAGACGCATTCCCTCGTAAATTGACGCACCAAATAACTCGGATTAAGTCTCTTAATGAACTCCGTACTCTAGAGTCCAATCTGACAAAGAATTCTGCCGGACCCTATTTTCAACGCCCAGCCCTGGGCGCCGAAATCTTTGACGCCCAGAGCTGGGCGCCAAAAAATACCTGGGACGGATTCTTTTCCTAATCCGTTTCGTATTCAAATTCCTGAAAATCTATCTTTCTACGCCACTCTTTCCTATAAATAGACCCCTAAAGCCGACGTGAAGAGAACACACAACAGAACAACACACAATTATATTTCTGAGTATTGACTCTGAACCCCTAAGCCTAAGCCTCACGCTGCAAAACCGATCACGCGTTCTGTCGCCATCGATCCATAAATCGAACAGAACGTATCCTGTCCCATAATTTGAGATTCGTCAAATAAAAGGAGAAATAGCAAAGTCAAAGTGGTTAGTTTTCTGAGAACTGTGACGCACCTCTCAAGGGTGCGTCGTAATGTGTCCCTTTTCCATGGTTTAATTGCTTTCCTCGCCCTTTTATGAACTGTTAAACTAATTAAATCTGATTGTTCTATCACGCCTAATAAAGATTATGTTTTTGGGAAATTGGATTATCATGCTATGTCCCTTAATACAATCTAAATCAGATAATCGCGCTCGATCTAGTATTATATGTTGCATATTGATAAAATCAACTCAGATTAGTTTAATAGTTAACGCATGTCCCTTCAATTATTTATGCTGAGCTAGTAAGGATATCCTGCCTCTGGAGTTATCGAAGAGCGAGTACTCCTCTCGGTAGTTACAGTCCCCCGAACCCTCAATCTCTACCCTGCGGGTGTACGTTGAGCGATCCCCACCACCAGGGATCACAAGGGAACCTACGGCCGTCGTGGTCAAACATAATTGCACTCCCTTTATGTCACGATAACCGGGTTTTGTCAGTTTTTCTCATTGTCGTTAAAAACTGAATGGCGACTCCTATATTACTAGTCAATTGGGTGTAAACTCACAGGAAATCCAATTACACTTGATTTGACAAAAAGAAGCGTCACACCCACGAGGGACGAGGTCACGCATTAGCCTCGTGCTTTTTCGACCCCCTCACATATGTATGATCTTATTAGATCCGTATCGATATATACTTTCTAAATATCAATTTTTTATAATTTTTACTTATACATAATTCAAGAGATAACGAGTCAACGTTATGTGTTGGGAAGCGTGAAGTCAACATGGTGCAACATTTCCGGAACGGAGGAAGTATATACAAAATATAGCGGTTGGTGTATAAAAGAGTTTGTTTTTAACTTAACAATTTAATACAATCCGTGCATCGCACGAGCTAAAATCTAAATAATATATATACAGTACTACGCAACATTTTATTAATTTCTTTATTATTTCTTGGAGGTACACTTATAGAAATTGAAAGGCCGGTAATTTGAGCGTAGGCTGTAATTTTTATTTGTTGGAAAAAATAATTAAATTAAATGGGTGATGATAAAGGTCGCAACTTATAACAAGTCTTAATTGTGCCACATGGGCGCCACGTAGGTCACGGTGATCAACTTACTTTTGCTATCAATGTTAAATCTATACTAAATTACTAATATATTGAAAGACGTTTATAATAAAGTATTATACGAGTTAAGTCTATGATTGGGGTCTAAGTTTTGCAAAAAAATCACCAATTAGGACCTCACTTTTTTTTGGTCAATAATTGGGACCTAAGGTTAGATTTGTGGTAGTTTAACTCACTTTTAACTCAAGGTTGACTATTCAAACTAATAAAATAAATCAAAAATAAATTATAAGTGTTATGAGTTAATAAGTACTCCCTCCGTATTTTTTTAAGAGATACACTTGGCCGGGCACGGGTATTAAGAAGAATATTGAATGAAATAAAATAATAAAGCAAGTGGGGTTAGATAGATATTTTAATAATTAAATATGTGGGGATTATGTCATTTTGGTGGGTGGAGGGTGGGGTGGGTTTATGAAAAAATTTGTTTAATAGGATGGTGGGTGATAGGGTATATTAGATGTATTATTTAATTAGATGGTGGGGTTGATAAGTTACTAAAAATGGCAAGTGTATCTCTTAAATAAATACGGCCGGAAAAGGCAAGTGTATCCCTTAAAAAAATACAGAGGGAGTAGTATTATTTGCCAACTTTTTAAGGTTTTTATTGGTTTTATTTTGTTCGTCTTTAAATTTGAGTTTATTGGTACTTGTTAATTTTGTGACTTTTTGTTCCCCTAAAAAGAATGTGATTTTTTGTGAGATTAATGATTGAAATTGGTTAATTTTGTGATTTTGTATGACACTAATGCTGCTAAATTTTATTGTTTTTGTGTTGATTTTGATCGATTTGTTATGGTTGTTTGATTTATTTATTTTTAATTTTTTTTATGTTCACTTTGTAATTTTATACCTTAATCACATAAGAAGAGAGAACTATTTGCATGATTTCTAAATTGATTGAAAGTAAAATGACATTCGCCCATTGTTTCGAATGAAGATGTTTTTTAAAAGGGTGACATGCAATGAGAAGTATGATAGATTGATACGCTTTCTTTTGTTTTCTTTACTGCTTCAATAGAGTACGAAGTATTTTAAGTTGTGACTCGTATACTAATTTTCTTTTAAAAAAATGGCTCGGAGCGGGTTGGGTTATGTTAAATGGGTCACTTGAACTGATCGACTAAATATGACTAGTCTATGACCCGAACAGACCAACTTCATTAAGTTTGGCTCCGACCCGCCCGTGACATGACCCATTTTATAGTTCTATGTTAAAACATTCAGCCGAACATTTTGGTTTTGTTAGGTTTCTATGTAAAATTATGTGAATATTAGAAATTAGTTACTTAACATTTTTTAATCAATTTATCGTTAACCTGTTAACTATAATGGACGAACTTCATTAATAAAGAAAAAAATAAATTGATGTGGTGTTGGTAGTTTCCGTTGATGTTTGTTCAAGAGGGGGATATTGGAGGTGTAAGAATTGCAATTAATTAATTTAATTAGTTTTGTATTTTGGAAAAATAAAATGTTATTATTATATTTCTTCTTCCTTAACCCAAGGACTTAACATTTTTTTAACCACCATAGTTAAATTTGGCTAGAAAAATAAGATGAGGTCCCAATTATTGACCAAAAAAAAGTGAGGTCCCAATTGGTTATTTTTTGTAAAACTTGAACCCCAATCATGGGGTTAACTCAGTATTATACCAAGTTGAACCCTCTTTCCCTAGATACATGACATGTCATCCACTTAGCAAGAAATACACATACAAAAACAAATCTTAGTAAAGCTTGAACGTGCAATATAAGACCAACAAGATGTAAGGTAGAATTCTTGTCATCTTAGCCAATTATTTAATATGATAATTACTCCAATAAATATATAACTTAGAATTAGGAATGTTTATTTCAAGTACTATGTAATAGCTATTACAATTATTTTATACTTTCACTAGATGTTGATGGGAAAAACATTTTAATTTGATACCAAATAATTTTTAAGGAGAAAATCAAAGGAACAATTATTCATGCTAAAAACAAATTATATTATTGAAACTAGAAAATTGGGGCATCGCTCAAGCTATACACTAGCTTTACTATGAAAATGTATATTTCTTTTTATTAGGTAGTCGATATAAGAAAGGAAAAAAATACTTAATATATTTATAGTAAATGTATATTTCTTTTATTTTGTAAATTACAAAATATAAAAAACAAATTATAATCTAATAGTCCCTTTGTTCTGAATGTTAGTCCTCTTTCCGTATTTAATTGCTTTTGTTTGTTAGTCTATTTTAGAATTTTTCCTTATTTATCCAACATTTAACTCCATTATACCCTTCCAAACATCCAAATGACCCACTTATTTACTCCCAAAGTTTTCCATCATACCCCTTAATTATTTATCTCTCCTACCCACATAGGTTAGATGATATTGAGATTCATGTGACAAGTGTACTTAAGTTGGATGATCTTAGATTCCAAAAGGGACTAACATTCAAAAACGAATGAGTCATATTTTTGTGTAATAATTATAAAAAATACATCAATTTATAATCTAATACGAAGTACTCCGTAATATATTTTAATTGAAGAAATTAGTAATATCAATCGATTACTTTAAATATAAGAAAACAAAAATTAAATCAGTACTCTGTGGGATTCTCATATGATGTCTTTCATTGTAGACCTTACTACTATTTATGACTTTCTTTCTCTTAAAATTTTATAAAAATTAAGGAACAAGTTCCCAAATTGCAAGGGGAAGATGATGAATTTTATGATTAATTATAGATTGGAAGAAATATAATACCGAATACTCTTATTTTGATTCTTCAAACGTACTACAGTACTTATTTGGTGGAGATTTGCTTTGGTTTGAAGGTAGAGAAAGTGAGAAACAATAAACAGTTTGTTTTAGGGAAAAAAATGTTCTTTTTCACAAGCATTCATTCATTTGGCCAGCAAACGGAAAACAATTTAATTGTAAATTTGACAAATATTTGTTTGGTTCTTTTACTTTTAAGTTAAGATTTTCGAAGTCAAATATATGGTGGACAAGACTGATTACTAGAATTTTAAAGTTGAAAGCAATTACAATTGCTACATTTTTTATGTAAATATTGAAAAACAAAATTGCAAATTATAAATATTAGTTTGAAGTCCGTGCAATGCACGGCAAAAAACAATAGTTAAAATACAATTACTTATAGTGTGATTTATAAAAAAAACTCTTATACTCCGTCTATGATATCCCTAATTGGGCTAATTGTAATACCAAAGCTAAAATAAAAAATTTACTCTAAATAAGAAAAATCTTTGATGAAAATATATACTTCGTATTCAACAGGATCACCATTTTAAACAAAATAATTCAACAAACCTAAAACTACACTTTAGTTTGAAATGTTCCTAATTGGTTTTTATAGGACAACATAATTGAAGAATGACTATACCAAACTCTATTTTCAAGTTATTTTTGCAAGAGTATCTTTTTTATTTAGATTAAATTTACCTTGGCTTTAACTTTTTTGTTTAGATTAAATTTACCTTGACTTTATTTTTTGGGCTTTATCTTTTTTATTTAAATTAAATTTACTTTGACTTATCATTTTCTTAATCTTTATAATTTAATTTGGTGACGTGAAAATCTTACGTGGCACTTCATAATCTCTTGAAAAAACTCTCATATATATAATAATATTAGATTTTTCTGAAATACAAAATTACATTATTCAATTAATTTGTAAATTAGGATATTAAAGTTTTCCTCCGTATTTCATAACATGTAAAATATGGTATATAAATTAGACATCTTACTTTTCGAATTAAAATATGACACATAACTACGTAAGTGTCCCTTATTATCATTGCGACGCGTCTTAATGATCATAAATTGTAACTTTATAACTTTGCCTTGTAGAGTTATAGACTTAGGCTTGGCCAAAAGATACTTTGCCTTGTAGAGTTATAGACTTAGGCTTGGCCAAAAGATATTTTATATCCGTTTAGTTAATGAATGAGTTAAGCTTGAACAAATTTTAATATTCACTTAATAAATGATCTTAAACATAAATATAAATATGCTTGTTCATTTAAGTTTCTGAATTACTTGTTTATTTTATGAACAACTAATTTACTTAGATACTCATAAAAAAAATTATTGGATTTTTTACCTCTCAAAAATAGAAGTGTGAAATACAAAAATCACATACTTCATATTTGGCTTTTACAAATGTTAAAAACACAAACAAGAAGATCTTGTTTTTTAAAAAAAAGCACGTTTATGAGAAAGCTCATTTAATAAACAAGTCGATCACAAACCTAGTTATAGCCGGTAAGGATCAGATATTTTAGTAATTGTAGGTTTTTGGATAACATGCAAGATCATCTTAATGAAAGAAAGCTTGAACAGTTTTTAAGTTCGGTTGAAGACTCGGGTTTGGACTTTGAATTCACCTAATTTAAATGAACATAAACGTAAGAGCATTAATTGTCTAGTCACATATGAATCGGTTCTATCACTACAAGAAATTGTACCATTAACAACGGGAACTCTCGTCATTAAAAGGCAATAGTGGGGGGATTTCTTATCGTGAATCCGTCATAAAAGGGGTCGTTATTGATGGAAAATTCCGACATTAGCCCGTTGTAAAAGACATTTGTGACGGTTGTTTCCGTCTTTATTAGGTTGTTTGACCATTCATTATTAGATTGTCTTTAATGATACAAATTTTTGTAGTGTTATATGTAACACTTTCTTTTAGAATTTCTTTCTTATGTTAGAATATTAATTTCTTTGAAAAAACAAAAAAATTAGTACGGACTAGTAATGAATCTAACTTTTAGCTGTTTTCACCAACTATTCAAAGAACAATTTTTATAGAAAGGGATAATCTTATAAACATCGATTAAGAAATGAAGGAGAAAGGCAACTTTTTCCAATGTCAAGATTACACATAATCCAATCCATATAAGAAATGACGACAATGAAATCATAACAGTCACTTGCATAGTTGCATGCCAATTGAAAACACAAAATAAAGAACACTTCCACACGCCCTTTCCCTTCTATATAAAGGATCCTAAATTCCCACAATGAAAGACAACATACAAACTACAAACTTACACAACTACAACCTACACTCATTTTCAACACATTCAAGCATGGACCTTACGAAAATTCTCATTATCTTCCCTCTCCTTGTTTCATTCACGTCCGCCACCAGTGTCATTGATTTTTGTGTGGCAGACTTAAACTTTCCTGGTACACCTGCAGGATATCCTTGTAGGAATCCTGCTAGCCTCACAGCGGATGACTTTGTTTATTCAGGCTTGGGTGTCGTTGGTAACACAACAGTCGACCATTTTAATTTTCATGGGGCAATAGCAACCGACCTTACTTTCCCTGCCTTGAACGGTCTAGGCCTTTCATTGGCACGGTTAGATATAGGAGTGGGTGGAGTTGTTCCGATCCACTCACACAGAGTGTCGGAAGTTATCTTGATGATTGAAGGAACGATAATTGCTGGGTTTATAGACTCAAATAACACCGCGTACTATAAGACTTTGAACAAGGGAGATGTTATGATCTTCCCACATACTTTACTTCACTTCCAAGTTAACGTGGGCGATGCTCCTGCTCTTGCATTCGTTAGCTTAAACAGCGCGAATCCTGGTTTCCAATTTACTACCACTTCTATAGCAGCAAATGACCTACCAACTGAAATAATTCA
Organism: Spinacia oleracea; assembly: GCF_020520425.1. Taxonomy (NCBI): domain Eukaryota; kingdom Viridiplantae; phylum Streptophyta; class Magnoliopsida; order Caryophyllales; family Amaranthaceae; genus Spinacia; species Spinacia oleracea. Next base: position 71,239,178 of record NC_079488.1, read on the forward strand.
AAGGATCACTTTGTTTGATGCTGCACAGGTGAAGAAGCTAAAGGGACTCTTTGGTGGCACTAATTAAAAATATATTTCTAATTCATACTCCGTATATTTTAATATCACTTCATCTTGTATACCTTTCTATGCCGTACTACGTAGCATGCAATAATTTATAATAATGTGTGTTGTATTATTGTATAATTGAATAACACGTACGATTTCTGTGATAATTGTACTACTTGTATTTGTACCTCGTCAATATATAAAATAAATAGTTATATTTTGTAATATGAATATTATCTCCGTTACTTAATTTTCTACTCTAGTCGATTATTTACAATTCATGTGTCAAATGAACAAAGTTTTCACTACTACAAATGACACTTTTAACAACCAAACATTAACGACAGAAGCAAAAACTAGTCGTAAAAATCGAAAAACACAAATAAAAAAGAAAATTAACGCTACATATCCTGAAATTTTAAACAAATAAGATAAGGTGGTTTTTTCACTTTTATTTCTTTGTTAATCAATGTTTTGTATTTTTTTTAGGAAAATTTGGAAATATTAATCCATCATTTGTCCGGTTTTCTTTTATTAAGTCTACATATGTGTTTTTATTATAGAATCCGAAGTTGTAGACTAATTTGCTTTTAATAGTCTCGTCAGGTAAACCACGTACTCGCTATAACATGTTACATATACACGTGTTGATTTATAATTGATCAAAATATATTTTCTTTCTCTCCTTTTTTCCCCTTCTCCTTCTCCTCTTATCCTTTCTCCATCGGCTGGCAGAACCCCTACTTATTCCTCCACTGAAGATACCCCCCCCCCCCCCCAACTCCTCCTTCCTCCACCGCCCTCCAGATGTGATCTTCTCTCTCTCTCCTTCCACCAGCATGGATAGACTCTCCTCCCTTCCTCTCTCAATTTTCTTCCTTCTCTCTCCCTCTCCTTTTCTCTCTTCTTCTATGTGGAATCAGTGCCGACGGCCACCCACAACCACCCACTACCACAACTACCACCACTTGCCATCCCACTTACCTCTCTCTCTCCATTGGTTCCTCTGTATCAAAAAGTTAATGTTTTTGCGATGATTATGATTACGATGGTAATAACCGTTGCTTATGATGAAACTTGTGAAATTCATCCCTCTCTATGAAACAACCCAGAGAAAGAACGCAAACCCTTCAACTGAATCTTCACAGCCAAGACACTTTTCTACTCTTCAATCGTCTCCGACTGATATAACGGGGGTCAAGTGGGGCTTAAACTCAGGCCAACTTGACCCAGATGGTGATGGGTATTTGGGCGCTTCTAATTCAACAAGCCATTGATTTGCATAATAGAGGTTGGGGTTGAGGGTTTTGGGAATTTCCTAGTTTTTTTTTAATATTGTTGGTGAGGGTTTAAGAAAGTGTATAGTTTGAGAAGGACGATTTAAGATCAAATGAGGGTCTCGACGCCAGAGAGAATGGAGGTAATGGACTTCATCCCTTAGTTGTCTTTCATCATATAAGGAATATGGATACTGATATAGTGGAGGGAAGTTGGTTGAGAGGTTTAAAGGGTGATTGTTATTGTTGCAAATTTGTGGATTTTGAATTGAGAAGGGAACTGGTGAAATTCTTAGGGCCGTAGGGGAGTACAGTTGCCACTCTTCATTTATCTGCGAAAAACTTTTAAAAAAAATTATTACGTATTTTTTAGATAACTGATCACAAGTGACCATCATAAGAAAATTCCATCTAAAGGTTGGAATTATTAATTAAAACCTTCCATGGAGGGATTGAAGATTTGTTAAACGAGGAGGTCTAGGTGGTGCGAGTCATTTCTGGTTATGGGTTGCATCTGAAAAGGTTGACGTTATCTACATCGAAGAAAGTGATAGAATGGAAGATATATGGTGTGGTAGCTTTCTATGGCAAGACAATTAGATTAGTACGTCAATTTCTTCTTGAATCTCGATCTCTTTATCCAAGTTGCAAACATAAAAGCACGTTCAAAGTTACTTCTTTTATTTTTTTTGAATTTACTTTTGTGTATTTAGTTAGTTAATTATTAGTCAATTAACTTCATACCCTGCTTCGTTTTTTGTGGCTTGAAAGTTACACCTCACTGCTTGTGATATCATATCTCCCATTGGAGGTTTCAACACTACTTTGAGCCCCACGTACTCCTCTAATGTTAGAAGAGCCATCAATGTGTAGCGTCTAGTGCTGCTTTGCCTTTGGATCGGTAAGCTGTAGGATTTCCTTTTGGGATTCAATTTTTAGTGTTGGACTAAAATCTTCCACAAAAGCAGCGAAACATTGGAATTTTATAGCAGTTAAGGCTTCATACTCGATGTTGTAGTTTCTTAAATGGAGCAGCCACATCTCCATTCTTCCTGAAATTCCTGGTGTTTTGGGTATGGAGGTTGAATCCAATGATGGAGGGCATCAATCGGAGGTGGAAGCGAAAACTTTGGATTCTATCCCCAAGAACATTCCTCTCTTCTTTGAAATCACGATTGGAGGCTCATCGAACATTTTCATCGTGGTTATCAGTGATGAATTCGGGGAATAGGCAAAGAAATCAGGTAACCCCCATTCTAGGTTTACAACCTGAATGTGTTCATGATGATAGTGTTGTGTGCATTAAACAAGATGATATTCAAGATGAGGTGGATTATTGGAACTCCGTTGTAATTTGTGCATTTCTGGGTGCGTATCCCCCATTATATGTGATTGAGGGTTCCTTTAGAAGAATATGGAAAGACCTAGGGGTAGACAAGATAGTTACTATTGAACATGGTGTTTTTCTTGTGAGATTCTTTATTATGGAGAATTGTGATAAAGTACTAGATGCTAATAGACCCACATTTGACAAGAAACCTGTAATCTACAAACCCTGGCATAAGGACATTGTTGATTTTAAGGATGAAGTCAAGGTGGTACCAATCTGGATTCATTTGAAGCATCTTGATTTGAAAGTTTGGGCACTAAGAGTTTGAGCAAGATTGCGGGTTCTATTGGGGAATTCATCTAAGATGATCAAACCACAATAAACAGGGATAAGCTTCAGTTTGCACGCATGCAAGTTGAGGTTACCCTGTCTCAAAATCTCCCCGACTGTGTAAAATTCCAGGATGAACATGGTATGTTAAAAATCATAAACATTGGGTATGAATGGAAGCTAATTTTTTATGATTACTGCAAGATCATGGGCCATCTTGTTTCTAATTGTAAGAAAAAAAGGGGAATAAGAAATGGGTGATTAGAAACACCACTACAAAAAAACGCGGCACATTGTGACGCTTTTTGGGACAAATTGCGACGCTCTAAAGTGTCGCTATTTCACATAGCGACGCTTTGGGAGAGGGTCGCTATTTTCATTGCCGCTATTTACCGACGCTTTAGAGCGTCACAATTTGCAAAACAGCGATGTATTTCTCCGTCGCTAATTGGGATATAGTGACTATATAGGGAGTCGCAATATTTAGACTATATAAAGCGTCACTATTTGCACGCGTATAGACACATTTTTCCGCCACTATAAACCATATAGAGACGCTTTAGACACCCGAAATATATAGACTCTTATTAGAGTCACTATATGTTTACTTTCGTGCGAGGTCTCTCCATTCCCTCCAAAATAATTTAGACCCTTTGAAGCGTCACAATTTGCATCATATTATTTTTCATATATACGTAATAATTTAGAGACTTTGGAGCGTCACAATTTGCATCATATTTTTTTTCATATATATATATATATATATATATATATATATATATATATATATTATTTTTCATGAATTATCTATAAAAAAAATATATCGACCATAGATAATAAATCATAATCAAATACAAATATTAACGTACTACGTACGTACACGTACTATCTTAAAGCAACATATATATATATATATATAATATATATATATATATATATATATATATATATATATATATATATAACATCATGCTATGATTCATATATATACTTAAGTAGTTAATTTAGAAAAAGTGATAAAAATCATCTATACATTAAATTAATTCGCAGAGTCTAGTCAAACTGAAATAAAAGCGATAGTTTTAAAACAAAAATAACTTTTTAACTAGCATTATCATTTTTTCTACAAGATAGTCCAAAACTAAATAAAAACAAGGTTACGAACAAGTAAACCTATCCTTATGCTAGCTTAGCTTCAAGATAACTTGTTCATCTCTTGATCTACATTTACTATTACCACTTGAATCATCAATAATCTGCAAAGAAAATTTATGTCAAATATATATGAATTGAGTATGATGAACATTCCATAAAATCAAGGGAAAATTAACAATAAGGTCAAGAACAATGTTAAAGAATCATGATTAGTTGTTTACCTTAGTAATAATTCCATAAAGAAAGGTAACAAAGAATCACATTTTAATCAGTTGATAGAGAACACAGAACGATAACAATACCACACAGATAGAACAGAAGTCTCAAGTTCTGGATTTGGAAGAAATCCTGATAATAAAATCAGCAGCTCAAACAAGTAACCACTCTAAGCTACAAGCATATAGAAGTAAGCAACTACGGACTACCAATCTCATGAATCCCTAAACAACACCTCAATAACAATTCAATTACTACTCAATTCAGTCACTACTAAAGTACTAATCATAATCTAATAATCAGTAGTCTACTGGTTGGGTGCTGATATATTGCAATAGATTCTTGCTTGGTGCAACTGGCCACATTTTTTTCCTCTGCTTCTTAATTCTAAAATACAATTAGATAATGTGACTAATTATTGATCAGTCTTGGAAAGCTGTGGCATGTGAGCTTGTGGCTAATGATTGATAATTTACTTACACATGTTCAGGAGCTCTTATCAAGTTATGCATCCAACTACAAATGTAAGACATCAATGGACTAGAAGACATCTACAAGCTTGGCCTACATGTCACAACAGTGGACTAGAAGACATCTGCAAGCTTGGCCTACCACAAGACAGCAGAATTCTTGGCCTACCACAGTCATGGCAGACTAGCTGAGTTTCATGGCACACTAGCTGAGATGGTTGCCAAAAAAAAGACTATCGAGCTATATCACCTTAGAATGATGAATCACCGTAAAAAATACTAGCAGACTAGCTGTAGTTATGTATCGTTCTCTTAAGAAAAACTGCAGTATGCTATTAGTATCTCTAATGCAGTATGTGAAATTGTTTCTAAACATGAGTCACATCAATATTCGCAAATGAAAATACAATGACCTACCTCAATTGGAAATAACATTATTCGCGAAATGAAACCAGCCCAGCATACTCAGCAGTACAACACAAACTCCTCCCAGAAAACCGTGAGTCCAGAAACTTAAACTACATCCCAAAGCACAGGAAACATGCAGCATACAAGATATTTGAACCAGCTAGCCATGCACACACAATCACAATTTAAGAGGGTTCGGACTTCATAATAAGGAAAAATCAGACCAAGGGAGCAATAGCAATAGCAGCAGTAGCAATCTACTCGCTTTTACTTAGTCCTATTTATGCCAACTTTTTGTTCTCAATTTATCATCTTCCACCCCATTCCACGGGACTCAATTATATTTAATAATTCTCTTACTCTCAATCTCTTTCCTTCTAAAAGAAAAAGGTAGTAAGGTAACCACTTGAGTATCTTGATTTCTCCTTAGTTTTTGTTGTTAAAGTAGCTAATCAGGAAAACGGAGGTTGTACCATGTGGGTCAATTGCAAATTGCATTTTCTACTTGTGAGGAAAAGGCAGGACGACTAAACTCTGACAGCATGGGGTAGGATCCATGCTAAGAAGCTAGATATTATTGTATTAATGTTTCTTCTGTTTACATGTCTACACTAACTCAAACTAGAGAAAGATGGAACACAATAGTCAACTTCACCAAGAACGACATACTGCTGAGACCACTCTCACCAAGAACGGCATTAAATCGCTTAGAAAAAGAGAAAAAGAGAACCTATGAAGTGAAACCGACCCTTTCACATCAATTCAAATACACAATATTCTGTCAAGCACAACAACTTTCTAGGTACATGAAGACATGAAGTAAGAATTAAACAAATTAAAGGAAAAACATCCAAAACATCATAGAGAAAATGAAGAGGAGAGATCGAAGAAAATGAAGAGTGAGAGCACCGACATTCATAGAGAAAGAGAAAGGGAGAAGAAAAAGGGAGGAAATTATAGGAAAATGTTGAGGTTTCTCTCTCCTCTGGGCAAGGCAATAGAAATATAAGGGCAAAAACGTACCAACACTGCTACTAAGAAAAACGAAAGAAGGAAAAAAAGGGCGAAACAGACAAAGTACTATTGCTCGTGAATAGTAACAAGCGAGTCCTTGCTTTTAAAGAGTTAGAGGTATATATATTAAGGCAACAAAATTTTCATTCTAGTTGTTGTTGATTCCCTCATCACCATTGCCATCGTCACCCTTTGCGGCTCACCATCCACAAATGCCAAGGCTACTAGAGAAAGATCACCTGAGGCCCTGAGCACAAGGTATTATAATTTTCATGTTGTTTATATCTTCCATTCTAAAGAATAAAAAAATGCAGAAAATATGATTAAATACTGGTGGCAGGACTCCAAGGAATTCAGCCAAATCCATAATACAAGAGAACTTGACATGTCTCACATTCAAGAACAAGAACAGGAACTCCAAGACAATCACAATAAGCTTCCACCTTCATCCCAGTTCAAGGTTCGTGTAGTAATGTCTTAAAAGAGGAGGGTATTGGTAATAAAAGACAGGCAAGTACTGACAGTAAAGAAGGACCTCAAGAGCACACTCAAATTGAAGCATGTGAACAGAAGGGCATAACTACAATCAACTCGAAAAACAATGGAGTTTCCTCACAACCACCCAATGATCTTGTCAAAAGAAGCATCGAAAGAGAAGAACCAAACAATAAAACTGGACAAAACCCAAATCTAGGCAGAACTGATCATAACAGAACAGATCATCATATGACCAGAAATAATCAGAACTGATAAGAAATAATCGACGGTTTTGATCCTGTCAAAAGAAGCATAGAAAGAGCGGAACCAAACAATAATTCCAGCATTGCAAATGATGGTTATTCGAGACGAAGATAAGAAAAACCGTACAAAACCCAAACCTAGGAAGAACTGATCAGAAAAAAACTGATCTGAACAGAACTGATCAGAACTAATTTGATCAGAAATAATAAGAACGGATCAAAACTTTCTCGTAAGAGGCTATGTTTTGCACTATGGAAGGTATGAACGATGGTATACATTTTGTTACTTGGGCACCCTTGCAAAAATCTGCATTTAACTTCAATCTTTTGCCAATTGATTAGAAAGTGCTTGAATAATGATATTACTTAGTGACCTCGTGGCACATATTGTAAAAAGTAATGCAAATCAACGATATTACTTAGTGATCTCGTGGCACATATCAAATGTGCCACAATATTGTAAAAAGTAATGCAATTCAACGATATTACTTAGTGATCTCGTGGCACATATCACATGTGCCACAATATTCGTGTTTTTAAGTTCTTATCTACTTATCACCTATAGCAACTGAAATGCAACAAACCAAATAAGGTTGAAAAGTATGCCCCATTTTAAGTTTATCATCACTAAATGACTAGGCGCTCTTGTATTTACCTTCCCATAGCAAGGAGGAGCTATAAGCCTATAATCAATCAAAGAACAATTATAAGAAAGACATCCCTTCCTGTACAAGAATCAGATTACAAAACTAACAAGTACACCAACGACCCAACAAGAACAAACAACCTAACCACCAAAAACAAAATGCAACAAAAAAAAACTACAGTCAAGCTAAGTCATCAAAGACAAAAACAACATAAAACACGCAGAACGGCATACTGGCAGAAGATTAAGCAGAACAGAACCAAACAGAAAATCAGATCAAAGAAGAAGCAGATCAGAAGAACAATATTCACAGCAGCAATCATTAGCAATTCAATACCACCAGCATAACAGACATCAAACAACCCAACCGTTTCAACAAATTAACAACAAAAATAGGCGTTCTCCTTCCCAAACTGCAGAGCCGGACAAATTTCAGAAGCTCAGCTCATGGCAAGAAAACACGGGCAGCACAACAACTTTATCTCACAAAACCTGAAGCTAAAAAAGGACATCACTTCCTCACTAACATTCTATGCCCTAAACACAAACAACCTAACCACCAAAAACAAAATGCAACAAAAAAAACTACAGTCCACCTAAGTCAAAGATGGGATACTTTGCAAAACTTGGAATTAAATACATTTCTGAACTCCTGGTGATGCCTTTCATCTCTAATCAAGTGGTTGTCTGATGGATGTTGTAGGAAAGTGTCACTTGGTCAAAATTGTATTGCATTGAGTAAATATTTATACAAGTGCACATAGGTATTACATTATTACAGTATAAGACATAAGAAAACTACCTGAAATATATGTGGATTATTTACATATCATATCCGATGTGGTAGTACTACACTCAGCTATACAAAGAAATTGGTAGTAAAATACTACCACATCTGATATGATATGTAAATAATCCTAAACGCTTAAGTCCAAAGTTAATCCAAGCAACCATTTAATCCAATGAGAAAACTTCAAGTTATGACTTCTGCAAGAAAATTTTGTTCTAGATATATGCTATAATTCCATCTCCCAAGTCAAATGTTAAATTTAAGTAGATCACCCAGCCGGAGAGATGTGGTTGTGCCAAGTTAAGGATTATGAGATGATCACCAGGATGTAGGTCTTGAAAATAAGGCTTCTATCTAGTTCAAACCTAAACTAACTTTGAGGAAAACACCACAGAGAAAAACAACCTTTACTTTTATTACTACAACTGAGCGCGACCATTTTTAATACAGTTCAGAGTCTTCTCAAATAACGTAAAAGAATTTATTCTTTTGGTAGTGGCCAGTCCATTATCTTTTAGGTAAAGAATTTTGAGAATAATATTTTAGCAATTACAAGATTAAGGTTGAATCAACCTTTACTGCAGCCTAGGCAAGAGCTTCACGAATAGTTCTGATGTAATGATAATGAAATAGTTTAAACGTAATTAACCATATTTGTGTATTTGTTAAAATGGAAATTGGCAAGTTAGATCAGGAACAGTGCAACTCAAACGCTAATTTGATATTTTGCACAAGTGGATATTATTATAATTAATTGACTTTTATCCTAACCCGTATAATCAAATAAGAAGTTTAATTTGCAAGTTAAATCCTTCGAGAATTTCCATTCACCATCTATGAGTACGAAAAAAAGAATATGAATAATTCCAAAACGACAAAGATTACCACGTAAGGCAGGATTACTTAGTTCAAGGAATGAACTGAAATACACCTCCTTTTCAAAATACTCCAAATTCGTGGTTAAATCTCTCAGATTTTGACCATTAATTACTACCAAACCATAGTAAAACTAACCAAATGATAATCATAAGAAACTGATCTACCAGCAGGTTCTTCACATTATAACTCAATACATTTTTTGACAAATTAATGGACAAAGTTACCAGGCTTTGATTACCAAAATAAAATGTGGTCTATCATTCTGAAATGATGAATTTCAAACTAAGGACTTTTGTTAGCTCATCATTATAAGGAAATCATTGAAGCCATATATGTGGGCCGAACCTATGCATAAATAAATAACCTTTATCATCAATAAAAGAAATATATGTTCACAAGGATGCTGCCACTAAGTTAAGCAACTTGCTCCAGATAAATTATTCGCAGGATTGTTTTACATCAAAGGAGAAGCTATCAACGGCACAACAACACTGGAGGTAAGCAGTCTCTTCACTTGATATACTTCCGTCCTAATTTAAACCCAACTCTTTTAGCAAGAAATCAGTAAACGAGTTTATATCACAAGAGAAACTCATTATTTCCAAATTTTCCCTAATTACAGATGAGTTTTCATTAAGGAAATCTTAGAAGCTTATGAAGTTATTGAGTTTAGACATTTAAATAACACAAGAGCATCCCAGAAGTCGCACTTGCAAAAAACGTTAAAGAAAAAAGGAGCAAAGGTGTGAAAGAAAGCTGCTAAGTATTGAAAAATACGAGTCTAAAATTTTTTGAACAAGGCAGGTTTATCATATGAGATGGAATCAAAGCAATTCCCCACCCCAAGATTAAGTTAAATCATCCTGCAATCAAGAAAAAATCTCAAAATTTACTATGCAAAGCCTCCTTTCCCCGGGAGTCACCCAAAGAACAAGCAATGGGGAAATATAAAGTTCATCTGATCATGGAGCTAGTATAATTTAGACAATCAAGAAGCTCTCAAATTAACAATAAATCATACATTTTCGGCAACAGAAGTAAAAAAAAAAGGCAAAAACCTAACCTGGAAGATCGAGTTACTAGAGCGAATTTATCCGATACACCAAGGAAGCAGCAAATCATAAACCAGAGGATGCTCTCCAATAAAAACTCCAGAGAAAGCAGCGAATTTAACTTGAGTTTGTTGGGAAAATTTTGAATTCAATTGGGATTTTCCATGAATATATAGAATGAGAGTGAGAGAAAGTGGGCTGAACTGAGAGAATTGAGGGATTTGATTGTTCTAACGTACAGGTTGAAAAAGAAATCCAAGGAATTCGTTAATGGTGCTGAAGGTGAAGAGGCGTGAAGACGGATTCATCGGGAGGAGGTTAGGGTTTGGAGCTAGGTCAGTGAGGAGGTTGAGGGAAACGTGGGAGATGAGGTGAGTGTAAAGCGCGATTCAGCAAAAAATTTAGGAGAATAGGCGGGATCCTTTTTAGCCTGAATGTGTAATTGGTTTTGCGGGCTTACAAACACGTGGGGTATCACGTGTCTTTTTTTGGCTAATAGCGACGCTATAGACCGTCGAAATATGTTTCGACTGTTTAAACCGTCGCAATTTGAAAATTTATATCCGCGCCCCCAAAACTCGTTGCGACCCTTTGTCACACTGTCACAACTATTCCGTCTAAATATGTACCCTTTTTTTGTAGTGCACCAACAATAACATTAGTGGTTCAACAGTAGAGGACACAAACACCAGTTTTGTGGCTAATAATACTGATACCATTGAAGAGGGGTTTGTACATGCCACTAATATTGTCCAACTTAGAAAGGAGAAACAAACTTTGGTGGTGGTGTCCAATTCCTTTCAGGTTTTGGAACAATAGGATCACTCAGAGTTAGTAAATGTAGATAAAACTGGAGGTGCCTCAGGTGGGTGCTCAAATGAGTTAGAGGATGGAGGTGGAAGGCCTCCTGACTCTAATGGATCCCAAAGTGTCTTAGATTTTGATTATTGAAACTGAACTTTGAATATTGAAATATTGAACTTTGAATCTTGAATCTTGAACTTAGGAGGCTAAACGTTTAAAGTCCAAATATTTTAATGTGAAAAGATCTCAACTTTAATGTGCTCCATAACTTGGACATTGATTCTAGTTTAAGGAAGTGATTACAAACAACCTTAAACATCATAGAATCCATAACTTGTATTTGAATCATAAAAGGGTTTTGATTTTGTAAAAATGTGTGATTGTTGTAAGTAACACTTTTAAGAGTAAAAGTGTCAACTTTACTAATCATTTTTTAAATAAAGATTGAATCTATGGCATAATGGAAGTGGTTTTTTGGACAATCATTTGGAGAGGGTTTCAAGAGTAAAACCTCCCAAAGATGACACCTTTGGCATTGTATTTCCTAGTTAATCAAGGATATGAACCCTAATGATAACATCTTAGGATTTTGGATTTAGAAAGGTAGAAGAGTAGAAAATATTGTAGATTTAAGTAGGGATTCAGAATTACCTAATTAAGGTTATGTTGGATTTCCGATTAGTGCTCCCAATTGCTTAAATGCTTGAAATTGTATAGGAATTTGTAGTTTAGAATTGAATTTTGAATTTGGATTTTGAGAGCAGATTTTGAAATTACGACGTTGTGTTTTTGATTTGCTGCCTCAAATGGTTAATAAATTAAATGAGGGCTTAAATAGATAATTATCCGGCTAAAACCAAAAGCCACTTGCGCCTGGGGCAAGGCCCTGCGCCTGGCGCGGGTGACGTGGCTTAGAATCCGCCAAAGCAAGGACGATGACGCCATCCTTGCATTTGTCTCTTACGGGTGTACCTTTGTACGAATTATACAAAGTTGGCACGTAGTGAATGCTTAAGATTAAGGCTTGATTTGCGTCTAAAAACAAGCCGTTTTGAATTTCGAAATTGTGTTTGGACTCGATTTTAAGGGACGGGGCCCGGCATGCTCGGTTTTGTGGGTCGGCGTCCGAATTCGGATTGCTTAGTGTTATTTTGACTAGAAAATGCCTTGTAAAGCCAATGGAGAGGTCCATTGGGTGAGATAGTGATTGGATTTAAAATTGATTTTTGAAAATTGAATTTTGTACCCGAGTTCCGTAATGGGAACGAGCTCGGGGGTTGGACTTTGGATTTTGGAATACATTTTAGCAATAGGGACTTCCGCACGGAGTTGCACCAAACACCTAGCAAGGATAATAGTATCGTCATCATCCCATTAAGGGAGACACGATTTAGGTGTCTACAATAGTACACGTTTACGTAAAGCATGTACTTCTGTGTTTCAATAGTATATAGTCGGGCCGTGTGGGACCACATGTCAGGCCCTTGTGCCTAGTACCCTAACAAGGGAAAGTTGTGTCATGTGTGCTCGTGTCTTTTTTTCATAAATGAGACACATGCATGGCCCATTCCATGTATCATCGGTAATTTTTCAACGGTTCAAGTCTAATTGATTGTAAGATTGATATAAATGTACAATGAATTTTGTAATAAATTGAGTTTCTAGATGAAAAAAAGGAAATGTTGATCAAACAGTTCAAGTCTAATTGATTGTAAGATTGATATACTGTATAATGAATTTTGTAATAAATTCAATTTCTGGATGAAAAAAGGAAATGTTGATGCGGAAGATTTAATTCTAATGTATCTCCAGAAAGTAATCATGAATGAGTTTTTTTTTTAATGTTTATGAATATATCATTCATTATGTAGTTCTAAATTACTCCCTCTTACATATTATGTGCAAATCTGACATTAGCATAGTGTTTCTAAAATATAACGAGTTTTAAGTATTTACCGTATCTCTTGCATTTACCATGAAATTGTAAATATTTTTTGACGTAATTTTATGAAACAATTTTTTATTACCACGAGGATTGTGCACATAGAATCGATGTCCCAAAGTAAGTTCTTCAGTGATTTCTTCAGTGTCATTGACGATATTTTGCATTTGCCATAAAATTAGTAAAACCGATCTTTACGTAAACCTATTTATATAAGAGGTTTATATAAGACAGTAAGGTAAAAGATAAGAAAAACGTTACTCTAAACCTAAACACAAACAGATGAAGAGCCTCAAAATTATGACATCTAAGTAAAACTAATCGATTCAGATGGGCCTTCCAGACTCCAAAAGAGTAGATGAGAGTGCCAAAGCTCTCATCTATTCTAGATAAGCGTCAATTATATATAGTACAATATGTGTAATATTGTAGTAATACTCTAATTTATAGTAACAGCTTCCCACCATCTAACTTTACCGAGCTTGCTTGGTATTCTTTTTCAGTACTTAATGAGGATAGAGTATGTTATGCTTCAATAACTACAATATATTCCATGCTTACTACCAAAAAAAAAAAAACTACAATATATTCGATATGTTTTGAAATAAGGGTACACCATACATTTTCATGTTAGTCCATGTATATATTTGATCATTAGTATCTCTAGTTATGTATTGGCAAATATTGTCATTTGTTAATTTTTTGAATTGATTGCTATGCTAATATTGAGACGATTCCAACAAAATTGAACATGAAATTATTATTCCTTACGTATAAATCACAAAAGTTGGTCAAAATAAAATTGATGAACAGTGGCAAAATCCGTTTTTTTTCTTTCTAGATGGTAAAATCAAAAAGTTTGAAATTAGTAGGTGTAAAAATAGATTGGTGCTTTTTTAGTTGGTAACAATCAATTTATCCATAATTCAATATAGAAATTTTTATTTTTTAGAGGGAGGAATGATTAATGTTTGGTATGTTAATTAGCTTACCAATTATTTCATATAAGTTACACGTACACATCCTTATCTCCATTTCTTTATTGAAAAGCTAAATTTCAATTTATCCACGAACTAAAGAAATCTAATATATATACATATATATATATATGAAAATTTGATAATATTAATTCAACTTTTGGCCTATTTTTTTTATTAAATCCGCCTAAGACATATTTTTTTAATAATCCTACCTTTATTATCCAACAACTTTTATTAGTCCTAACAGGTCATAGACCTGTTGTATCCGGTGAATTGTCCTACGCGAAAAATGGAGGAGAAAAGAGAACAAAACAAGTTTGGGTTGTCAACTTTAAAAACGTTGACTTTTTATCCACAAACCAGCCAGTTAGATCCAATAAAAGTTGTTAGGTAGTAAATGTGGGATTATTAAAAAGTATGTCTTAGGTGGGCTTAATAAAAGAAAATCGACAAAATGTTGGATTAATATTACCAAATTTTTCATATATATACATGTAAAGGAGGCATATTTGCTGAATTATTAGAGCGCAGCGTTGGAAATCTAATGTTTTCGTCCAATGAAAAATAACATTTCTAATTTATTTATCAATTAAAAAAATTGAGTGCCATGTAGATAATTAATTAGGTGCCACATGTATATTTTAATTAATTAATGACTAATATATACAACTCCATCCAAAATCAAACACTCTAATAGAAAAAAAATCTAAAATCAAATTCATCCAAAATCAAATACTAATCTAAAATAAAATTCAATCCAAAATCAAACACTAATCCAATATTATAGTGCCACATAGGAAAGCTAATGGTTTCGGACAATGAAAAATAAGATTTTGAAATTATTTTTGAATTATAAAAGTCCAATGCCACATAGATAAATAATTGGGTGCCACGTAGATATTTTTATTATTTAATTGTTTATATTACCCATATACGGTTTCATCCAAAATCAAACACGCTAATAATTAAAATATAAATATAAAATGAAATGAAATCCAAAATAAAAAACTAATCTAATCTAATACTTCAATTCCCCCGTTCCGCAAATATCGTACCATGTTGACTTTTACACTATTCAAGTCATGTCTTTGACCATCTTTTGTAAAATATACGTAATCAATAAATCATTGATACCTTAACGTCTTCGTACCATGTTGACTTTTACACTATTCAAGGTCATCAACTTACTTTTACTATCAATGTTAAATCAATAAATCTATACTAAATTACTAATATATAGAAAGATGTTTATAATAAAGTATTATACCACGTTGAACCCTCTTTCCCTAGAAACATGACATGTCATCCACTTAGCAAGAAATACACATACAAAAACAAATCTTAGTAAGGCTTGAACATGCAATATAGGACCAACAAGATGTAAGGTAGAATTCTTGTCATCTTAGCCAATTATTTAATATGATAATTACTCCAATAAATATATAACTTAGAATTAGGAATGTTTATTTCAAGTACTATGTAATAACTCTTACAATTATTTTATAATTTCACTAGATGTTGATGGGAAAAACATTTTTATTTGATACCAAATAAATTTTAAGGAGAAAATCAAAGGAACAATTATTCATGCTAAAAACAAATTATATTATTGAAACTAGAAAATTGGGGCATCGCTTAAGCTATACACTAGCTTTACTATGAAAATGTATATTTCTTTTTATTAGGTAGTCGATATCAGAAAGGAAACAAATATTTAATATATTTTAGTAAATGTATATTTCTTTTTATTTTGTAAATTACAAATTAAAAAAAACAAATTATAATCTATTACTTCGAACCCTTTGTTTTTGAATGTTAGTCCTCTTTCCGTATTTAATTGCTTTTTTTTGTTAGTCTATTTTAGAATTTTTCATTATTTATCCAACATTTATCTCCATTATCTCCTTCTAAACATCCAAATGACCCACTTATTTACTCCTAAAGTTTTTCATTATACCCCTTAATTATTTATCTCTCTTACCCACATAGGTTAGATGCTATTGAGATTCATGTGACAAGTGTACTTAAGTTGGATGATCTTAGATTCCAAAAGGGACTAACATTCAAAAACGGAGGACTCATATTTTTGTGTAATAATTAAAAAAAATACATCAATTTACACTACAAGAAATTGTATTATTAACGACGGAAAATCAGGTCGCGAAAGGCCAATAATCGTTGATTAACGACAGGATTTCCTGTCGCGAACCCGTCATAAAAGGGGGCCGTCGTTAATAGAAAATCCCGTCGTAAATCCGTCGTAAAAGACATTTGCGATGGTTATTCCCGTCATTGTTTGGTTGTTAGCTCCGTCGCAAAAGGCTTTTACGACGGAATTTTTGACCCGTCGTAATTAGGTTGTCGTTAAAGATACAAATTCTTGTAGTGTTATAATCTAATACGAAGTACTCCGTAATATATTTTAATTGAAGAAATTAGTAACATCAATCGATTACTTTAAATATAAGAAAACAAAAACTTAATCAGTACTCTATGTGATTCTCATATGATGTGTTTCATTGTAGACCTTACTATTTATGACTTTCTTTCTCTTAAAATTTTATGAAAATTAAGGAACAAGTTCCCAAATTGCAAGGGGACGATGATGAATTTACGATTAATTATAGATTGGAAGAAAATTGATACCGAATACTCTTATTTTGATTCTTCAAACGTACTAAAGTACTTATTTAGTGGAGATTTGCTTTGGTTTGAAGGTAGAGAAAGTGAGAAACAATAAACAGTTTGTTTTAGGGAAAAAATGTTCTTTTTCACACGCATTCATTCATTTGGCCAGCAAACGGAAAACAATTTAATTGTAAATTTGACAAATATTTGTTTGGTTCTTTTACTTTTAAGTTTAAGATATTCGAAGTCAAATATATGGTGGACAAGACTGATTACTAGAATTTTAAAGTTGAAAGCAATTACAATTGCTACATTTTTTATGTAAAAATTGAAAAACAAAATTACAAATTGTAAATACTAGTTTGAAGTCCGTGCAATTCACGGCAAAAAACAATAGTTAAAATACAATTACTTATAGTATGATTTATAAAAAAAACTCTTATACTCCGTCTATGATATCCCTAATTGGCTTAATTGTAATACCAAAGCTAAAATAAAAAATTTACTCTAAATAAGAAAAATATTTGATGAAAATATATACTTCGTATATGAACTTTTAAGTGTATTTTTAATGTACTGCTATTAACAAATTTACATTTTAAAAGTATTATTAATACTCTTTGAAAAATATTAGTTTACAATGAAAAATAATCATATGGTAAACTCGGACGATGCATCCATCATTCATCCATGCCATAAATCTCTAACTTGAAGTATTCAACAAGATCACCATTTTAAACAAAATAATTCAACAAACCTAAAACTACACTTTAGTTTGAAATGTTCCTAATGGGTTTTTATAAGACAACATAATTGAAGAATGACTATACCAAACTCTATTTTCAAGTTATTTTTGTACGAGTATCTTTTTTATTTAGATTAAATTTACCTTGGCTTTATCTTTTTTGTTTAGATTAAATTTACCTTGACTTTATTTTTTGGGCTTTATCTTTTTTATTTAGATTAAATTTACTTTGACTTATCATTTTCTTAATCTTTTTAATCTTTATAATTTAACTTGGTGACGTGGAAATCTTACGTGGCACTTCAAAATATCTTGAAAAAACTCTCATGTATGTAATAATATTAGATTTTTCTGAAATACAAAATTACATTATTCGATTAATTTGTAAATTAGGATATTAAAGTTTTCCTCCCTATTTCATAACATGTAAAATATGGTATATAAATTAGACATCTTACTTTTCGATTTAAAATATGACACGTAAGTACGTAAGTGTCCCATATTCATTGCGGCACGTCTTAATGATCATAAATTAATATTTTATTAATATTTTTCAAAGAGTTATAGACTTAGGGTTTACACGCCTAGGTTTGTGATCCTTACCGGCTAGCTTATCTAGACTTTCCGGCTCTTATGTGATTAAGCTAGCCGACTCATATGTGATTAGACAATTAATGCTCTTACGTTTATGTTCATTTAAATTAGGTGAATTCAAAGTCCAAACCTGAGTCTTCAACCGAACTTAAAAACTGTTCACGCTTTCTTTCATTAAGATGATCTTGCATGTTATCCAAAAACCTACCATTACTAAAATATCCTATCCTTACCGGCTATAACTAGGTTTGTGATCGTCATAAAAGGGGTCGTTATTGATGGAAAATTCTGACATTATCCCGTTGTAAAAGACATTTGTGACGGTTGTTTCCGTCTTTATTAGGTTGTTTGACCCGTCATTATTAGATTGTCTTTAATGATACAAATTTTTGTAGTGTTATATGTAACACTTTCTTTTAGCATTTCTTTCTTATGTTAGAATATTAATTTCTTTGAAAAAACAAAAAAAGTAGTACGGACAAGTAATGAATCGAACTTTTAGTTGTTTTCACCAACTATTCAAAGAACAATTTTTATATGAAAGGGATAATCTTATAAAAATCGATTAAAAAATGAAGGATAAAGGCAACTTTTTCCAATGTCAAGATTACACATAATCCAATCCATATAAGAAATGACGACAATGAAATCATAACAGTCACTTGCATAGTTGCATGCCAATTGAAAACACAAAATAAAGAACACTTCCACACGCCCTTTCCCTTCTATATAAAGGATCCTAAATTCCCACAATGAAAGACAACATACAAACTACAAACTTACACAACTACAACCTACACTCATTTTCAACACATTCAAGCATGGACCTTACGAAAATTCTCATTATCTTCCCTCTCCTTGTTTCATTCACGTCCGCCACCAGTGTCATTGATTTTTGTGTGGCAGACTTCAACTTTCCTGTTACACCTGCAGGATATCCTTGTAGGAATCCTGCTAGCCTCACAGCGGATGACTTTGTTTATTCAGGCTTGGGTGTCGTTGGTAACACAACAGTCGACCATTTCAATTTTCATGGGGCAATAGCAACCGACCTTACTTTCCCTGCCTTGAACGGTCTAGGCCTTTCATTGGCACGGTTAGATATAGGAGTGGGTGGAGCTGTTCCGATCCACTCACACAGAGTGTCGGAAGTTATCTTGATGATTGAAGGAACGATAATTGCTGGGTTTATAGACTCAAATAACACCGCCTACTATAAAACGTTGAATAAGGGAGATGTTATGATCTTCCCACATACTTTACTTCACTTCCAAGTTAACGTGGGAGATGCTCCTGCTCTTGCATTCGTTAGCTTAAACAGCGCGAATCCTGGTTTCCAATTTACTACCACTTCTATAGGAGCAAATGACCTACCAATTGAAATAATTCAAAGGATCACTTTGTTTGATGCTGCACAGGTGCAGAAGTTGAAGGGACTCTTTGGTGGCACTAATTAAAAATATATTTCTATTTTAATATCACTTCATCTTGTATACCTTTCTATGCCGTACTACGTAGCATGCAATAATTTATAGTAATGTATGTTGTATTATTGTATAATTGAATAACACGTACGATTTTTGTGATAATCGTACTACTTGTATTTGTACCTCGTCAATATATAAAATGAATCGTTATATTTTGTAATATGAATATTATCTCCTTTACTTAATTTTCTACTCTAGTCGATTATTTACAATTCATGTGTCAAAATAACAATCCGTGGACTATGAACCGTGGTGCACATAGAGCATGGTGCACCAAAAGAACATATGTGCATAAGCAAACACTACTACAAAAATAGGCTAATGAACCATTGCTAGGGCACCGCATAAGTCACTTATTAGGTTTCTCAGATAAAGAAACCAATTATCTTAGAAGTGTGGTTTCTTAGAAAAAATATAAGAAACTTTATAAATGAGATATATGGTTTCTTAGATAATATTTAAATTTAAGAAAGAATCAAAGGAACCGAAGATCTTTCAAAACAAGTTTCTTAAGCTTCTTTTTTTTTCTTTTTTTACTTTTCCTTAACCGAATATCTTTTCATTTTTTATTTTTACTTTTCAAAACCAGTTTCTTAAGCATTTTTTCATCTTTCAAAACTCCACGTGCAACATTTTTTCATTTTTTTCTTTACTTTTCCTCCTTTTCTTTTCTCTCTTCTTCTGAAGTTGTGGATCACTTTTCATGTTTCTTAAGCTAGCCATCTCCCTTCTTCTCTATTATGTCCTTTGCCTCTACTCTTTCCCTCAAACTCCATAAAAAATTCTCGATCACCGCCATACCCTTGCACTCACGCATTTCAACAATTTCCCCCATATCTCATCTCCTTCTTCTTCATTGATCTAAATCTTCCCCTAATTTTCAATAATTAGGGTTTCCGCTGAGTTTTGTCGATCGAAGCTGAAATGTCGGGAGCAGCGTCAGTGATGTTCCTTTTAGCTTCTCGCTGGTGGAGTTTGGTTATGATACATATGACAATTCATAAATCATGCGGAAAAACCATTAAGCCAGGAAAATATATTATTTACACATAATCATTTAGCATAGTTTAGATGCATACTCTTTGTTGCGTGCCTTCCCTAGCTGCGCCCGAACCGAACAAGAACAAGTCTTTAGGACTCCAAGTGTCGTCCCTCCGTAGATAGTCCACATCACGTCCGGATCCGCCTTAAGATTGACCAACTAGAATCGCCCTTAAGGTACTTAGAATTTTCGGCACTTTATAGGCAATTGTATGACTGAATTTTGCTCTCAAAAACTCACTTTGAATACTTGAATGCTCTATGTAAATATATGACCCTAGGCACCTATTTATAGAGTTATGGAAAAGGATTTGGAATCCTATTAGGATACTAATTTATTTAATTATAATCCTACTAGGACTCTAATTAAATAAACTAAATCTTTTAGGATTAGATTTAATCATATGACAAATCCCGGTAGCTTTGGGATTCGAGTAGCACACAAACACACACGCACGCACAGCAGCCCACGAGGGGCGCCATGCGCGCGCGCGCAGCCCGCGAGCTCGCAGCCCACTGCCGCAAGCCCACACGCTGCCGTAGCCTTGGCGCGCGCTGGGCCTGCCTTGCGGTGGGCCTGGCGCAGCCTTGGCTGGTGCGTTTGTGGCGCGCTGGCTTGCTGGGCGATGGCCCGGCTTCGTGCTGGGCCTTCGTCTGGCAGGCCTCGTCCGATGCTAATTCGTACGATACGCTTCCGATTAATTTCCCGATTCCGGAATTCATTTCCGATACGAACAATATTCAACATTTCCGATTCCGGAATCAATTTCCGTTTCGAACAAATATTTAATATTTCCGTTTCCGGAATTATTTTCCGATTCCGATAATATTTCCGATTCTGACAATATTTCCGTTTCCGGCAATATTTCCGATTCCGGCAATATTTCCATTTCCGATAATATTTTCCGATACGTACCATGTTTCCGTTTCCGGCAACATCTACGACTTGGATAATATTTATATTTCCGATACGATCCATATTTCCGTTTCCGGCAATATCATCGTTTCCGTAGTATTCATTTCTTGCCTGTGACGATCTCAGCTCCCACTGAAACCAAGATCCGTCGATTCCGAATATCCATAGATGGAGTATTTAATGCCATTAAATACTTGATCCGTTTACGTACTATTTGTGTGACCCTACGGGTTCAGTCAAGAGTAAGCTGTGGATTAATATCATTAATTCCACTTGAACTGAAGCGGCCTCTAGCTAGGCATTCAGCTCACTTGATCTCACTGAATTATTAACTTGTTAATTAATACTGAACCGCATTTATTAGACTTAACATTGAATGCAGACTTGGACCAAGGGCATTATTTCCTTCAGTCTCCCACTTGTCCTTAGGGACAAGTGTGCATTTCCTAATTCCTTTGTCGCTCGATGCTTGCTCTTGAACATAAGGTAAGAGTTGTCATCCTTATTATGTCCAGAGGTGTTCCTCGGTTTCAGAGTTCAACCGATCAAATAAACAGATAATCATAGCCTATGATTCATCCGAGCACGGCCATGCATTTCACAGTTTCTAGCTCTCCGAGTGGCCTTGTACAACTTTTAAGCATCTCATCCCGATTTATGGGAGGACAATCCCAATCTTGCGATCTTGAGATTAGACTTCGTTTGATAGGTGATTACCTGAGCGTTGCCTTTATAGCCTCCTTTTACGGTGCGACGGTTGGTCAACGTCAAAGCAACCAGTTCTCAAACAAGTAATCTCAAATCACTCAGGTATTGAGGATTTAGTGTCTAATAATTTTAATGAAATTTACTTATGACAGATTTTCATCTCTTACAGTAAAGTTTCATAGGTCTTGTCCGATACTAGTCTTCCCAAAGTAAGTATCTATGCAAATGATTATGACATTGCCATGTCCACATAGTTCAAGAAACAGAACTACTAGTCATCTTGCATTCTAGTCGTCTAACGTTTTCTATGCGTCCAATTTTATAGAAAATTCCGACTAGGGACCATTTTCAACCTTTGACATTCAAGTTCACTTGATAGACATTTATTAGTCACAGGACTGGTCCTGATAGTCTATCTTGAATATATCGTCAAATTGAAGGGACTCATCATTTAATAAACCACAAATTAAATGGAAAAATAAATTCTTTTCATTTGTTGTGAATGATTAACCAATAATGTTTTACAAAGATTTAAACTCTAAAACTTTAAAACATTAAACAGGGTCATCAAAGCCATTCTCCAATATGCTTGATTCCCATAGCTGCAGTGTGCGAGTTGTGCTTCGCCTGCGGCAGAGGTTTAGTCAATGGATCTGATATGTTGTCATCAGTTCCAATCTTGTTTATCTCGACTTCTTTTCTTTCAACGAACTCTCGTAGAAGGTGAAATCTACGAAGTACATGCTTGACTCTCTGGTGGTGTCTAGGCTCCTTTGCCTGTGCAATAGCTCCGTTATTATCACAATACAGGGCTATTGGTCCTTTAATGGAGGGGACTACACCAAGTTCACCTATGAACTTCCTTAGCCATATAGCTTCCTTTGCTGCTTCATGTGCAGCAATGTACTCCGCTTCAGTTGTAGAATCCGCAATGGTGCTTTGCTTAGCACTTTTCCAGCTTACTGCTCCTCCGTTGAGGCAGAAGACAAATCCAGACTGTGATCTGAAATCATCTTTGTCGGTTTGGAAACTTGCGTCCGTATAGCCTTTAACAATTAATTCATCATCTCCACCATAGACCAGGAAGTCATCTTTGTGCCTTTTCAGGTACTTCAGAATATTCTTGGCAGCAGTCCAATGCGCCTCTCCTGGGTCTGACTGGTATCTGCTCGTAGCACTGAGTGCGTACGCAACATCCGGGCGTGTACATATCATAGCATACATTATTGAACCAATGAATGATGCATATGGAATCCCATTCATTCGTCTACGCTCATCAAGTGTTTTTGGGCACTGATTCTTGCTTAGAGTCATTCCATGAGACATGGGTAGGTAGCCTCGCTTGGAGTCCGCCATCTTGAACCTATCAAGCACCTTATTGATATAAGTGCTTTGACTAAGTCCAATCATCTTTTTAGATCTATCTCTGTAAATCTTGATGCCCAATATGTACTGTGCTTCTCCTAGATCTTTCATCGAAAAACATTTCCCAAGCCAAATCTTGACAGAGTTCAACATAGGAATGTCATTTCCGATAAGTAATATGTCGTCGACATATAATACTAGGAAAGCAATTTTGCTCCCACTGACCTTCTTGTATACACAAGATTCGTCTGCGTTCTTGATGAAACCAAAGTCACTGACTGCTTCATCAAAACGTATATTCCAGCTCCTGGATGCCTGCTTCAATCCGTAGATTGACTTCTTTAGCTTGCATACCTTTTTAGCATTCTTTGGATCCTCAAAACCTTCAGGCTGTGTCATAAACACAGTTTCTGTTAAAACACCGTTTAAGAAAGCAGTTTTGACATCCATCTGCCATATTTCGTAATCGTAATATGCAGCGATTGCTAACATTATCCGAATAGACTTTAGCATTGCAACTGGTGAAAAGGTTTCATCGTAATCCACACCGTGGACTTGCCTGTAACCTTTTGCAACCAATCTAGCTTTGAAAACTTCAAGTTTCCCATCCTTGTCCTTTTCAGTTTGAAAACCCATTTGCTTCCAATGGCTTGGTAGCCATCTGGCAAATCGACCAAATCCCATACTTGGTTTTCAGACATGGAGTCTAATTCAGATTGCATGGCTTCTTGCCATTGCTTGGAGCTAGGGCTCGTCATAGCTTGTTTGTAAGTCGCAGGTTCATCACTTTCAAGTAATAGAACGTCATAGCTCTCGTTCGTCAAAATACCTAAGTACCTTTCCGGTTGAGATCTATATCTTTGCGACCTACGCGGGGTAACATTTCTAGATTGACCATGATTCTCACCAGATTCTTCTAAAGATCTCTGAGTTTCATCCTGAATGTCATCTTGAGCATTCTCTAGAGTTTGTTGTTCGACTCGAATTTCTTCGAGGTCTACTTTTCTCCCACTTGTCATTTTGGAAATGTGATCTTTCTCCAAAAAGACACCATCTCGAGCAACAAACACCTTGTTCTCAGATGTATTGTAGAAGTAATACCCCTTTGTTTCCTTATGATAGCCCACAAGGATACATTTGTCAGATTTTGGATTAAGTTTGTCTGAAATTAATCGTTTGACGTATACTTCACATCCCCAAATCTTTAGAAAAGACACATTTGGAGGCTTTCCAAACCATAATTCATATGGAGTCTTTTCGACAGCTTTAGACGGAGCTCTATTTATAGTGAGTGCAACTGTATTTAGTGAATGTCCCCAAAATTCTAATGGAAGTTTGGCCTGACCCATCATTGACCTGACCATGTCTAGCAAGGTTCTGTTCCTCCGTTCCGACACACCGTTCCATTGTGGTGTTCCAGGAGGAGTCAATTCTGATAGAATTCCACATTCTTTCAGATGGTCATCAAATTCATAGCTCAGATATTCACCGCCTCTATCAGACCGCAGTGCCTTAATCTTCTTGCCTAATTGATTCTCTACTTCACTCTGAAATTCCTTGAATTTGTCAAAGGATTCAGACTTATGCTTCATTAGGTAGACATAACCATATCAGTGAAAGTGATAAAGTAGCTGAAACCACCTCTAGCATTTGTACTCATTGGTCCACATACATCTGTATGGATTAAACCCAATAGTTCATTTGCTCTTTCTCCAACTTTAGAGAAAGGTTGCTTTGTCATTTTGCCAAGTAAACATGATTCGCATTTACCATAATCCTCTAAGTCAAATGGTTCTAGAATTCCTTCCCTTTGAAGTCTTTCTAAGCGTTTCAAGTTTATATGGCCTAATCGACAATGCCACAGATAGGTGAGATCTGAATCATCCTTTTTGGCCTTTTTGGTATTTATGTTATATACTTGTTTGTCGTGATCTAATAAATAAAGTCCATTGACTAATCTAGCAGATCCATAAAACATCTCTTTAAAATAAAACGAACAACTATTGTCTTTTATTATAAAGGAAAATCCCTTAGCATCTAAGCAAGAAACTGAAACGATGTTTTTGGTAAGACTTGGAACATGGAAACATTCTTCCAGTTCCAAAACTAGCCCGGAGGGCAACGACAAATAGTAAGTTCCTACGGCTAATGCAGCAATCCGTGCTCCATTTCCCACTCGTAGGTCGACTTCTCCCTTGCTTAACTTTCTACTTCTTCTTAGTCCCTGTGGATTGGAACATAAGTGTGAGCCACAACCTGTATCTAATACCCAAGAAGTTGAATTAGCAAGTATACAGTCTATAACGAAAATACCTGAAGATGGAACGACTGTTCCGTTCTTCTGATCTTCCTTTAGCTTCAAGCAATCTCTCTTCCAATGCCCCTTCTTCTTGCAGTAGAAGCATTCGGATTCAGAAGTGGGTTGACTGACCTTCCTCTTTGCAGATTTGGCGCCAGTTTGCTTAGTTGGGCTGGCCTTGTTGCCACCTTTCTTAGCATTCCTCTTCTTTCCAGATTTCTTGAACTTGCCCCCACGCACCATAAGCACATCCTGCTTATCACTTTTGAGCGTCTTTTCAGCGGTCTTCAGCATACCGTGAAGCTCAGTGAGCGTTTTGTCCAGACTATTCATACTGTAGTTCAGTTTGAACTGATCATACCCGCTATGAAGAGAATGGAGGATGGTGTCTATAGCCATTTCCTGAGAAAATTGCTGATCCAGCCGACTCATATTCTCAATGAGTCCAATCATTTTGAGAACATGTGGACTTACGGGCTCGCCTTTCTTAAGCTTGGTCTCAAGAATTTGCCTATGAGTCTCGAATCTTTCGACTCGAGCCAGATCTTGGAACATGTTCTTCAACTCACTGATGATTGTGAAAGCATCTGAGTTGATGAACGTTTTCTGCAGATCTGCACTCATGGTGGCGAGCATTAGACATTTCACATCCTTGTTGGCATCAATCCAACGATTGAGGGCTGCCTGAGTGACCCCGTCGCCTACGGCTTCGGGCATCGCCTCTTCTAGGACATACTCCTTTTCTTCCTGCATAAGAACTATTTGCAAGTTCCTTTGCCAGTCAAGGAAGTTTTTCCCGTTCAACTTCTCCTTTTCGAGAATTGATCGAATGTTGAATGAATTGTTGTTTGCCATATTTAAAACTACAATTGAAAAGAATAAACAAATAAATAACCATTCACAGTTTCTCTTAATAAACTTAAATTCTAGCATACATGCATAATTCAATGTTTATTAAGCATTTTATTCAAGTTATGTGTCCCGGCAGGTGTGAATAAAATGATTCCAAGATCCTAAAATCATTGAAGAACTAAGCACAGTTTGTCGACTTAATCCTAAAACATCTTAGGTAAGCAAAAGCCTTTTGCTAATAGTCTAGAAACTATTCTTGGTTGATAGGTACGTCTAAGAACTTGTTAGGTAAACCTATCGATTTTGCCACGACATAAAAGGACTCCTTACTTATATCGTTGAGTTTCACCAAAACTAACATGTACTCACAATTATTTGTGTACCTTGCCCCTTTAGGACCAATAAGTAACACCTCGCTGAGCGAAAACTATTACTAGATTGATGTAAAGGATATCCAAGCAAGTGTATATTTTGGCATGGCACCTTTTAACTCAATTTTTAAGTTTGGAACTTAAGGCTCTTACTATGTTGGTTAGATTTAAAAATCCTTAATCATGCAACATAATCAAGCTTTTGATCTCATGCATTTTAAGACACATTTAAAAGCAATAAATAACTTAAAACATGCATAAGATAAATGTGATCTAGTATGGCCCGACTTCATCTTGAAGCTTTAACTTCAAAGTCCGTCTTGAAAATCTCCGTGGGAGGCACCATTTTCTTCAAATAGGATAAGCTATAATTAAAACTAATTACAACTATTTGATGGTACGCAGACCATATTTGAATTGAAAAACAACTTTGGTACTTTAGACCAATTACATTCAAATTAATGGTACGCAGACCATATTTTCTATCCTATTTGGGCCATACTAGTCACTTCATAACCTGCAAAACAGTACATATACAATATATAGCATTCACCCATTCATTATCATGAATGGCCCACATAGCTGGTTAGTAAAACACATTTTGCATCACGTAAACATTTGCAGCAATTAATCAAGGGCACCAATAATCTACCAATTATTCAGTCCTTATTAATTCTAATCAAGTTGTTTTAACCTTAAGGATTTGTAGACCTAATCAAGAGTTTATGACTAAAAGGGCTCCCACTTAAACCAATAAATTCATATGCTTTACTAATTTTAAACATAAAAATGTATTTCTAGTCTAACCGGAAACATACAAATTTAATTAAAATTTAAAGCTCATATAAATTTATAATTGAATCCAAAAAGTTTAATTTAATTTCAGTCGTATTTAAATTAATTCATGTTTTTAATTTTAGTAAAATAATTAGAATAAATAAAATTTATTATAATTACAATATTCAAAATTAAAATCCAAGAAAATAATTTAAATTATTAATTTTAAAATTAATTAAAATTACGTAAACTGAAAATTTCAAATTAAAATTTCAAAACGATCTAATCGCAACGCAACAACCCCACGCAACGTACGCCCATGGGCCACACGCACACAGCCATCGCTGGCCATGTGCGCGCAGCCCATGCGCTGCGTCGCATCGCTGCTGCTGCTTTCCTTTGCAAGGCATCACGCGAGCTGGTGCTCGCTGCGCGCGCCAGCATTCGATGCACGCGAGCCATCGCTCGCTGCTCTCGCTCGCCAGCGCTCGCTTCATGCGAGCCAGCGCTCGCTGCGCGCGCTTGCCATCGCTTGCTTTATGCGGGCCATTGCTCGCTGCGCGCGCTCGCCAGCGCTCGCTGCGCGCGCTTGCCAGCGCTCGATCCTGCGAGCCATCGCTCGCTGCGCGAGGCATCGACGTTGGGCGTAGCACTCGTGGCACGCGAGCTTGCGCTCGCTGCGTGCGAGGCTCCGCACGCTTGCGCGAGGCAGTGCGCGCTGTGGCGCAGCTCGCTTGCTGCCCACACGCGACTGCTGTGCCTTGCTTTCGCCCTCGCCCATTCGTCCATTGCTCACAGCCCACGACACAAGGCAGGGCTGCTGCCTTGTGCTCGTGCACCATGGCCTTGCTCATTGCATTCGTGCCGCATGGGCGACGAGCTCCCTTGCTCGTCGTCACATGCCCGCACTATAAAACACCCCTTAAGGGTAACACGTAGCGTCCATTGCTTTGTGCGTGCAAGTTATATGAGCGAATCGCATAAAATTTAAAAAATTTATATTTAAAATTAATGACAAATTAATAAATAATATTAATTTCATAATTTTAGGGCGAAAAATCGAAAATTTATTATTCAATTGATTTCCGATTAACATGGATTCAAGTCTAGGTCATAAAAATTTAAAATTTAACATAAATTTACAATTTTTATGGTGGTTTTTAATCATAGGTATCTAATTAAATTATAATTAATTATGAAAATCAAATTAATTCTAAATTATTCTAATTTTCAACAAATTAATCATAATTACAAATTAGATTGCATAATTAACAAGGCTAGGCATTCAAACTTGTTAAACATATACAGTAGGTCAATCAAAAATTCAAGATTTATCAACAAGAATCGCAAATATTTAATTTAACATCTTAAATTTACGAAATTTTGCATTCGAAAAACTAAAACCTCCAAAAAGTCATAGTTAGGCTTCGAATTTGAGAATTGTGGGTTCGGCAGAAAAATAATATTATTTTTGTCAAAATTTTAGAATGCCTTTTACATGCGGAATTGACACAAAAATCACTCGATTTGGACGAGTAACGAAGAAACTGCCGAAAAACTGCGTACGTATAATTAAATAAACGCAATTTGCAATTAATTAACAATTACGAAAATTAATTACCCCTTTTAATTCTTGCAAATTTGTAATATTTAACCATGTTCATGCAATTTAGATTATGAAAATAATAAGAGGCTCTGATACCACTGTTAGGTTATGATACATATGACAATTCATAAATCATGCGGAAAAACCATTAAGCCAGGAAAACATATTATTTACACATAATCATTTAGCATAGTTTAGATGCATACTCTTTGTTGCGTGCCTTCCCTAGCTGCGCCCGAACCGAACAAGAACAAGTCTTTAGGACTCCAAGTGTCGTCCCTCCGTAGATAGTCCACAGCACGTCCGGATCCGCCTTAAGATTGACCAACTAGAATCGCCCTTAAGGTACTTAGAATTTTTCGGCACTTTATAGGCAATTGTATGACTGAATTTTGCTCTCAAAAACTCACTTTGAATACTTGAATGCTCTATGTAAATATGTGACCCTAGGCACCTATTTATAGAGTTATGGAAAAGGATTTGGAATCCTATTAGGATACTAATTTATTTAATTATAATCCTACTAGGACTCTAATTAAATAAACTAAATCTTTTAGGATTAGATTTAATCATATGACAAATCCCGGTAGCTTTAGGATTTGAGTAGCACACAAACACACACGCACGCACAGCAGCCCACGAGGGGCGCCATGCGCGCGCGCGCAGCCCGCGAGCTCGCAGCCCACTGCCGCAAGCCCACACGCTGCCGTAGCCTTGGCGCGCGCTGGGCCTGCCTTGCGGTGGGCCTGGCGCAGCCTTGGCTGGTGCGTTTGTGGCGCGCTGGCTTGCTGGGCGATGGCCCGGCTTCGTGCTGGGCCTTCGTCTGGCAGACCTCGTCCGATGCTAATTCGTACGATACGCTTCCGATTAATTTCCCGATTCCGGAATTCATTTCCGATACGAACAATATTCAACATTTCCGATTCCGGAATCAATTTCCGTTTCGAACAAATATTTAATATTTCCGTTTCCGGAATTATTTTCCGATTCCGATAATATTTCCGATTCTGACAATATTTCCGTTTCCGGCAATATTTCCGATTCCGGCAATATTTCCATTTCCGATAATATTTTCCGATACGTACCATGTTTCCGTTTCCGGCAACATCTACGACTTGGATAATATTTATATTTCCGATACGATCCATATTTCCGTTTCCGGCAATATCATCGTTTCCGGAGTATTCATTTCTTGCCTGTCACGATCTCAGCTCCCACTGAAACCAAGATCCGTCGATTCCGAATATCCATAGATGGAGTATTTAATGCCATTAAATACTTGATCCGTTTACGTACTATTTGTGTGACCCTACGGGTTCAGTCAAGAGTAAGCTGTGGATTAATATCATTAATTCCACTTGAACTGAAGCGGCCTCTAGCTAGGCATTCAGCTCACTTGATCTCACTGAATTATTAACTTGTTAATTAATACTGAACCGCATTTATTAGACTTAACATTGAATGTATACTTGGACCAAGGGCATTATTTCCTTCAGTTGTCGGCGGCGTTGCTAAAATTGTCGTAGCGCTTCTGAACGAATCAATATTCTTTTCAGGTGATATTTTTATCTTGAAATATTTGTTCTATTCAATTTCATATTTGAATTCGATTGTTTTTGTTTTTCTTGGATAAATTTGGGTTTTAGATTGTCTATTTTGTTTAATTTGAAGTTTGGCTAAGCCTTTTCTTGTTTGATATTGTAATTAATGTTTTAATGATAAACACGCGAGTTAGGTTTGGATTTTTGCAATTAGTTGGATTCATCCTGTCTGCTAGAGTGTTAGTGGAATGAACAATTGAGTTGAATTAAAAATTTGAATGAGTTTCATGGAGTGTGGAACAGTCTGGTTCCTCTCATAATATAGTTTTCGTTATATATAAGTCCTCGAAACTCTTTTGCACAATTTTTTGATCATGATGAGAAGTTGGCATTGTAATTCAAAATTTTCATTCTGGGGCTCTGTGCTTCCTCAAAAACAGTCACTGCTTATTGGTGAAAATTTGCTACTGTCAATAGCGGAACTGCTATTTTCTTGCATGTCATGATTGATGCGTCGACTTGCTCTCTTGGCAGTTTATAGTTTAGAAGAGATGAGTTTAAGACATTGTTCTCTTGGTTGTGATTGTTTAGCTATAACAATACACTTTTCAATTGAGTAAGTAGGCTCTTAGACAACAAACTTCCCTGCAACCAATATGCTAATCTGTTTGCCTAGATGGAACTAGGTTGTTGATATCTAGTACGAAAAGGCTTTCTACGACGCTTTAAAGAAGGCTATTGCGACGCAAAATAGCGCCGCTAGGCCTTTTACCGACGCTTTGAAAAGCACTCTCTTTGCTTATGTCGCTACCCCCTTTGACAACGCTTTTCTTTTTCGTTGGTATAACAAAATAATAGTGCCGCTAATTGCCTACCGCGCTTTTAAAGAGCCTCCATAGACCTAGTACTATTTGCCATTTTGAGTACTTGTTAGAGCACACTAATAGTGTCGTAAGAGCTCTGTAGCACTTTCAAAGCGCCTTAATAACATATGAATTGGGGAATTATTTTTCATGGTAAATACTATAATTAAAATTATCTAAAATATCATTCAAGATACACAAATGAATTTGAAAGACCATTTTATTAATGGTAAAAAGTAATGATGTAGTTTTATAGACTTCTACACAAACCAAACAGAAACGAGTATTATGTAACTTTAAAATACCCTTCAAGATAAGTCACAATGGATGAGCAAATGTATCTGGAACAAGTTTCATCCTAAAATCTAACTATACAACAAATATAAATAATCTTCAGCGGTCTCTTCAATCTACTGCGCGCATTTTTCAACTTGAGAACATTTGAAGATTAATCTGCCAAAAAAAATAAAAAGCAATACTTAGTAAAAGGAATTGTTTAAAGATTAAGATACTACAAGGCTGAAATTTATGCACCAAAACTAGCCCTGGTGATAGTAAATCCAAATACCAAAGCTTAAAACAAGTGTGCCAATAATAGGAAATATCCTCAATTGGTTCTCTACCAATAATGTATGATTACAGTTTACAAGTGCACCTTTGTTTCAATCACTTGATTAAAATAACTAATATGAGTAATATATACCAAATTAAACTAAGCTTTCGGACTCTATATAACCCTGTTGTACACAGAAAATCAATTCTAAACTAACAAAAAATTGACATAATATTAATATATAACCTGTTCTGGTCTTCAGCACACAAAAAACAGAAACAACTTTCTTAGAGGGGTGGGGAAGGTAAAAAAAGAAGGGAAGAATCATTAACAAATAGGTGGTCATGTATCAATGTAGGTTGAGAATAGAGTAAACTTTGGGGTTAATCTTAATCAAAGTTATGGCTGTGATTTTTCAGGATGTAGCGAAGGCCGAGGTCTCTCATGATCTTGATCAAAATTTATACATTATATTCCTTCTTTTTGAATTTATTACAAAGGCCAAGATCTTTAAGAAAGAATCAAAATGAAACATGTATTCAGCACTCAACAATAAACATTAGATTTCAAATTAATTGTTATGTTGTACTAATTTTACCATGCATTTGCATTCCAAAATCACGATTAATGGGAAAGGAACATAAAGAATACAAATTCACACAAGATAGGCACAAGTAGAAATATGAGATGGACATGATAGATTATAAACCATGCCTCCAAAGAAAAAACAGTCACAATACAACTTATTCGAAAATGAAACTGCAAGACAGGAAGAAGGGAACCTGACATGAAGTGTTTGAAAGCAGCCTCATATTTTCCACCACAACCATCTCATAATTTGTATTGTTGTTGAAGATTTTAGAAAATACAGTTGTTATCTTGTGTATAAGGTCTGCACTCATAGCCAAAAACAAGCAAATGAAATCAACAAACCAACATACGGACTATGGAGTATTACTTTGCTCAAGACTCGTAATACCAATTATATCACCATCATTCAGAAAACTTGCCTTACTAAATAATAATCACTTACTTTTGAATGATTAAAATTAAAATTATAAAGTTACTTTTCTTCATAAAGAGAAATCAATGACTATGTTGCTCAAAACACAACTTAAATAAATACAATCACAATTGAATTGACCATAAATCTACTCTCTACTGTAGGTAAATATAAACCTTACAGACCAACTAGATTAGCATAAATAATTAACCATAATAGCGAATTTTCAGATGAAGCACAAATTAGAAACACATGAAGTATATAAAACAGTAAAAGAATTTATTGAACAAAGGGATCTTGAAATACCAGTATGAAGCTCTACAAAAAAAATTATCAGGCATCGAATATTCGTCGCTGAAAATGCAAAATTTAGATCAAAAGAGAAATTGGAGAAACAATAAACTACCACATAAATTCGAAGTGAAGTTACCAGCGAAATTCGAGATCAATTTAAATTGGAACTTGTAATTAAAATTGAAATTGATACTCTATAAACCATAGAAATTACTAGCAAAATTATAACCAAAATTCTAAGTGTAAGCGTACCACATAGAAGTCGATAATAAGAAGAACCACCTGCGAAATTCGAGATCAAATCAAATTGGAAACTGTATTAAAATTGCAATTTTACTCCACGAACTATAGAAATTACCAGCGAAATTATAACCAAAATTCAAAGTGAAAGAGTATTGAAATCGACAATCGGAAGAATTAGGGGCTGGAATCAGAAGTTGTTCAGAGATCGGAACTGGAACGTGCGTGGGAGACTGGGAGGTTGGAGTAGTGATTTAGGGTTTCAGAGAAATAGAGGAGGTTAAAAATACTTCATTACGGCTTTTTTATGCACGTCTTTCCTTTTAGGAGCTAAGTTAGGCGACGCTTTGATATAGAGCCTCAAGTTGTATACTCATTTCTCCGTTCCCGACAGTTTTTTTGTTATGTGTCGCAATCAAAGCGTCAATATAAGCCATTTCTCTAGTAGTATAACAATAAACCTCTCTACAGGCCACTGATTTTTGTGTGTAAGAACTCAGTTTTAGGGTTCTTGCTAGATTTCAGATTAATGAGGTAGCCAGTCCGATCCAATTAATGAATATATGTCCTTTATTCTGATTTTCTACCAGCAGCATCTGAAATGCTTTTATAGTTGCGTAATAAGTGCAATTTTGTTTAAAGGAACTAGCATTAGTCATTGAAGATTGAACTTTCAAAGACTACATAATTCTGTGAATAAGTGTTGTGGTTTTATTCATCTTAGAATCTGCAAGCAGTTTAAGTAGGATTGATAGAAATGACTTTTTTTCTTAAGCCTCCTCGCTCCTGGAAGAATGAGTTAATAAAATTCCAGTTTATCATTTTGTATTTGTAGCTTGTAAGGTGCTAGAACTTTCCCTGCGTTTCTTCCTTGGAGTTCCTGGTGGTGTGATAAGCTGATTTGGTTATCTCCTATCGAATAGATCACAAGAGGTCGGGTCAACCACAAATTTTTTTTTTGTATCTACAAAACTATCTTAAAATGTGGTGCAAACTATACAATACCACCATAGTTGTTAACTGTCAGAGTACTCGAAATTATGAAATCCTAGACCAAAAGATGACTTTTATAAATATCAGGTTACAGAGTTTTCTAGTATAGGAAACGCGATGAGTTCAATTTCAGGTTACAAAGTTTTCTAAAAGTTGACAAATTTTGCATTAATTCTGCCTAAGGATGTTGCGAAGTTTAGTTTTACGTGGTAATGTTGTCTAAATCTGTTATACTGAATTAATGACAGAGTGTTCAATATGGACTATGAAAAAGGAAGGTGGAGAGAAGTTGTGGACTCTTAAGTTATCGGTTGATTCTTCTTTAGTTTCTTACAACTTCTTTGCAACCGATCTTTATCATAGGAGGTTTTACTGTGATGACACTGGTATAATTTCACTAGTAGCAACACGAATGGGAATGAAGTCATATAATATTTCAACCCAACAAATACAACGTTTTTTAAAATCTATATCGTATGGTATAAGTTTCATGGATACTTATGTGGAGAGCTTGGTGTTGTGCAGAGGAGTTGAGGGCCAAACATTGACATCGTTCCCATGAAAAGTTAGGTAGATACCTTGTCTATCAATTTGAATGCTGGTTGTCAGGTAATGTTACTATGTGATAGTATATGTGTTGTCATCTAGTGTTTTATGACTTTCAATGCAATTTTCATGAACATCTAACATCTGGTCTTGTTTCCACTTCAATTTTCTTCATCTCAGGCATGTAAAGACATGTAAAGTTCTGATTTTAGACCCAACCTCACTCTGTACTAAAGTTAGTACTAGTAATTTGGCTTAAGTATTACAGTATACATCGCAAATTTACTATGAACACAAATATTTTACAAATTTACCATCACTTAACTCACTCTTGCAAATTGGAAGGTAATGCTTATAGTTACCAGGCCATCACTTAACTTATACTTGTGTATGTCACGGTGTCACCCATATAAGGTTGATGGAGATGTTCTCTAAGCTGCACTATTCTTTGTATTACTAGAACCTTTCATTCTCGCTAAATACCCTTGCCTCCAAAGTGTGAGTGTTATGCCTCTAATTTGCTCATTCTAGGTATCACTATAAGTCATAATATGCTTAGTTTCCTACTAAGTTATTGAGTAATATTTAGCATATACTAGAGAATGATCATTGTTATTATATCACGGCTGAAATTCCCACAGCAAATATGTAAAAACTTACCTCCGTGCTGTTTCATTGAAACATTAAAATTTTCAAATTTCAACCTTAATCTTTGTAGTGTCATTAGGTGTCCTGATTTCAATGGTTAATAATCTTCTTAGGTTCATTACTTTAATATATTCTCGAGCATAAGACCTAAGAAAAGTCTACTAGTGGTGCTATAATGTTGCAGTAGAGAGCTCACTTGTATATTTTGGCTTTGGCAGTGATGGAGGTGCTATTGTACCTCTTTAGTTCTTAAGGTTTTGTAAGTTCATCACAGAATGGTAGCTAACTTAGTAGGTAGTAAGAGATGCTTGTTTACTGATCTTGCTAATTATTGTCTGACATATTGGTTTTTGTTTCGGGCAATAGAAGCGTATCCGGGATCTTTTGACTTAGATATGTATTTACTGATGCAGAAGTAATCAACTATTTTACCAAGTATTAAAGTAAATCTTAACAGAATGTATATATCCTTGAGTAACATATATGATTGGTAATGTCGATAACTCTATACACATTACATATTTGCAATACTCTTGACTGTTATGAAGTTTGCGTCCCTAACTAGGCCTCTGCGGTTCCTTATTAGGAACTCCCTGTCTGACAAACATAGATTAGTATAGGAGTTAAGTTCATTTGTTGATTAGCTTAATTATGATTAGAGTCCTTGTATAGTTCTTTTGCAGTACTCTATGCCATGAATTTAAACTCTGCTAGGATGCTACCATAATCAAGTATGTCTAGTATGTCTGCAGACAGTTCCCCCTCAAAATTAAAAAATACAAGGAAGCTATAGGTGCAAATTTTAAACTTTTGCAATGACAAGTCGATCTCTATACTCACAGCCTTTTAATTGAAAGTAATTTATGGACCTTGGTCTTAGTTTTTAATTTAGATGCAGAACATAATCTACATTATTATGGGATATTAAAGTAAGGCCACTTGAAGAATTTTCCATTTGGATTCTTTTGTCACTTTCCCCCGTACATTCTCATAACCTTGGTTTTTTTGGATGATATCAAAACCAAAAATATGGACTTATTATGGATCTCGTCTACATAAAGTGTCATATATATGTGGCTCCCGCTATTATAAAACATTCACCTAATCTTAATTAATATCCTACGCCGTAGAATTAAGCATCCTTGACAGGATTTACTTCACATGTACTTGATTATTTTTAACATATACCTACTCTAATCGTTTTTATGTCTTGTATATATGTAGTACTTTCCTCAAGTTCCTGCCACTTATTCTCAAGCGATGATTGACGAGAAACGGGATACTTTGGTTACATATTTTTTCAAGCAAAAACAAGTTCTCAATGATCAGATTGATGAAGATGAAGAAAATGATATGCTGGACGTTGATCATGAATGACCTTTGTAGCTAGTACAAATTGAAACTTTCTAACAAATGTTTTGGGAATCTCGTAGCAAGTTAATACATTTGAAGTACTTTTTTAGATTTGAACTTGTGATTAGAATTTGGAAAATGTCATATTACATTAGTTTTATTTAATTTATTGCTTTGGAGAACAAGAAGTAGGTACATTGGTCGGTTTGGATCGGTTTGGAGAATTTTTATGCATATAATACAGAGTTGGTGGATTATTACCATACCATTGAGCCAATTTGGATATTGGTTGGAATCTAACAGGTTTCATGTAATTTGAAAATATATATTATATGTCAATAATTTATTTGTACACACGTTTTAATAAGAAAAAATTCGAAAAAATCAAAGAAACCAGATAATTAATAAATCTGGTTTCTTAGACCGTACAAAAAAAATATCAAAGGAACCGCACGTTGTAACAAAGTGGTTTCCTAGTACAGTAAAAGGAACCGCACTTTGTAACAAAGTGGTTTCCTAGTACAATCAAAGTAACCGCATATTTCATTAATTTGGTCTCTTATTCTTTGTATTTAAATTCACAGGACAGGATATAAGAAACCAGTTTTTTCTCAAAATCGGTTTCTTAGAGATATCAAAGAAACCAGGAAAAAATTCCGGTCTCTTATGCTATAAAACCTACTACCTAGGCACCATATAAAGTAAGGTTTCTTTGCCTTATTTTGCACGGTTTCTTAGGATATTTTTGTAGTAGTGAAAAGAACATGACACTACGGCAAAAGAACATGCGATATAATATTTCACTTTTTTTTATAAAAATAATATATTATTTTACTATTTATTAAAAACCTAAATGAAAGAAATACTCATGTTCTTTTCTCGTAACTGATAAGATGTAGTTTCTTTAACTATTAAGTGACTTTTTCCTCCCATTTTTATCTTTTTTTCCATCCTCATTGTGCATTTCCTAGCGTATTTTGCTTAGTTTTAGATAATTGTTATAGTTGTAGGTCTTTTATAAATTTTAGTTAATTTTGTCACTTTTCTAGGATTTGGTACTGCTCCCTTGTGTTTAATGTTGTAGGTTTGGATCTTGCACGTCTACATGCCACGCACAAAGAATGGAAGGGCGCAAAGGAGCGAAATAAAACCATTTGGAAGAGTTTTGCAAGACTTGTGCACAACAGCCACACTAAAACGAGCGTAACTTTTTGTCTACTTAATATTTTCTTGTGATTTCAGTCGTAGATGAGAGCTTATTCCAATAGCTTTCCAACGAGTGGTCACACGCCTTATTTGGACGAGTAACGAAGAAGTTAAGGCCATTTGAAGCATGCTATGTTCGATTCTCCGCGAGAAAGCTCATCCCGCCCGCGACCGGGGCCCATCCCGCCCGCGACAAGGCATCCCGCCCGCGACGAATTTCACCCCGGGCGGGATTTTGCTACTGGAACTTTTTGCAACTTTTTCCCAGCTCTCTCGTCCCGCCCGCGACAATCCCGTCCCGCCCGGGATGACATGTTCTGCGAACACGTTCTTTTGACGGAAATTACTATGTTGCTTGGTATATATACTAATTCTACGACATTTTCAAGAAAAGGAAGGGAGGTATTAGCAGATTTTAGCTTAGGTTAGGGTTTTTAGAGAGAGAAACTCTCATTTTTTTAGAGAGAGAAAGTGAGAAAAACTTGTTGAATGCTTGGATTTTGAAGAATCTAAGAAGGAAACTTGAAGATTTGGAGGCTCCTTGCAATTTCAATGAGAATTTCTTACTCTATCTCTTGTTTTATTGTTTATTTTACTTATTTTTGTATTGTTTCACTTTTAATTACTTGTTTGTCTTAGATTAGTGTTGGATTTCATGTTATTAGTTGTAATATCTTTGTTCTTGCTATTTAGAATGATTTGTGAGTAGTTGTTTTACTTGGGAATGGGTTGAAGCCATTGATGAGATTATGAACCTATAAATTGAACATGGGATTTTCACTTGGGGTGAATTTGGTTGATTGATTTGGAATTTTATGAATTCTTGTGTGATTGGCCATTGATGAATCATATTTGTATAGGGTATTTTAGGCGCATTTAAGTTGTATTATTAGGCATTTATATCATTTTAGTTGCATTTAGGATCACATTTGCATAAGTTATCGTTGTCGTACTCTATTACGCCCCTTTTGTGTTTTCTTAATGTCTCAGGTGATTTTACGGTCATTTGGATGCATTCGAGTGTTTAGGATTGGTTTGAACGATAAAAGAACGATATGTTGACTCGAGGATCATTACATGCCTCTTGGGATAAATTTCGAGTCAACAACGAAGCTAAACGCTACTTTTCTAAGCATCAAAACTGACAAGTGTTCACTCTTTTGATAATATCTCAAGTTCTATAGATCGGAACGAGACAATTTTGATTGGGTAAGAAAGTAGACTGAAAGAGCTTTCCAACGATGGGTCACACGGCCTTAGAGGACCTCTGGATCAAGAGTTATGGCGAAACCAAGTGTGACGATGCTGCTGCGGCAACGCTACGCCCACCATCTTCACGACTTCACGAGCACAATACTTCCCAGCGAGGGATGGATCGACACCAGCGAGTGATGGCTCGACGCCAGCGAGGGATGGTGCGCGAGATCCCTCGCTGCCTCATTGCTTCGTTGCTTTGCTTTGCTATACACTTCACCAGGCCAACGAGGGATGGTGCGCGAGATCCCTTGCTGCCTCTGCCTTGCTTATGCTTTTACATGCTTCATCGGGCCAGCGAGGGATGGCTCGCCAAGATCCCTCGCTGCCATTTTTTGCCCCATATTATCCTTTTGTCCGTCCAACTTGGTCGTGCCATTGATGTTGGGAGGATTGGGGAAGCTGTTGATCTTCTTATGGAGATGCTGAATAAGGGGTTAGGTGCTGATTCAATTGTTTATAACAATTTGATTAAATAAAATCCTAACGAACCCTCCTAACAATATAGTAGGGTAAGTAGGGTCGAATCCACAGAGACATGGCTATTTAAATCTAGCTTTCAAAGTACGGTGAAACTAACAATGTCACGAAATTTAGGATTGAAGGTTTAAACTAAAATAAAAAGGAAAACAAATTAAAAGATCTAGGGCAATGGTTCACCATGTTTATAGTTCAAAATCAATCAAAACATCATCAACAGTTCAAGTATTCAGAGTATCTAGAGCACGAGTTAATCCTACGGTCGGGTCTTAACGCTCTCAATTCAACATATGCAGTACTGTAGGGGGTTTTTTGTGTCAAACTTATTTCCCGTTCTACAAGAGGGGCGGTTCTTTAGAAAACCGTCGAATTTTTGTACCTCGAAGGAGTCGCCACCAAACATTTTTTTAAGTCTCGTTTGGAAAGACCGCAAGTGACTCTATGTTGGATAAGGCCTTGAATCCTTGAAACGGATGGGTGAGATCCGGGCACGGGAACAAAATGCTTATTCGGCGAGCTTTAGAAATATTCAAGTACGTTGGCACAACATTGTTTTCGAAAATAAACCCTAGATTTAGACTATGTGGGTTTGCATTAAGAGCAAATTGAATCTCTAATTGTATGGTGGTCACTTTGCTTTAAAGATTGATTTAAGGAACCTAAGGCCGGTTTGTCCAAAAATATCTTCGTTAAGCGTGATGTAACCTTTGTATTTTGTTGTATTTAGCATGTTGGTGATGAAAGCGATAAAGCAAATAAAGCAAATAAAGCAATACTAAATAAAGTGCGGAATTAGTAAATACAAGACCCCCTAGAAAAGTACTAGGGAGTAGGTCCACATTGCCTAGAAATGGACTAGGCAAGTAAAGATGCGGAATTGAAAGTGCGGTATTGAAATTGCGGTATTGAAATTGCAGTATTGAAAGTGCGATATTGAAAGTGAGATATTGAAATTGCGGTATTGAAAGGTGCGATATTGAAATTGCAATATTGAAAGGTGCATAATTGAAATTTGTACTTAGGCACATGAGATTCGAACGCCAAGCGGCTCCTTAAGAATAAGTGCGCCCGACACGAATTCAAAGCCAAAAATCTCAACTTGGGAGTGGTTGCTCAACCCAAATATCCTAGATTTTGTATGTTAAACTTGAACTTGAAAGCTTGAATATTGAAGTTTTGAACTTGAAATAATTGAAACTTGAACTTGAAATGATCCTAGTTTAGGGAAATAACTATGAATAACCCTAAACATGGTAAGATCTTTGAAAATTGAAAACTTGAACTTGTATATTGAAAATGGAGTTTTGAATCTCAAAAGACTAAACCTTTAAATGTTAAAAGGTGTTATCTTTGATTACCCCATGTTTGATGGTAATTCTAGTCCAAGACGCGATTGTAAACAACTTGAACATCCTTGAATCTTTGAAAATTGTATTTTGTATTTTGAAAAAGTTTGTATTTTTGGAAAACATGTGTAATTGTTGCAAGTGGTGTTTTTTAATGATTAACTTGCTAATCATTTAGAAATCAAAGCAACATAGTAGATTAGAATGGGATTCGGATTTACCTAGTTAGATTTAGGCAAGAGCTCCCAATTGCTTTTTTGAATTTAGGAATTTTGTATGTGTTTTTGAGGAGATTTTGAGTTGTATTTTGAGGCGTAATGTCGAAATTACGATGTTGTATTGTTGTTCTCCTCCCCATTATGCTGGAAATGAGGGGTATTTATAGAAGGAATTGGTGCAAGGCACCAGCACACGTCAGCGCAGGGCGCTAGTGACGTGGCTTGAATGCCGCCAAAGCAAGGACGGGGAATCGTCCTTGTTTCGTCTTGTAGTGTTGTACCTGTTGTACGAATAGTACTAGGTTTGACGTTTTGTATTTTCTTGGAGGTTAAGGCATCGTTTATCGTCTAAAAACAAGCCTTTCTCGGGTTTTTGAATTCCGGTTTTACGGGACGGGCCCCGGCATGCTCTGTTTTGTGGGTCGGCGCCCGAATTTGACTTGCCTTATATGATTTTGAGTGGAAAAGGCCTAGTAAAACCAATGGGATGGTCTACTAGATGAGTTTGTACTTGGATTTTGAAATTGGATTTGGAAAGTTGTATTTTGTACCGAGAACCGAAAGGGGAACGGTCCCGGGGGTTGGATTTTGGATCTTGAATTTGGAAATATTCTTAGCAATTGGGATTTCCTCCTAGAGTTACTCCAATCACCTAACAAGGATAATGGTATCGTCATCATCCCAACGGGGAGACACAAATTAGGTGTCTACAAGTACGGTCGCTAACATAATCAGAATTGCTAGTTGTAGGTAAGCCTCTAAAATTTGATCTTTCGATTCTAAATCTCATTAGCATAATTTAATCAAACAATTGATCAGATTGCAAAGATTAAAAATATAAAACCTAATCAACCAGAAATATCAATGAATAATCAAACCATCAACAATAATAAAGATTCGTCATATAAACATGGATTCCCAAACCCTAGAAAGGAAACTACTCAATCATGAAATAAATTATGAAAATTAAATCTAACAATGAAAACATAATTAAAAGCAATAAAAAAATAAAGAGATTAAAAAATAATACCTCAAAGATTTACATCAATGGAGTATGAAGAAAAATTAGGGTTCATGAAAGGAGAGAAAAAGAACTCCCCGGCAACGGCGCCAAAATTTGATAGGTTGTCGTACACCTGTCAAAAATAAAATCCTAACGAATCCTCCTAACAATGTAGTAGGGTAAGTAGGGTCGAATCCACGGAGAGATGGCTATTTAAATCTAGCTTTCAAAGTACGGTGAAACTAACGATGTCACGAAATTTAGGATTGAAGGTTTAAACTAAAATAAAAAGGAAAACAAATTAAAAGATCTAGGGTAATGGTTCACCATGTTTATAGTTCAAAATCAATCAAAAAATCATCAACAATTTAAGTATTCAGAGTATCTAGAGCACGAGTTAATCCTACGGTCGGGTCTTAACGCTATCAATTCAACATATGCAGTACGGTCGCTAACATAATCAGAATTGCTAGTTGTAGGTAAGCCTCTAAAATTCGATCTTTCGATTCTAAATCTCATTAGCATAATTTAATTAAACAATTGATCAGATTGCAAAGATTAACAATATAAAACCTAATCAACCAGAAATATCAATGAATAATCAAACCATCAACAACAATAAAGATTCATCATATAAACATGGATTCCCAAACCCTAGAAAGGAAACTACTCAATCATGAAATAAATTATGAAAATTAAATCTAACAATGAAAACATAATTAAAAGCAATAAACAAAATAAAGAGATAAAAAAATAATACCTCAAAGATTTACATCAATGGAGTATGAAGAAAAATTAGGGTTCATGAAAGGAGAGAAAAAGAACGTAAAAAGAATTTTCCTTTACGTTTTCAATTCCCTTAGAACTCTTTTCACGTTACTCTCTATTCTCTCTTTTTCCATTGTTGAAACCTAGCTTTTCATTAATTCAATTCATCAATCTAAGGTATTTTTCACAATTTCTTTTGCTTTAATTCTTTCTTATTATTTTCGTTTCTTAGATTAATTCATCCTTTGATTATGAATCTCGTTTTTATTATTTATTTCATGCTTGTTAATTCAATTATGAGCGAGTAGTTATATTCTAGGGCTAAGTAAGGGAAGCCATGTTTATACCATGATTGTTATGCATTAAAGTTTGTTAATTTATAGATTATTGCTTGAGTAATTCCAATTGATTTGTTTTAATTGTTGATTCATGTAATTGGCCAATATCGTGGATTGATTATTTAGCTAATAGGAATTAGAATTGAAAGATCATATTCTTAGAGGCTTGGTGCAATTGGAAATTCTGATTATGTTAGCGACCGTGCTGCATATGTTGGATTGAAAGTGTTAAGACCCGACAGTAGGATTAACATGTACTTTAATTACTCGGCTTAGTTTATTCATTTCCGAATTGATTTGTGTTCTTGGATTGGTATAATCATGGTGAACCGAACAGACTCCCTAGACCTTTTAATTCATTGATAATTTCACATTTACATTATTACTTTAGCTTCATTAGTTAATAATATCCAAAATTAACTTTCGTTATTGAAATAGTTCGTATAATTGGGCAAAAACTAATAGAACTTGTCTCCCTATGGGATCGACCCGTATTTGCTAAGTATCTGCTAACAACAGATATCGTGCACTTGCGGTATCACTTTTTAATCTATCAGCCATCATAAAGGCATTATTTAGGTACCCTTAGTGAAGGATTGAAAGATGAAGTTAAGGGGTTGCCTCAAATAGATCATTAGGCTTGGAGGACCATGAAAATAGGGACTACATAGTCTAGGGGACTTTCTTTAATTGTTATGTTCATCCTGCATATGGATATGCTTAGTTGAATGCATTAGCCATGAAAATAGGTCTTTGGTTGGATGTTATGCCAATCTAACTAGCTTGAAAGA
Organism: Spinacia oleracea; assembly: GCF_020520425.1. Classification (NCBI taxonomy): domain Eukaryota; kingdom Viridiplantae; phylum Streptophyta; class Magnoliopsida; order Caryophyllales; family Amaranthaceae; genus Spinacia; species Spinacia oleracea. The sequence continues at coordinate 71,284,086 of NC_079488.1, forward strand.
GTAGTTAGAGTACCTTTGGATGAACGATTCCCCTCAATTGATCCCCTTTGTTTCTTTCTCATTTTGATTGTTTGGTTTGTGAATTATTTGATTGGCGGATACCCTTTCCCAAGGCCTTTTTTTAATTGTTGTTCATTTTAACCCCAAAAATCATCACCCCAAAAAGACTTGGCCTAGCTTATCATAGTCAATATTTTAACAGTGCTCCCCTTAGTCCCTGTGGATCGACCCTTGCTTGCACTTTCTACCCATTAGAGAGACCAAGTTAGGTTTTTTTTTATTTTTTGGTAGGCTTGACGACGGACCTATCAGTAACCAGATGTTCTTTCAATTATATACTAGTGTTCTTAAGGTTCACCATGCTCTATGTGCACCATGGTCCACCTTCTAAATTGCGGTCAAAATAAACAAAGTTTTCACTACTAGAAATGACACTTTTAACAACCAAACATTAACGACAGAAGAAAAAACTAGTCGTAAAAATCGAAAAATACAAATAATAAGAAAATGAACGCTACTTATCCTGAAACTTTAAACAAATAAGATAAGGTGGTTTTTTTCACTTTTATTTCTTTGTTAATGCATGTTTTGTATTTTTTTAAGGAAAATTTAGAAATATTAATCTAACATTTTGCCGGTTTTCTTTTATTAAGTCTACATATGTGTTTTTTTTAAATAATCCGAACTTGTAGACTAATTTTCTTTTAATAGTCTCGTCAGGTAACCCACGTACCCGCTATAACATGTTACATATACACATGTTGATTTCTAATTAGTCAAAATATATTTTCTTTCTTTCCTTTTTTGTCCCTTCTCCTCTTATCATTTCTCCATCGGTTGGAAGAACCCCTACTTATTCCTCCACCGAAGACACCCCCCCCCCCCGACTCCTCCTTCCTCCACCGCCCTCCAGATGTGATCTTCTTTCTCTCTCTCTCTCTCCTTCCACCAGCATGGATAAACTCTCCTCCCTTCCTCTCTCGATTTGCTTCCTTCTCTCTCCCTCTCCTTTCTCTCTTCTTCAATGTGGAATCATTGCCGACGGCCACCCACAACCACCCACTGCCACAACTACCACCACTTGCATGTTGCAACCCTCTGCCACCCTTAATTACCTCCCTCTCTCCATTGGTTCCTCTGTAACATAAATTCAATTTTTTGTGATGATTATGATTACGATGGTAATAACCGTTGGTTATGATGAAACTGGTGGAATTCATCCCTCGCTATGAAACAACACATAGCAAGAATGCAAACCCTTCAATTGAATCTTCACAACCAAGACACTTTTCTACTCTTCAGTCGCCGTTGACTGATATAACGAGGATCAAGTGGGGCTTAAACTTAGGCCAAACTGACCCAGATGGTGATGGGTATTGGGCGCTTCTAATTCAACAGGCCATTGATTTGCAGAATGAACGTTGGGGTTCAGAATTTTGGGAATTTCCTGGTTTTTTTAATATTGTTGGTGTTGAGGGTTTAAGAAAGTACAGTGTAGAGTTTGAGAAGGACGGTTTAAGATCAAAGGAGGGTCTCGACCCCAGAGAGAATGGAGGTAATGGACTTCATCCCTTAGTTGCCTTTCATCATATAAGGAATATGGATATTGATATAGTGGAGGAAGTTGGTTGAGAGGTTTAAAGGGTGATTGTTATTGTTGCAAATTTGTGGATTTTTAATTGAGAAGGGAACTGGTGAAATTCTTAGGGCCGTAGGGGATTCCAGTTGCCACTCTTCATTTATCTGCGAAAAACTTTTTAAAATAATTATTACGTATTGTTCAGATAATTGGTCACAAGAGACCATTATAGGAAAATTCCATTTAAAGGTTGAATTATTGAAACCTTTCCATGGGGGGTTTGAAGATTTGTTAAACGAGGAGGTCTAGATGGTGGGAGTCGTTTCTGGTTACGAGTTGCATCAGAAAAGGTTGACGTTATCTACATAGAAGAAAGTGATAGAATGGAAGATATATGGTGTGGTAGCTTTCTATGGCTGGACAATTAGATTAGTAAGTCGATTTCTTCTTGAATCTCGATCTCTTTATCCAAGTTGCAATCATAAAGGTACATTCAAAGTAACTTCTTTTATTATTTTTTTGAATTTACTTTGTGTATTTAGTTAGTTAATTATTAGTCAATTAACTTCATACCCTGCTTCGTTTTTTGTGGTTTGAAAGTTACACCTCACTGCTTGTGATATTATATATCCCTTTGGAGATTTCATCACTACTTTGATCCCCACGTACTCCTCTAATGTTAGAAGCTCCATCGGTGTGTAGCGTCTAGTGCTGTTCTGCCTTTGGACCGGTAGGCCGTAGGATTTCCTTTTGGGCTTTAATTTCTAGTGTTGGACTAAAATATGCCACAAAAGCAGTGAAACATTGGAATTTTATAGCAGTTATGGCTTCATACCCGATGTTGTAGTTTCTTAAATGGAGCAGCCACTTCTCCATTCTTCATGAAATTTTTGGCTTTTTCATTACTGACCTCATGGGGTGGTTGGTTTTTCTTATTGATTAATTAAACATTAGAATATACAATAGCTACTTTGTTTTTATATCATCAGCTTCCACTCCATTCGGAAAACATTACAGCCATCAATGGCATAAATACTGCTTAGTGAGATTGTTTCTAAAAAAGAAATGACAGTTGATGATCAACTCCTTGATGGAACAGACTCAGTGGGCCTTGACTTTTTTTGCCATATAATCCACCTCCATCAATTGTTCTCTTTTTCTTAACTTCAAACAAAGGCTTCCTTGGCTTCTTAGAAATTCACTGCATTTTTGATAAAGATTAGAATACCATGTCGTTGTTGTTTCTGTATTATTGGTGTTTTCCACTGATACTTTGCAATCTGAAACAATGGTTACTTCTTTCCACTACATTTCAGTCACCCATGAAATTGCAAGTAGAATGTCTTGTGTTTCAGCAGCAATGGGTGCCACTAAAGTGATGGTACCATCCACTTCAGCAATGAAAGTGTGATGGGTATCCCTACAAACAATAGCATAAGAGGCAAGGAGAGAAGTAACACAGAAAGTGGCATCCACTTTGACAAAGAAATTATCATAATCAAGGGTTGGAATCATATGCATTCTCTTAACATTTAGGACATGAGATTAATTATGATTTAAAAATTCTATAGCTAATTACAAAAATAACCAAGGTTTCTTCTCGCTTAAGTTTTCTCTCGGTGTAGGATAAGACCCTCTTCTCTTATCTTGCGCTGACGCAATGCTAGGAAAATCAAAAGCTCAGAAGAACCAACGAAAACCGATGGTACCTACTTCCAATTCACAAGCAAAGAAGACGAAATCAATGGATGAAGTTCCTAGTGTTTTGGCTATGGAGGTTGAATCCAGTGATGGAGGGCATCAATCAGAAGTGGAAGAGAACACTTTGGAGGATGAGAACTATGGAATTCTATCCCCTAGAACATCCCTCTCTTCTTTGAAATCACGATTGGAGGCTCATCGAACATTCTCATCGTGGTTATCAGTGATGAATTCGGGGAATCGTCAGAGAAATCAGGTAACCCCATTCCAGTTTTACAACCTGAATACGTTCATGATGATAGTGTTGTGTGCATTGAACAAGATGATATTCAAGATGAGGTGGATTATTGGAACTCCGTTGTAATTTGTGCAGTTATGGGTGTGAATCCCCCATTATCTGTGATTGAGGGTTCCTTTAGACAAATATGGAAAGACCTAGGGGCTAGGGGTAGACAAGGTAGTTATTATTAAGCATGGTGTTTTTCTTGTGAGATTCTTTACTGTGGAGAATCATGATAAAGTGTTTTTCTTGTGAGATTCTTTAATACCCGTGCCTGACCAAGTGTATCCCTTAAATAAATACGGAGGGAGTAAACTATAATCTTTCCCTCAAAATAAATAAAATAAAATATAACAACTATCAATTTCATTGATCTTAAAGATAATATAAATCAAGTTATTATACAAAGTTTATAAATTTAAGAATATTGATGTGAAAGAAGTGAGAACGCGTGATTTCAAAATGAAGAACACACGGACTTTTCCGGGGTCGTTTTTTCGGATATCAGATATGTGTGGCAACACATATATCAGCTAAAAGACAAATAGCTAAAAGACAAAAAAGGAAGTACCATATTCATAAAAAATAAAGTACCATTCTATATAAAAAAAAAGTACCAATCTGTAAAAAAAACGTACCATTTTTATTTTAAAAAGTATATTTTTTGTCTTTTTCCTACTTTTGTCTTTTGCTATGAATCTATGATATGCATTAGCAATCACATATCAGATATGCAAAAAGACTTCCTCGACTTTTCCAATGAGTTTTCAATTCTTCATGGCTCATTGGTGTGTTAGGTTACGGAGTAAGAAATAATATAATATATTTAATAGGCTGACCAATGCTCATACAAATCTTCTAAAATGCTCGCATGAACATTTTTGTAGAATGGGGTAAAATCGGTAAAATTATACTCCCTCATAATCTAAATGTTTTTCAAATTTTATTTTGGCACATTTGTCAATACGTATTTTACATCGTTAATATCTCTAACTACTACCTCCGTTTCTAAAAGTTCTTTACGCGTTGGAAAATGTGTCCAAAGTATCAAAACTTTGACCGCAAATTCTCGCTACTATATGCATCAAAACGTTACATGTAAGATTTTGTTAGATTGATATCGGTATATATTTTCAGAATATCATTTTTTATAATTTTTTCACATGCGAAATTGGATATATTAGTAGTTAAATATTGCATTGGGGTTCGTGCAAATAGTAACTGTAAAGATCTTTTTGAAACGGAGGTAGCATGTGTTATTAAAAATTATAAAATTTTCATATTATCAAAGTACTATTTGAGACGAATGAAACAAGACCTCATATGACTATATTTTTCTTATATGTTGGAAGTAATTCAAGAGATTCTCTTCCATAATGAATAGTGTCAAAATTCTAAATGGGAAAAACATTTAGATTCGAAGGGAATACGATTTTACAATTGTGTCTGGTTCAACCGATTTTATTTGCGATTTATATATTTACCTATATTTGAATTGTAAAATTAATATTGGTCAAAATCCTACCCAACTACTTTAAACGTTATCGTTGAACACACATTTGATTGGAGCTTAATTGAGGCTTTGCCCTCTAAAATCTAAGCTTCTTTTTAAAAAAATTAAAAACGATTTGTATTTGTTATAAAATTAGGGAGAAAGGGAGAGAGAGGAAGAGAGAAACTGGCGGTTATCATCTTATTCCAATCAATATAATATGTACATACATACATTATATAGGATAAGGATGTCAGGGGTATAATGGGTATCCACAATACAATATATTTATAACACTCCCCTTGGATGTCCATTATCTAAAATAATACAATGGTCCTGTAATGTACATGAGATGATGACTCATTAAAAACCTTTCTAGGAAAACCCTGTGGGATAAAAACCTAGTGAAGGAAAAGAGTACAACACTCATCATAATACGCTTGGGATGTTGCCTCGTTAAAAACCTTACCAGGAACACCCAATGGGACAAAACCATTGTTAAGGGAAAAAGAGTGCAACGCGTATTTTCTCCCCCTGATGAATACATCACTTAGATCTTCTAGTTCAATGAATCTAATACGGTTGATAACTTTCCACATGTAGCAACATGATCATATCCTCCTTGGAAGTTGATTCTCCACAATTTGAGTTGAATTTTCAAACGTTCACTTGTATGCACTATGTGAGTATTTATATCATCAGACTTTTGACAATAATACCTGAAATAAATATATTTTCTTGTACATAATATTACAAAATGTATCCATTCATATTGGACATTTATAAACCTTCTTCTAGAGGTCATAAGTAGTAGTAATCATCAATGTTGATCAAAATTTCTCTAGTCATACTTTCATGACAATACATGATAAATAATAATATCACTGTCCAACTTAGAGTATAATGTGATTTATGGTTCTTCTGGACCATAAAATAAAACTCAATGTAAGGACATACATACTCTTATCTTATAATTTTGAATCAACTCATATTTGTACAAGAATTCTTCCGTGAATAAACTAATATGTATATTTCATAATTCTGAAGTACTCAAACTACTGGTTGAGACGACAATTTGATCGAAAAAACTCTTTAAGAGTTTGATAATATCTCATCAATGTTGTGAGATTGATATGAAAAACTTAAAGGGCTAGATGTTAAGAACATCATGTATAAGTTATTCAAGAACTCTTCTTATTTGCATGATTCATAACATACTATTATATCAACATTATATATATCTTTCTTTCGCAACTATTCGCCCATTAGAGTAAGAAACTCCTCTTATAATATTCATAAAGTTGCAAATCTGTCATACCATTCTTTGGATGCATATTTATATACGACATCATAATAGTTTTGAAACATGTAATATGAAATTATAACTGGATAATTCTACATCGTACCATGGTAAAATATAAAATAAACTAAATGTATGATGAATGATGCATTTACCTATTAACTACACATGTATATGAATGCAAGACTCAGATGCAAAACACTGTAGAGTGTGGATATCTCAAATCCATATCTTGTTGTACTTCAGGTCCATGAGCTCATTTGATCATCATAGTTATGTCTACGTCGAAACATACATAGATTTGCGATCCCTATTCAAAATTCATTATTTTTTCGCATATGCATTATATTTCGGTTCCATCCTCTACCGGTATCATCAAAATTATTCAACATATATTGTGCATGCTATATATTCATTAATGATATCTGAATACTTATTCAATAGGTACCATTCCGCTCTTCTCATGGGCCATCTATTATAGTTCAGATATCTATACCACTTCAAGGGTATTTCATACACTATATAATAGTGTTTTCTTTCTTTTCAATAATATCATCAACTGCATTATCTTGCCCTTTCATATAAATAAATATATAATTCATCATTATGTTGGAACCGTATATATAATCTACACTTCAGGTGCAGAGATTTAAATAAATATTGTCAAGATCATAATAGTAACATCGAGCACTATGACCATTATACACATTTATGCATCTGAACATGTAACAATTTAACATAATCAAGTCATAGATATTTATGTCCAAACATAATTTGAGGACTTACAGTTTGCATTTACACATACTCATATGGGGATCGGTATATTATCTTTCAATTTTGCCAACTTATTCTAGCTCGTCTCCCCCTAAGTTGGGAAAATATTTTCAATATATTATGGGGCATAAAATCTTTCACCAACTAATAATACACTTTTCAGCGTGTATTTTAATAAATGTTTGATACTTTCGTTCTCTTCTGGATATCAACATTGATTATAGGGAGTAATGCAATTTGCAGTTGTTTTTCTTCATATTTTATCTTTTCGTGCTGACGTATGATTGCCCCAATCAAGAGATTTATGATACTTAAATCAATTACAAAACACTTGTAAACTTATTGGTGATCTTCAAGTCACCTACTATCATTATGGTGAACTTCGGGTCACTTACTATCATGGTGAACTTCAAGTCACCTATCATATCATTATACAAGTTTTCAAAGTAATTAATATCTCTTGTATTTATATTCTCAATCGACTCATTATAAATATTCGATTGAAATACAACTCAACCTCACCATTATGTCTTGCCTTTGAATATATATACAACATATGAGAGAATGTCAGCACATAAATTTTCATTTGACAAGAATTTTCAAATTCTCATGACGGGTTATTCTAAACCCGGATGGCCTGAATTATCACATGGTACGTATATAATATCATATTCAAATACTTCATTCGATAACTGCTGGTTATCTTCCTAAAGTGATCAGTGTAATTATAAAATACTATAATTTGAACATATTGTGATGTGATATAATGACACAAACTGGTGTCTCATTTGTAATGGCAAGACAATTTAACAAAACTTATGGAAAGATGACTTATACTCTTCTGGAGTTGCCATTGTAATTGTGGTACATATCAATTTCAATAAACATATTATTCTTTCTTCATCTTCGGGATGATATCAATATTATAAACTCATACTCGTGTTCATAATTTAAGAACAAAAACGTGTACCACATTTACCAATGTATCATTTTAATCCATATACCATTATTTTGTAAATTTAAAAGTTAATTATCTCCCCTGATCTTTGCACATATTATTGTGGGAGAAATCGTGTCTACCCACTAAACATATCTCTTCATAATTTATTATCATTATATATGAGAGACATTTTTAGACTTTTATAACATGATGTCTAGTTATTTCCTCCGTAAGAGGTGATCAAGCAATCAACCATGTTCAAATAAAACAATACAATCATGTTCAATTGCAGGTTTAATGCGGCAAACAATCCAATTAAGAAAAAAATATAATCAAGAAGATTAAACTTACTACGTACATGCACTTGCGGCACAATTTGAATATGTATAATATGAAATCCGAAACAATTAAAAAAAAAAAAGTGCCCATGTAGCAAGGTATGAAAGAGTATTTTCATGTCACTAAATGGTAGTACTTTACAGTTACAATTAAATCAATCAACCATATTTCCATCATAAAAAGAAATTACAAAAAATAAAGGGAATTTTGTCATAAACCACCTTTTAAAATAGAGATTTTGCGAAAAATCACCTTTTAAAAAAATTCTTGCGAAAAGAAACCCGATTTACAAAATATTTTGCGAGAAAAGGTGGTTTACTGTTAGGAAAAGGTGGTCCCCTTATCTCTATTTTAAAAGGTGGTTTTTGACAAAATTCCCAAAAATAAAAGGGCTGTATTATACTGCATGTTTGAAATCATGATAAATCAATTTCGGAAAGCATAAATGCAGCAAGTATACTTTACTATTTAACGTATTGAAGTAAAATATGAAAGAATTAAAATAACATGTTCATGTTGCCGCATTAAAGAAGCAATTACGAGAAAAATAAACAAACATGTTCTCAATATTCGACAAAATCACCGACAAACAATTATGAAATTAATACCTTGCGCGGTTATTCAAGTTGTTGGCGGTTATTGATCGAGTATACAATCAATCAAGTCAAAAACAATTACAGCCAAACCAATGAACATGTAAAACAATTACTCCTACCAAAATCATGCGTGTATAATAACAAATATCATATGTGATCATAGAACTAGTTTAAAAGAAAACATGAAAAGGAAAGTAAAGACGAGTAAATACCAAATAGTATAATAATTAATACGTAGTGATACTAACCGATAACGCTGATTCTTGTAGTTATTTTCTCGTTTGTTCAATCGCGGTTTTACCTTATTTTACCTTTCCTTTCTTTTCTTTTTCTTCCAATTCCTCCCAACCAAATAAAGCCATAATCATCGAGATACTAACTAGATTACCAGCAAAATCTCTTATTCGTTTAAAACGCGTATGCAAATCATGGAAAACCCTTATAACCAATCCTACATTCGTCCGCCTCCATCTCCACCGCCAAAAATCCGCCTCCTCCGCCACTAGCGGTGGTCACTACCTCATCCTTAAAAACAGACACTCACTAGACCATATATACCGTGTCCGTGTCAACCTCGAAAATCCAGGGTCTCCTAGTACCGTCAAATTTTACCACCCAAAACAAGGCTCACCCGATTATGTACAATTTGCTGGGTCATGCAACGTAACGGTTTGATCTGTTTATGCACATTTACGTTGACTTATTATGAGACAATTACCCGTAATTTCTATTTACTCAACCCTCTAACCCTTCATTTCTTTGATGTTCCTATATCAGAAGGCGGCGGCCGCAACTGCAGAGGCGTCGGATTTGGATATGATTACACAAATGACGACTATAAAGTTGTTAGAATCAATCAAGTTGGTACCTCTATTTTACCGAGGCTGCCTGGTTATTCGGTCGAGTATTGCGCAGTAAAATTCATGGTGTTTAGTTGTAAGTCCAATTCTTGGCGGCGCATTAGCAATTTTAGCATTGGTAATGGTGTCGACGATGATAAAGATTTACTACAATTATCAGTCTGTTTAGAACCTTTAACCGCGGAGCTCTTTTCAATGATCATCTCCTACATTGGATCTTATATACCCGTAAACATAATCATTATCATCGCGTGATTGCGTGTTTAGATCTTTGTTCCGAGGAATGGACCGAGATCGTCGGTCCCAACAGTGATAATTCTGATCAAGAGTATTACGCTGGTGAATATTTAGGAGTTAAAGATGAATGTTTATATTTAATGCACTTTAACAGTGGTAATAATGTAGTTGATGGATGGGTGTTGAAGGAATATGGGGTGAAAGAGTCATGGGTTAGGTTTAACTGTTATGTATCCCTTTCGTTCGATAAGTTCAATTATCGTAAAAACGCATTTAAACATACATGGATCAAGGAAACAAGACTACGTTGGGAGTTTTACATGTATCAAGCAATTGGTGGGCGTGCGGAAATTTGCTTGGGAAGCCTTGTCACATTTGGAGAACACCATAGAATAACTGGGAAGAAGAAGAACAACAACAACAACAACTCTATAAGTAAGGGCTTCTTTTATCTTAGAGGTTTCTTTTTGTTCTTTACGTTTTTTTTATTGGGTATTTTAAAATAGTCTTTACTTTAATATTATCACATAAATGCTTTAATGTCTAATGATTATTTTAACCAATTAAATTCATTTAGGTCATTTAATCTTTCACACTTTTCCATTGAGACATTAAAATTTTCTCATTTTCCCAATATCATAATTTTGATAAAAGTGAAAACATTATAAATAAATGTAATTTGCTTTGTTTAATTAAAAAAAATTGAGGAATCACAATGTACATTAATTAGTCTTTTATAAACGTGTAAAAAGTCAAACGTAAAGAACAAAAAGAAACGGAGAGAGTAATTGTTTTGTATTACCTCGTTCATAAATGATATTTACTCTTATTTTGTGCACGATAATTAAGGAACTTTGGTGTACATGTGATTCCTGGGTAACAACTAACAAATGGGAAAATGAGTGGCTATAAATTATCCAACAATATGAGTAGATGAAAATTAATATTTAAGTATTGTGATTGGGTAAGTTATGATGGATTATCTAACAAAATATTGCAAATAGTATGTTGTAGTGGGCCAAATGAGGGTATAAATTTAACAAAAGGTCTTGCATGCACAAGGTTTATAATAAATTTATTGCACACCAACATAATTTTTACCCAGTTTTCTCTAACTTTTACCCAACTTTCTCTAACTTTTACATTATTAAAAAAAAAAGTTGATAGATAAACATTTGAAAGGGCTAAATGAAAAATTTTATACATTATTAGTGATTTTGAAGAAATATTTTTAATTAAAATGAAAAAATTTATCAGTAAAAATTAGATAACTTTTACGATATAAGGGTAACTTTTTTTTTGCTAAGCAAGAGAGAAATATATTAATTGGATCAAACAATTACAACTTAAGCCAATTCCAAGTCATACAAACCAACTAGGTTGGACTCTATGCCCTTGAAATCAGCAAACACAAAGCTAAACAAGCTCTAATACACAACCAGAATGCCTAAAAGGCTATTACAAATTTGTGAACCATTCACTATCTCTCTTGCTTACATGTTCTGGCAGAACTACCTGAATTCTGCTCTTGACTATTTGCTTCAAATCCTTCATACTCTGACTGACAGTGGAAATGGAATTATCCCAAAAACTTGTGTTTCTACACCTCCAGATCAGGTAGACAGCAGCACCAACAGCTGCAAAATACACCTGCTTCCTGAACTTTGAAGCTTTGCTCTGTCCAGCTTTTCTGACTAACTGAACCAAATTGCCATGAATAGAGAAACCTATCCACTGATGGACTGCTATAATAATTTGCTTACTATACTGGCACTGAAAGAAGAGATGCTGATGAGTCTCATCATCCAAGCCACAAATCAAGCAACTAGCAGATTGACTAATGCCAATCTTTGCTAGTTTGTCTGTAGTCTGAAGCTAATTTGATTGAACAGCCAACCAGCAAATGAATCTATGTTTTGGAACATTCAGCCTATTCCACACCATTTTATCCCAATGCATCCTTGGCTTGTCCCCTAGGAGTTTCTCATACACTTGTTTCACTGAATAATGAGACTCAAAATCTGCACAAGTAAAAAACTGTTTTAGTTGCTCCTTTGTATTGCACACTGGTTTCCAGTACCAGCTAGCAGTAGAACCAGGCTGATACTCCCACCAATCCCCATCCTTTAAGTAGACTGAATTAATCCACCTAATCCACACATTATCCTGCTTCTTAACTAAAGCCCAAACATATTTCCCCATAAAGGCAATATTCCACTTCTGAACATCTCTAAACCCCAACCCCCCCAGTGTGCTTGTCACTACAAACTTTATCCCAAGCTATGTTGCTTGGTTTATGACTGAAAGCATAGCCACTCCATAGGAAGGCTCTGCAGATCTTCACTATATCTTGAAGAACACCTTTTGGAAGCACATAAATTTGTGCCCAATACATGTGCAAACTTAGTAAAACCAACTGCATTCTTGCTGTATAGGATAAATTCCTAGAACTCCAAATTTTTATCCTAGTGATCATCTTATCCACCAAATGAGCACACTGAGCCACAGAGATCTTCTTAGAGCATATAGGGACCCCCAAATACTTGAATGGCAACATACTTCTAGAAAATCCAGAAACATCTACTACCCTCTGAATATCAGATTCATGCATGCCATGACAGTAGATAGAGGATTTTTGCTGATTTACCTTTAAGCCAGAAGTATTAGAAAACAACTTGAAAGCTTGAAGCAACAAGTAAATAGACTGATAATCTCCCTTGCTACAGATAATCAAATCATCAGCAAAACATAAGTGAGTAAGACCAATCCCCTTACACCTTGGATGAAACTGGAACTGTGCATAGAGCTTACTCTATTCAGAATTCTAGACAAATATTCCATGCAAATGACAAATAACAGAGGAGAGATATGGTCTCCTTGCCTCAATCCTCTCTTGGATTTAAAGAACCCATGCATAGAACCATTCAACATCAAAGAAAACATGGGAGTAGTAACACATTGCATAACCATATCAACAAATTGCTTTGGGAAGTCCAAAAGAACCAGCATCTCCTGTAAGAAATGCCAATCAACAGTATCATAGGCTTTTTGAAGATCAATCTTCATAAAGCAGCTAGGCTTAACCCCTTTCCTCCCATAATGCCTGACTATATCTTGCACAACCATAATATTATGAACTATGTATCTCCCATGAACAAAACCTCCTTGATTTTCCATGATGAGATCAGGAAGAACTTGTCTTAATCTCCCACACAATACTTTTGTTATGCACTTATAAATGGTGTTGCAGCAAGAAATTGGCCTGAACTCACTCACATCCTTTGGACATTTAGTCTTGGGAATAAGAGTAATCACAGTGTGGTTCACCTCCTTCAAGATTCTTCCTTGCTTCATCCCCAACAATATGCCAAGCATCTTTGTAAAAATAAGAACCAAAACCATCTGGACCAGGAGCTTTAATACCTGGAATAGAGAAAAGAGCCTTCTTAACTTCATCTGCTGTATAAGGAGCATTGAGTATAGCTTTATGATGATCCAAACAGACTGGCCCCTGCTGCACCACCTCCTTGTTTACTGGTGTTCTATTCTCAGAAGTACTACCTAGGAGCACTTTATAATAATCCAAGAAAGCTTGGGACACCCCATCAGCTGTATCTTTCCATTCTCCTTGCATATCATAAATGCTATACACTTGGTTCTGTACCTTTCTAGTCTTGATACTCTGATGAAAAAGAGAAGTATTCTCATCTCCATCTTTAAGCCAAGACAATTTTGCTTTCTGACTGAGGAAAGCCAAATAAGCATTATGTTTCTCCTTATAATCCTGAATTGCAATCAACTCTGTATCTGCAAAACTTTGATCAGAAGGATTATTATGCATTGCAGTTTGTGCACTCACCATAGTCTGATAAGCTCTCAAATCTGCTGCTTGAATATCTGTAAAACCCACTTTATTCAACTCTTTAAGAGCCAGTTTAACTCTTTTCAGTTTATTAATCAAAATGAACATTTTAGTGCCAATAAACTGAGTATTCCAAGCCTGCTGAACAATATCAGAAAACACAGTTGAAGACTTCCACATAGTAAAATACTTAAATGGTTTCTTCCCTCCATCATCTCTGGGATACACAGAAAGAAGACCAGGAGAGTGATCAAAAAGACCTTCTGGCATAAAACACACTTCAGCAACAGGAAAACAAGTTTGCCAAGCATGATTAGCCATAAATCTATCAATTTTTGAAAAAACCCTGTTGTTACCTTGTTGCTTGTTGTTCCAGGTGAAAAGATTACCCACACACTTAATGTCCTCCATACCACAAGCATGCATACAGTTGCTCACATCCACAATATCTCTATGTCTGACAGGAGCTCCAATTCTCTCATCTAATGCCATAACACAGTTGAAATCCCCACACACAATCCAGGGTTCTTGGGTGTTAAGCAACAACAAGTCCCTCCATAGATCTTGTCTCATACCAGCATCATTAAAAGCATAAACAAAAGTGCAATAAAAGGGTTTCCTACCACTTACAGGAGTAACATGGCAATGAACAAACTGACTGGATGCAGCAACAATGTTAACTGTGAAGCAACCAGCCTTCCAGGCTACAACTATCCTACCACCAGAGTGATAGCTAGAGTTGCTAGTAAAGCACCAATTTATAAAAACTTTCTGATAAAGCTTCCCTAGATTAGAGAGCTTCACCTTATGTTCCAGGAGCCCCACCAAACCCACTGCATACTTCTGAATAAAGTGATTCACCTCATTCTGTTTCTGTATTGAGTTTAGGCCCCTGACATTCCAAGCTAACACTCTATCCATTAGAGTTGGAAGAGTTCCCTCCTCCAGGCACCACTATCCTTTGTTCATCCCCTTTATACTGTTCTCCTACCAGTTCCTCCTTATCAATTAAAGAAGCCTCCAATACCTGAAAAGTATTAGAAGTTCTAACTGGAGTTTCTAGACCAACTCTCACTCTAATTGGTCTCAAAGATATTTGAAAACCTTCTTGATCCACAATAGGACTAACCACATGTTCACCCTGCTCAGTTGATTGAACTGAAATTGGAACAGATGGTTGAGCTTTCCTAATCCAGATCTTCTTCTGACCTTGTCTGCATTCAGTCTGTAGGTGACCAAACATCTTGCATTTAGTGCAAATTGTTGGCTTCCATTCATGAAATATGGCAACTCTCACCATAATGCCATTCTCATCTCTGAAGGAGATAAAATCAGGCAACTCTTGAGACAATGGTACATCCACCATGACTCTAGCAAATTGCAGTTTATCTCTACTGATTGTGGCCTGATCCCTCCTTAGTGGCTTGCCTAACTGTGCTACAATCTTAAACAAAGCCTTTTCCCCCCAATACTTGAAGTTTAGCTTCAATTACACCCAAATTGGCACAGATTGGAGTTCTGGTGTATCCATGTTCATATCATAGTTCTAAGGTTTCAGAATAAGAGGCTTACTATCAAAGAAATAGTGTCATCTCAACACCTTATCTCTCGAGTCCATAGTAAGAAATCTCACCAGAAAAACCCCCTTTCTCACCATGACAACCTTATCAACATTCAACTGTTTCCAAATCCTTCGAATGAATCCCTCCATGACATTGATAGGAGGATTAGCCCCCACAATGTAACACACCACAGCAGAACTCCAAAATTCAATCTCCTCTTGAATATCATCAAAACCAATTTCAACAGGGTTACTCTCATCACTATGAATTTCACTAACATCAACATTATCAGAAACAATCTGTTCTGGATACAATTTCATAGGTATTTCAACATTATTATCAAAATTAGGTGCATTATCAGTAGCAGCAGCCTCATCAAATTGCTGCAATATAGGAATTGAAATCGTACCCACTTCCATATTAGATCGAGCAGTACCTTGTTTCATCTGATTTGCTGAGCCATGAATCACCTCCATAAACTCATTAAAAGAATGCCTCACTTCTGATCGAGTTTGAAGATGCTGCAAACCTGATTTTGGCGTGAAAATTTCAATTTTCGAGCCCAAAATCCAGTGCCTCTACCCCCATAACCTCCTCAATACTGCGTGTTTTCAAATCTTGTGAATCTGATGATGGACCTCGAGGTTTTCCTTTGCTATTTCCATGCTTGCTGCTTTGAGATTTCGAGCCAGATTTCCTTGCCATGGCTACGGTGCACGTTAAGCTAACATGCACCGAGAGAAAACTTGGGGAGAAAGTCTCTCAGCTCTGGGATTAAGCATATACACATTATAATATATAAGGGTAACTTTTAAGCATTTTACGTTAACTTTAACTTCGGTGTACAATATTTATCGTACACCTCATGTAAATAAGACTTTGTGTAAATTTAAAATGTTTATGTTAAAAATAGAAATACAGTGTAAAGAACTTTCAAGAACGAAATAAAACGGAAAGCGTAAAAAACATTCAGGAACGAGATAGTATTTGCTAGTTTTATATTCTAATTCTCGTGTGACTCTTTTATTAATAAACTAGCCCTTGAGCCTGTTTAATTAACAGAAAATTAGTGGTTATTTAACTCTTTTAAAGTTCTATGTTTTTTTTAGGGCTTTTGTTTTCAATGGGAATATGCGATTTAAATAGAGGTGAAAATTGAAGATTAAAAGAATATTTATATAAATTAAATTAATTTAAAGGGTGATTTAATAGTATTTAGTGGTAAAGAGGGAGATGAAATAAAAAAGGTTGAATGAATATATAAATTGAACGGTGAATTGATGTTGAATGAGGAAGATGGAGTGAAAAGGCATTAGAGTTGTAAAATATATCAAACAACATAAGGAACAATTGAAAAAAAAAACAAATTAAAGGATGAAAGGAGATGACACGTGTCATCTAATTATCTATGATTTTGTTTTTTAAATGCTAGGTATAGAGTAATTAAATTGCACGGGAGATTAAATGTTTGATAGCTATACTTTTTTTAATAGTAAAACTAGTTAGTGCCCCGGGCGATGCCCCGGATAGTAGAAAAATGGATTAATTAGATTATTATATAACTCGTTTTGAGTCTAATTTAATTTGTTACATTACAATATATCTTGCTTTGAGTATGCTTTAATAAACTTTAACATGTAAGCATTACTAACTCGTAAAAGTACTGACTAATTAGTCATGTGATCGAGACTATTAATAAATGATTCAGGTCATTTTTCTCATTATATTGACTTAATATAGTTGTGCACGAACAAAAAACAACAAAATAAATTATGGCGTAGTGGTTAAAATATTCTTTGTTGTATGATGAGATATACCATACTCAATTACTCATAGAAGACAATCCCCTTCTATATGAACAGCATCAGCAGCAATCTGCTAACTGCAGCCCTGAATTTGTTTCCGTTTCTTTTGGGTCCATTTTCCAGCAAAGATGATTCAACTTCAACATAATACCTCTCTGTTAGAAACAAGTCATTGTCACATTCTTGCTAACAACGTGATTAGCAGAGAATTTGGTCAGAGTACCTCCCTGATAAACAGATTTCAGGAACACCCAGTCTATTGATTAGCCGCGAGGAAAAACATATTCCAGGAAATTATTATTTTTATCCATTTCCCACCTCTCCGGCTTTCCCCTCCATCTGCTCAGCGAGGAACCAAAGAAAGGAAAATGAATTTTGAAACCTAATTCCTATTGAAAATAAAATGCAGTTCATACTACTTTCCTTTCAACCAAACATGGCCTCAATTATTCACCGCAGCAATGAAAGTATGGTTACAAAATTGTAATAGCAGATAGGCTAAATTCAAATCCACTTTATTAAATTCGTAAAAGGGGTAATTCCGGTAAAAAGTTCAGGATGACAGACTTACAGGTGACGAAGTGGTCTGAATTGCTACCACCAGTTTTTGTTGCTTGTAGAACCGCTAGCTGGGAGCCGAAATTAAGTATGGGTTCTACCAAGACTACCCTACAAGCTAGGGCCTTATCCGAGAAACACGGCTAGACCAAAGGGAGTGAAGGATCATGTGAAACAAGTCATACTTCTGTGGAGTTTTGTGCCATATGAAATGCCTTTGCACCATTGTCAACCTGTGTTGCATATCAAGGTACTTGTCTTCTGAGATAGAAAGTAGAATACTCCTTAGGTTTGGGATGTCTTTTTCCTGCACGAAAACAGCAAATGTCTCCCAATCTAGCATCTCGAAGAAAGGGGGTACGTAATTGTCAGCAATTATCACCGGAATACACCCGTACAAAATGGACTCCACCACCCTGGGGGAGTGGACTTGGTATCCCCTTGCACAAATGCAATACTTGCTGCTCTTCATGTACTCTTCATAAGTTGTTTCTCCTTCAGAATTATGGGACATTGGACCAAAGATCTTCATATCAGATACCTTGTTCTCCCAATACTTTAACAATAATGGTCGGAGATAACCGTGTATTTTTCCAGCGAAGAAGGCTAATGTATCTCTCTCTGAAGGTGGTTTTCCTCCAATATCTCTTGAAGGGTCATCTTCATCATGAATAAACGTTACCGGTATACTAACATCGTTGCCTATACTAAATCCTCTTGCTACATTGGCGTTGCACAAAGCTCTAATGCAGCTGCTCATATGCTTCGTCGTTATACGCAAAGCCTGAGAATCACACTTTTGTAAGTAGAACGATGAAATTTACCAAAACCCATCATTTATTACAAGAAACGTTTCTTGCATTCGTCATTTTTTCAAACACAGATGTATAGTAGAATGGCTAAAACATCAAAATTTGAAGAATTCCAGATACTCGACTAATAACCAACGACAAAGGGATAGGATTAGAGCATACCCAGTCATGACAAGCAACAAAAAAGTGATCTGCTCCCCCAGTAGCATTCCAATAGCTATATTTATTCCTGATCAAATCCACATATTCTTTGAGATAATCCTCCAAGCTCTTGGGGTTATGTAACTTGGCATCATTTATGGTCCAGCGCAACGTCGTAGAACTGAAGGGTAAATAATATAGATGAGCTTTCCTAGGGTCTTCTACAGTGAAGTGTTTACTTCTCTGTATCAGCTCCATAAACCACCCTTCTCCTGCATATATTCCCGTTAGCCCTGGTTGGTGAAATATGGGCTTCTTTCCGTCTTTGTATATATATATTTTAAGAATTTGTTCCATCAAGTCATAGCTCCTACATAAACAATCTTTTAGGTAAATACAGGTATAGGATGTTGGCATATTTATGCACAATCTACATATGATCATCAGTGAAAACATACAAACAAACTGGCTTACCTTTTAAATACAGAGACATTCCGGAAAAGAGGAGCATGCAAGTCTGCAACACTTCTTAAAACGGGGGTGTTCTTAATCTGTGAGCTAGCATATAGAAGCTCATTATCACGTACTGCTGACCATTCCTGCCTCTGTTATCAGCGACAAATAAACATCTCATTAAGGTGAAAAATACCAAGAAACTACTTAGTACTAAATATTAGAAATAAGGCACACTATACCACTGATTTAGAATACTTCGGACTGCTAAGCAACATGGATTTCATCTGCAACAAGGTGATCAAGTTGACCCTTCTCATCCTTCTTAAATACTTCTCAATGTTGAATGAGTCATTCTTCAGATTACCCTGCAACTCTACGGCCCGTTTTGATCTGTTCGTATGTGAGTTGCTTTTGGATGCAGAAGTGTTTGATCTGTTAATCAAAACCTCTACTCTATCCATTGGAGTTGATCTAACTACAGTAAAATTATTTGTAGAAACGGTTACACTGCTGTTATACTCCAGATTTAAGCTAGCGAGGTGCTTCTGATCATTATTCTGTGTAGTATTACTATGGAAGACATAAAATTGCTCTGCCTCGTTCTCCATGCTACTGTCATTTCTTGTTACTGAACGTCTTTCGTGATGAGGTGTGCCCTCCTCTTCCAAATTACTAGCACTAATGTCAACTCCCTTCTCCAAATCAAAACTACTATTCATCATCAGATTTCCAGAATGTGGACTTTTGGGCCACGACACCGATGAATAGAATCTCCCAGAAGGAAAATCCTGAAACCGATACAAAACTGTCGTGGCTGCTAAAAAACCCACCACAAATAGAGGCACTAATACTCTCCCAGAGCTGCATAGTTTCATTAATTGGGCAGCCATATTCTATCCTAAGATACTATGTATCAGAAAATCTCAACATACCCATTACATCCGAGCAATATCCTGAAACAGCAAGTAGAGAAAGACAAAAGACAGTTAGCTAACCAGTCGATGAACAAAACTGAATTGATGCTAAATTTACAAAATCAACTCCAACAACTTCAATAACGAGAAATCCATTCATTGCTGTGCAGTTATCAAACGGAGTTCAAAACAAGCCTTTGTAAATTCATGCTATAGAAGGAAATGGTGCAAAGGAAGTACATGAAACTAACCTCGGATTTTTAGAACGGAGTTCAAAACAAGCCTATATGTATAGTACTGTAAGGGGAGGGGGGGGTAATTTTCAAGCTTTAGAGGGCGAAACTGCAGCAACTTCAACTCAAAAAGATATTCCCAAAATGAGATTGCATAAAAAAGTTAAATTTCAATATCAAACAACATAGGAGTGCATAAATTAGTGAGTCTGTTGACTCTCTGCAGTCCACAAGAGTGACCACGTTTCCGACTGACAGTGAAACACTATTTTAATTAAGGTTAATTTATACTCCCTCCGTCCCGGAATACTCGACCCGGTTTGACCGGCACAGAGTTTAAGGGACTTGAATTGACTTATTTAATTTAATAGGTAGTAGTTGATAGTGAGGTATTATTTTAATGTAGTTAGTGGGAGGTGGGTTAAGAGGTGGGGTTGGGGGAGAGTAGGAGTTGAATTTTTAATTATTTTTTGTGTGGAGTAGGGGGTAGGTGGGTTAATAGGGGTGGGGTGAGAAATGATTTAATATTGTTAGAATATTTCCATTTTTAGAAACAGGTCAAGTATTAAGGGACGGCCCGATAAGGAAAACAAGTCAAGTATTCCGGGACGGAGGGAGTAGTTAAAAAGGGAATCTCAAGGAGCTTTAATTGTCCCACTATCTTGATAATTGAACATTATAATAACATAACCAATAAATTAATATCTTTCATCTTCTCCTTCATCTCTTTTCTATATCTGCAAGCCCATACACCAACACACAAGAAGTCCAGAAGTACCAGAACCACCTCCAGCCTCCACATTTTCTTTCAACAGAAGTGGGAGAAGTATTCATTCCAGCATTGTGTTTCCCTTCCATTGTATTATACCTCTTGATTTTCACTTAAGTGGAATTGGCAAAAACTTGTCCCAAATCACTGACAGAAAAGTGCCAAAAAGTCAGATGTTTTATCTGAAGATGATGGGAAAGTTGGTTATGGAAGTAACACGACCATGGGATTTGGTATTGTAGTGCTAGGAAAATGAGAATTAGTTGATTTAATTATCATGGACCCCTTCAGGTGTTAACAACCTGCTTAACAGGACTCAGACAATATACTTTTTACTGTCCATACCCATAAAGACAAATAAGAGCAGTAAAGGCCAACCATTATCTATCTTAGATTTACAGACATAGCTAATTAGGCACCTCTTCACAGCTGCTACGAGCCTACAACTCACATTGAGAAGCATGTGGTGTTGGAATGGCAAAGAAAAGCAGCTAAAGTTTATGTAAATGTTGGCTCAGCAATATGATCAAAACCTTTAAATCTCAATCATTAAATAGAAGGATGAAGTTCAATAAAATAATATTATGTGTATGAAAACTTCAAATGCTGTATTGGAGAGCTTGCAACCTCATCTTACCTGGAATCGAGCTTTAAGAGGCTTATTGACAAGAATTGAACTAGTCAAAGATGGATCAGCAATTCATCCAAGGCGGTTTAAACTCATTCTCTTATCCGGAGACCATTCACAGAAAAGTCTAGTCAATATTGAAAAGATTAGGTGATGAGGAACGATCTTGTTTATGTGTTACACATGATTAAGGGAGTTTGGCTAGCCAACTTGTTCAATAAACAGATGAAGACCAGACTCATTGCATTAATGAAAGGAAGAGCGATTAGCCTTTAAAACACACTACAGAAAGTGTAACCAAAATAACAATTAGAAAAGAAATCACAAACTTACAGTTTCTGAAGTATGCAGACAAGATATAGTAACAGCTTCAACTGACACCCAGATTTTTTAAGCAGGCCTTATCTGAGAAACCCGGTTGTACCAAAATGAGTGAAGGATCATATGAAACAAATCGTACTTTTTTGGTATTTTATGCCATATAAAATGCCGTTGCACCATTCTGATCCTCTGTTGCATATCAAGGTACTTCTCTTCCGGGATGGCAAGAAGAATATTCCTCAGATTGGGGATGTCTTTCTCTTGAACGAACACGGAAAACGCCTCCCAATCTAGAATCTCGAAGAAAGGAGGCACGTAATTATCAGAGATAATCACGGGAATACACTCATAGAAAATGGATTCGACAACCCTAGGGGTGTGGACCCCGTAACCTCGGGCACAGATGCAGTACTTGCTGCTCTTCATGTACTCCCTGTAGGCTGCTTTGCCTTGGATATCCTGTAGCCTTGGACCGAAGATCTTCATATCTGGTACCTTATCCCCCAGTATTGCAACAATAATGGACGAACATAACCATGCAACTGTCCAGCAAAGAAGGCTAATATATTTCTCTCTGAAGGTGGTTTTCCTCCTATATATCTTGTGGGGTCATTTCCACTGCGAATATAAGTTACAGGTACACTGACATCCTTGCCTACATGAAAGCCTCTTGCAACATTGGCATTACAGAGTCCTCTAATGCAACTGCTCATATGATGCCTTGTTATTCGTGGGGCCTGAAAATGTCATGGTTTTATCAGCGGGAAAAATGCAAGCTTTTGCTATTTAATTCAAGGCAGCATGCTACACAGCTGATGAAAATTAATTGCAGGATTCCTATACACAATTACTCAGCTATTCACATTCTGCTGTGGATGTTTTACAACTTGACAACTTGTACTATGGTACATTGGCACTTACACTAGCAGACTTTTGTAATTTTGTACTCTAGGACCCTCGGTTGTTACCTTCAGCCTTCCTGAGTTGGGGACAATAAAATATTGCCTTCTTTCATACCCCAAATTATTCTTCAAGGATTCGAAGTATAACTTATATCACTCAGATTAAGGTACACGGCCTGGCTACAGATGTAGATCAAAGGGTAGAACTTGCTTATTTTGAAGACTTCGATATACTCTTGGTCAAACAACTTTTTTTTGACAGGAGCTCTTGGTCCATATTCAATATACTGTCTCAGATTCTCAGTATTCAAGTGCCATACATAAGAACATAATGATGGAAGCAAAAGTGCTGCATATGCAAAGGTTTCTGATATAGACATGTAGTATGAGTTGTATGACCAAATAATGCCAATAACATGACCTCCAAAAGATACACAAAGCAATGAAGTTCATATGAATGAAATGAAATTATAGAACGTAAATTGGAAGACATACCCAGTCATGACAAGCAACAAAAAAATGATCTGCTCCACCAGTCCTGTTCCAAAAACGGTATCGCGTTCTTATCAAATCCACATAATCTATGAGATATTGCTCCAAGTTCTTCATACTATGTGACTTCTTCTCATAAAGGGTCATGCGTAGAGTTTCAGAGCTGAAAGGCAAGTAATAAAGATGCGCCTTTTTAGGGTCCCTTACAGTGAAGCGTTTACTTCCCTCCATCAGTTTCATAAACCATCCTTCTGCTACATATAATCCCCGTAGACTGGGGTGGTGGAATATAGGCTTCTCCCCTTCTTTGTATACATAGATTTTGAGTACACGTTCCATTAAGTCATAGCTCCTGCAGGAACAGTTACATATGCACTTTAAATCTGGCTCTTATTAATTCTTTAAGCTTAAGAACAGAATCTGCAAGATTTCATGTTCCCACTTCCCAGCTACTGTGAAATCATATCAAGGGGAAGCAAGCTAGGTAACATTAATGCCTAACTACCAATCTCTGCTGCTATTTTCTCTTCACAAAGTCTTTAATTTGGAAAGAATGTATAGACAAATAAACCCAAGTCATCATTTTCCTAGCAATCAAGCATCTTTTGACAGTCACGAAATTTATTAAGATGGCCATAAACAGGCTTACCTTTTGAACACAGAAACATTTCGGTAAAGAGGAGCATGCAAGTCAGATAAGTTCCTTAAAACAGGAGCATTCTTGATCTGCAGGCTTGCAGAAAGAAGCTGCCTGTCACATGTTGTGGATGATTTTCGCCTCTAGCATCAGTCAAAACACAAATGATATTAATGCACAAAATACACGATTAGAAACATTGGAAGCAGAAAAGAAGAAAAAAACAATTAGCGCTGCCATACCACTGAGGTTGTTAAGGAAGGTCCATTAAGCAACATGGATTTCATCTCAGAGAAAGTTATCGTAGCCCCTCTCATCTTTCTCACATATCTTTCAATCACAAATGAGTCATTCCTACTGCCACCTTCCAACTCCACAACCTGCTTGCTTTTATGTGTCTGTGAGCTGTTCGTTGATGCTGAAACAATTGATCTAGTAGTACCCAAAGGTTTCATTTTCTCCGAGGTAATTTGATCAAATATAGTCGAATGATTTGTTGAAACATCCATATTACTAGCATTCTCAATATTGTCCCTAATAGAGTTCTCATTCAATACATACAATTGCTTTGCTCCATTCTCCACACTTCTAGAATTCCTCATTGGAAACAACTCCTTACCAAAATCAACATCATGTTCACTTCTTCCATGATCCAATGTAAGTTCAGTCTCTTTGAGCTCCTCTGCCAATTTACTCACATTCTGACCTACTACTACTCCCTCCACCATATCAAAATTACCATTTCTAACCGAATTCCAAGAAGGTGGACTACTTCTAATCACTACTAGAGGCAAAGCCTCATCCCCAGACGACAAAGTAGATATGTATCTACCAAAGGGCAATGTCGATAACTGAGCTAAAACTATCATAGCTGCTAATAAAGCCGTTATCGAAACAACCAATCTGCTTCCATGATTGCATAATTTCAAGAACAAACCAGCCATATTATGATATTTATATACCTACAAAATCAAGTTAAAGAGCACATTGTGATTATCTGGTAAATGCAACCATCAAACTATAGATTAAAATCGTTGTACATACAAAATCATACAATATATACAAACAATTTCACCAAAATCAATAAAAAGCTAATTAATGAAAAAATTATGACCCGGGAAACAGAATTGAACACTTCTATAAGCATCTCAACAAAAACGGCATAAAAGTGGAAAAACAATCATATTCTAGTAGCAAAAAAACAGTGAAGTAGGAGAGAGAAAGTGTACCTGTTGAGTATCAGCAACCAACATAAACAGTGCCAAATGAATTGTCGGTACACATATCAAGGGAGTTAAGCTAAAGGTTGTGGCCAATCTTTTGGTTTTTTTCACACTTTACGAATTCAACCTTTTTTTTCATATTTTATGACTCATATTCATTTTCTGGCCAGTTAACCATAGCTTAACCCACTATTAACCATACTATCCCTCAAATAATAAATTAAGATAAAGGTTAGGATCTAACCTTTTGATTTTTTCACCGTTTAGGACCCAAATTTTTTTTTATCTTTGGGACCTCATACCCATTTTTTACATACAAACGTTATTTACTGGAAAAAAAAACAGTAAAATGCAAATAAAATAATTAGCACTCTAATTAATAATTATAATAATAGTTATTAATATTTTTATTTTTATTAATTATTATTATGTAATAATTGTTATTATTATATTTAACAATAATTGTTGTGGGAACTTTTACGGTGCTGATGTGGCACGCGCTCCTCGGAGGTATCAAGTATGACTTGGCACGAACTTCTGGCAACCTGCAAAACAAGAATATTCCCGTAGGAATATTCCCTCCGATGCTTAAGTAAGTATAAGTTAGAGAGATAAGTAATTTGTAGAGAGAAGGCAGAGCAAAGATAAGTTTGTTGTTGTTGGGCAAGAATTGAATACCCTTTACCTTGGGATCTGAGCTATTTATAGTGCTAGGGTTCCTTGGGGACTGCACCCTCAACCCTAACTATGGGACACGTGCCCCTTGGGGATTTAGGACACGTGGCCTTTGGCCTGCAATGATGGGCCTCCCATATTTGGACCGGCTTTTAAAGACAATGGCTTTGCCCAATGGGGCTCTGTCTTTACTCTGGTGGAGTAGCAGGACTTTGGGCCTTCTTTCCAGGCCTGGGCCCATCTGATCAGTATGAGTCGTGGGCTGCCTCTTTGGGCTTTGTGGGAGATTTGTTCAAGCCCACATCATCTGCCCCTCATGAGGAGTGAAAACAGACGTTAGTTTTCACTGCTCTTGGAGTGTCCAACAAGGTGATGACGCGTGGCAGGGGTAATCATTTCTTACCCCTCTATAAATAAGTGGCCAATTTGAGTGATTTTCCCCCTCATTTCCAGTGATCACTTGAGAGCAAATAGGAGAAAGCGATTTCCGGCGTCTTATATCCACCGACATCCACCGTAGCACCGCCGCGATCTTCAAAGTCGTGTTCTTGTAGTTCTTCATCCAAGTTCTTTCACAAACTCCCTTTTGATTTATCAGGTAAAGGTTTTCTTTGGAAAAATGTGTTTGTTGATTTTGATTCTTCCAAATTTTCTTCTTAGTCTTGCATGGGTCTCGTCAAACTGAAGGCGTCATCTTGTCCCTTTGACGTCTTCTGTTTTCAAGTTTGTCCCTGTTTTGAGGCAAGTCTTGGCTTGTTGCAGGATTTAATGGCGCGAATAGAAGACGAGGAGCAGTTTGAAGGAGAATCCTCTTCTCCTATAGAGGACGTCCCAGAAAGCACTGATGCCGCGCCGACTAGTACGCCAGGTGGGGAGGAAGGTCACCTTCATCCCAGCGCCATCTTCCCACTTCAGACGTGGCTGAATTTCCTCACTCTAGAGGGGAAAGCCTATGGGGCGTCTCTGAATCTAGGTTCGGAGTATAAATTCTACATGCCGGCTGGCATGGACTGCACCAGCTTTGGACTGGTGAAAGGAGAGTTCGCCGTTTACGGCTCGTTTTTGAAGCTGGGTATGAGATTCCCCCCTCACCCCTTTGTGGTGGAGTTGCTGGACAGCTTCAATATTGGCCTGTGCCAAATGTCCCCGAACTCCTGGGCGGGTGTTTGGCTATATTGCTCGCTGCGAGCTTGCCGGCATCACCCCTTCTCTTCCGGCGTTCCTAAGAATCGCCTCTATGTCCCAAGTTTCGAAAGCCGCCGCGGGCTGGCTGATTCTTACATACAAAGGGGCCTATCGGACGGTGATGGGGAAGGCGTCTAAGTGGCATCACTGGAGGAAGAAGTGGGTGGTTATCAAAACCACCAATCTGGAGATGTGTGAGAGGATGAGACGTTGGAATGCCAAGCCCAACTTCGTTGGGAAAGGTGCATCTTTACCTCCCATTTCCGCCGAGCTCTGGGAGCGGATCTCGTCGCTGTTCCTGGTCAAGCCGCTCGTCATCAAGGACAAGACGGCCTACATACCCGAGGGGTGGTTGCCTCATCTGAATCAACTGAGAAATCCCACTTTCCTCTCGGCTGTAGGCCTGTGTCCGTATATGCCGAGAGGTGATGTATCTATACTTCAAATTCTTCTGTTTAATCAAAACCGCACTAATGTCTTTATTTCGTTTTGTCAGACGAGGCCATGGGTCAGCTGGATGATGCCTCCAAAGGCCAAGTGGACAGGCCGTCTTGGTTGGCGAAGGTACTCGACGCCAGTACCTTCAGAGCTTGGAAGCGTCAGCAGGCAGCCGAGCAAGCCATTCATGAGCAAATGGCTCCCCCTCCTGCTGAGGAGGAGAAGGTATTGATTAAATCTTCAGACGTGATTTCCTTTGTTGTTTACAACTTGTTTTTATTCATCATCATTTTTTTTTTTTAGAAGACGAGGAAGGCGAGCACGGACGCGGCTCCTACTTCCAAACACAGGGCTGGCGGCACAGGGAAACCCGTCTTCAAGTCAATGACGTCGAAGGCTTCTAAGGAGTTTGTCGTCCCCAAGGCTGCATCTGCTTCTCCTAGCTTGGAGAAAACTGGAGGGACAGCTGATCCTCTTGCGGGGATTCCTGAAGTCATCCGCCGCAACATCCCTCTGAGGGCGGCGGAGAGAGCTAGGAATTCTGGGGGTAAGTTTTACTCCAACATCGTAACCACCTGCCGTTCCTCGTCTAGAAGTTCTATAGTTTCCCCCAGAGATTCTAAGGCCGTTGTTTTTCCCATAGAAATTTCCGATCCTCAGAAAGACATAGATGCTGAATTGGATCAGATCTCTTCTTCAGGCGGGTTCAATTCTCATGACCGTAGGAAGATAATGACGCTGATGCGCAGTGCCATTCCTCCCCAATATGCTGAAACTCTTCCTGAGGCGGCCGAGAATATGCTTTCACCATTCTCTTTCTCTTTTTTGGGGAGCTGGATAAGGATGTTGTTGCGTTGCTGAAGCGGATTCAGAAGTTTTCTAGGACACAGGACATTGGGGCTCGTGTTGTTGCTCATATTTTCACCAGGATAGGTTTTGCTATAGCCCCCAGAGGAGTGAGGGCCCATATTGTATCTCGGCTATCCACTAATTATTTGTAAAATGTTTGACTTTGTTAGCATTTAATTTATAATAATAATAATAATAATAATAATAATTAATAATAATAATAATAATAATAATAATAATAATAATAATAATAATAATAATAATAATAATAATTCATCTTTCTCAAACCCCTTCATACATAGTACTCTTCTCCAAACATCATAGATAATCTTTACTCATTTATACGACCTTTAATAGTTGAAACTTAATTTACGTAATCCAATAACAACTGATTTGAATATGTTTGTAGAAAATTTGAGGTTAGAAATTTTAATTCGAAAATTGCTGATTAATTTTTATCGAGTTAGGGTGCGTTCTATTCACCTTAAAAAAATAATTTTCAGGTCCAATAAGTTCAAATAATTCAGATAAGTTCAGATAAGTTCCAATAAGTTCAGATAAGTTTAGATAAGTTCAGATAAGTTCCAATAAGTTCAGATAAGTTCAGATAAATTTCAATAAGTTTCAATAAGTTCCCATATTAATAATAATATTATTATTTATTATTTATTATTTATTATTTATTATTTATTACTCACTCTGTTCCTTTATGTTCTTCCCATTTGGGAATTGGTGTGGGAATTAAGAAAATGGAATCTTGTAATGATTGGGTGTAAGAGTAATGATTAAATGTAAGAGAAAGTAATAAAGTAGTAAAGGAAATTAATAAAGAAATGAAGGAGAGAGAATATATTTTTAATAAAGTAATAAAAAATCATAAAAGTGAGATTGGGTGGGTGAATAGGGAAATGTGAATGAGTTAAATAAGGGATGGTGGGGAAATTTATGGTAAAAAGTAATGTCCAAAAATAGAAATGGGAAGAACATATAGGAACGCCCGAAATAGAAACGGGAAGAACATTTAGGAACGGAGGGAGTATTTATTATTTATTATTTATTATTTATTATTTATTATTTATTATTTATTATTTATTATTTATTATTTATTATTTATTATTTATTATTTATTATTTATTATTTATTATTTATTATTATTTATTATTTATTATTTATTATTTATTATTTATGATTTATTATTTATTATTTACTACGTATTATTTACTACGTATTATTTACTATTTATTATTTATTATTATTATTTATTATTTATTATTTATTATTTATTATTTATTATTTATTATTTATTATTTATTATTTATTATTTATTATTTATTATTTATTATTTATTATTTATTATTTATTATTTATTATTTATTATTTATTATTTATTATTTATTATTTATTATTTATTATTTATTATTTATTATTTATTATTTATTATTTATTATTTATTATTTATTATTTATTATTTATTATTTATTATTTATTATTTATTATTTATTATTTATTATTTATTATTTATTATTTATTATTTATTATTTATTATTATTATTTATTATTTATTATTTATTATTTATTATTTATTATTTATTATTTATTATTTATTATTTATTATTTATTATTTATTATTTATTATTTATTATTATTATTTATTATTTATTATTTATTATTTATTATTTATTATTTATTATTTATTATTTATTATTTATTATTTATTATTTATTATTTATTATTTATTATTTATTATTTATTATTTATTATTTATTATTTATTATTTATTATTTATTATTTATTATTTATTATTTATTATTTATTATTTATTATTTATTAATTATTATTATTTATTATTTATTATTTATTATTATTATTATATTTATTATTATTATTTATTATTTATTATTTATTATTTATTATTTATTATTTATTATTTATTATTAGTTTCAAGAAGTTCCAATAAGTTCAGATAAGTTCAAATAAGTTCCAATAAGTTTCAATAAGTTCCAATAAGTTCAGATAAGTTCAGATAAGATCAGATAAGTTCAGATAAGTTCAGGTCAAATAAGTTGAACAGAACGCACCTTTAAGCATAAATCATTTAAGTACCTCATCAAATATGGGCATCAAAAATCCAATTGTCTCTACTCTCATAAAACACTCAAGAACCAGTATGATATGAAGTATTAACTTGTGATCAAAATCAGAATTCATTTAAAATTAACCTATTATTATTTTTATTTTTTTATGTTTTTGTGTGGACATTATTAATATTCTTCAATCAAACCACAAATAATTGCGAGG
Source organism: Spinacia oleracea (assembly GCF_020520425.1). NCBI lineage: Eukaryota > Viridiplantae > Streptophyta > Magnoliopsida > Caryophyllales > Amaranthaceae > Spinacia > Spinacia oleracea. The sequence goes on from NC_079488.1 coordinate 71,314,944, forward strand.
ATATACCATCAATGGCGGATCTTCCTTACAACTTGGGTCCCGGGGCGGAAAATTCCGTAGTGTATTTTTAGTTCCACCAAACCCCGTAAACCTTTGAGTATAATTGTATAAATATCGTTCTCTACTATATAAATTGCTTAATTCTTGTATTGTCATTGGACACCATAACCGAATATATAAATTATGATCAACTTGTAAATAATTATTTGCTTCTTTATTCATTAGATTATTTGATACCCAAATCAATTTATATGGGCTAAGTTTATGAATTAAGTTACATATTATTTCAATTTGAGCTTATTATATGTCAATGGTTAGAAACTTTAATAATTGAATTGGAATTACATGAAAATATGAATGAGGTCTCAAAATGTGAAAAAAGAACGTTCAGGTCCTGAAAGGTGAAAAAACGAAAAGGTTAGTCCTCAAACTTTTGATTTACTTTAACTTTTTAACCCAAGGACCTAACATTTTAATGTACTCTAGTTAAATTTGACCGGAAAGGGAGAATGAGGTCCCAAACGGTGAAAAAAACAATTTTAGGTCCTAAGCGTTGAAAAGTTCAAAAGATTAGGCCCATTTATTAGCTTAACTCCATATCAAGGAGTAGAAGAAGAACAAGACAACATCACTTAAAGCTTTATGCTACCTACGTCATCGTTTCCTAAATCTTCTGCTTCTAAACATTACCCACAAACTTTTCCAGTACAAAAAGTTTGAGTTCTTACGGGTTAATCTAGTTTATTGCGAAAATGTCATAAAAAAGTGGGTCTTAAGTACAATTACATGTTATTTGATGTGGGCCTTTGTACAGCTAGCACTATATTTTGGGAATATATCAACAACTTTATACTTTCTCCTTGATTTTTTTAGATGAAACAATTTGAGTTTTGACACTATTTATGTAATCTGTTTTGACTATCAATTGTGATTTATACTTCAAAAAAAAAATTATAGTCGTGTTGGACCTTGTTTCGTCTCATCGTATAGATTTATAATATCAACTTAATAATTTTTACACATTGATAATATTTTTATTTTTACTTTGTTGGTGAAAAAAGAGGGACTGACCCCTAAATAAAAGCAAATAACAAAGCAAAGAAAATTAAATAAAAAATTAAATAAAAAAAACAGCTACAAACTACCAACGAAACCGAAGGGAAATAACAAACAACTATACTACTAACCCTAGCATAACAGCTAGTCCTTTGCAACCGGCACCAACCACTACTACAAAAGTTGGAATAAGTAACGCTAAATAGAGTACGGTTACATGTGTTAAGCGTTTCATAGGAGAATAGAGTACGGTTTTCTCTAATAACAGTTCTATTGGAGAAAGAATAGAGAACGATTGCGTCACCTAACCGTTTCATATTTTGTACCATGATAAAATAATAATTATATTTAATATATACATGTATATGAATCGAATCTATCAATAACATATAAAGCGGTGTTTTAAGTCGTTGATAACTGCGTACTATATTCTAATTTATTTATTTTATAAAAAAAACACTAATTCTACCAAAGCAATGGCGGCAGGCTAAATTAATCAAACCTCCCGCAAAATCAAAACCTCTAGGAAAAACCAAAACCTACGCATTCTAACTTTTAATTCTATCTCCTGCATAACCTAAACCATAATCGAGCAAAACCTAAACTTTTCTGACAAAACCCCCCAAATTCAATCTCCCGCAAAACCTAAACCATAATCACGCACCACCACGGATCACCGCCGCACTACTGTACCGCTGCTTCTTTGCAACTTCTGGTGAACGTCGACTCTCCACACTCCGAATTTCGAGGTTGGTAATCTTAATTTTGTTGTATATCTTTATCCGTCAACTAATAATTTTCTTATTTATGAAATTGTAATGTCGAATCCATGTTGATACTTGTGTGGAAAAGACTTTCATAATTGAAGTTTTAGGTCGAATCAAAGACGAGGGTATAATAATTATTACATTTAATTTAGTAGGATTATTGTCGAAAAATCTAGTGAATTTAGTCCAATCACATTGTTAATATGATTTAAGTCTTATTAAATTGAAATTTGCAGTTAGAGAGACGCCTGATAAGATGGACGAGGAGGGTGGTGTTGGTGGCGATGATGTTAATGTCGTGGATAGTGTGAAGAAGAGGAAGGAGTTTGATGGGAAAGAAAAGGATTTTGAGGATGAAGGAAGTGAGCTTTTGTTGCATAAGATGAAGTGGGAGTTACTGAAGAAGGATTACTTTATGCAAGCACCGGCTAAAGTGACTGCCTGCGATTATCACCAGGGGATTGATCTTGTAGTTGTGGGGTATTCAAGTGGGGCTTTTGGGTTGTACTAATGCCTGATTTTGTTTGCATACACTTGTTATCGATTTTGCGGGAGAAGATCACTACTGTTGTTTTTAATGACTTGGGTAACTGGTTGACCTTTGGATGTGCAAGGTTTGGCCCGCTGCTTGTGTGGGAATGGAAGTCAGAGAGTTATATTTTGAAGCAACAGGGCCATTATTTGGACGTGAATTGTCTTGCTTATTCACCTGATTCTCAGCTCCTGGCTACTGGAGCTGATGATAACTAAATCAAGGTGAGCTGATGTTGAATTTATTGCAGTCTATTTTCTTTTCTTGCATAGCCAGTGTCTATTTGTTGCTTATTCCCTCCTTTTGTATTTCGTTGATCTGTTATGTTTGTCAGATATTTTGAGCTCCAACCTTTGAACTGTCATTGAGTAAATTGACATGATTATTTGAAAGGTTACTTTGTGTATTTGCGGTTGAATATAGATGTATTCATCTTGCACTGTATATTGCATTTGTGCTATATAATAGCAGGCTTTGCTATTTTCGCAGGCTTCCGTGACTAGATGCTTAAGTTTACCTCCGTTTTGCAGGTTTGGAATGTCTCATCAGGATTTTGTTTTGTGACATTTCCCGAACATACTAATGCAGTCACAACCCTCCATTTTATGGCTAACCATCATAGCCTGTTAAGTGCGTCTTTGGGTGGAACAGTTCGTGCATGGGATCTTTTCCGGTATCAGAACTTTAGGACATTTACTACACCTTCTCCTAGGCAGTTTGTTTCTTTAACTGCTGATCAGAGTGGTGAAGTGATATGTGTTGGTACTTTAGACTCATTTGAGGTACATATTTATTTAAAAGGTTTCACCCCTCAATCCTCATATTGGTATTGTGTTGTAGAACATATCTTATACAATATGCTCTTTTTTCTGTCAGATTTTTGTTTGGTCAATGAAAACAAGACGTTTGCTTGATGTTCTAAGTGGTCATGAAGGGCCTGTGCATGAATTAATGTTTTCACCGTCAAATGTATGTATTCTTTCTTTCTTTCTTTCTTTCAATTTGTAGCTGCATTCATTACTCAAATTGCCAATTTTTACTTTTAATGTAACAAAGGACTTAATAATTTGTTGCAATGACCCATATACCCCTCCAAATCCCCGATTCCTCCCTATGTCCTCAGACTCCTCATGTAAGCAATATCTGAATTTCCTTTACCCAACTTTTATTTTAATACCAAGAGTCATGATTTTTTATTTGGCATGTTCATTTGGTTTTCCCTGAAATAAGGTACGTGTTAACCCTTCAGCTTAATCAGATTTAAGAATGACGAACTGAAAGTCAGTAGTTATATTGGTAGTGTTAACCATTCAGCTTAATCAGATTTAAGAATGGCAAACAGATGCCTAAGGTCATATATTAGCATAAAAGTACAAAATTCAGTCAGTTTAGACTACACTGACTCTTTCCCTGATTTGCCTGATTTCTTTCTGCATGAATCAGATTATGAATATTCTCTGTGGGGATTATCAGAAGGGAGAACTGAGTATTCAAAAATGAAACATGAAGTTCATCTTAGTAGTGCTCATAAGCTTCAAGATCTATGCTTCAGAAACGGAGGAATATATATTAAGCTTAGTCAACATATTAGTCAATTGGTATGCCTTATACTCTCTAGCGTTGATGACAGAAATCAAACCGAAATTTCTACTTGTGATAGACTTGTAGGCTTGGCATGAGTATATCTAATAGACTTGTTATAGGGCATGTATGATTTCTTTCTTTTTTTCTACAGTTCTGATGGTTTTTCTTTCATCTTCGAGTCAGGAATATCTGGTGCCCGAAGAGTATGTAAAAATGACGAGGGAGTCTATATTGAATAGATGTCTGGTTTCGTCATATGATCAAGTGTGTGATGTCATTAAGAAGGAGCTTAGAGTGATGCCAGATGAAGTATGTTCATCTTTGTCCTTTTTCTCCCACGGGACCTTTTTAAGCAAAGTTTGTGCATGTTTTTGTGTATTGTGTATCTTCTTCCTTGAGCTCATACATTGCTATTTTACTCTTACATCTTTCTTCATTTATGTTTTCTATGTTCTTGAAAAGTTGAGATAGCAACCAAATGGGCAGTTCCAATATACAATAGTACATTAGAGAGAAGCACCACCAAGAAACTATATGCTTCCATTAAGATTTAAGAGAGTGGCAGGTTGAGGAAATGTAACTTTTAGTAAAGAAGTATGATTTTATTCAGGACTTGGCACTGCTTTGAAATAACGACAGTAGGAGAGCTTAATATACATATAGAGTAGTTCTAACTTCTAAGTACCCTTTTGGCATGACAGTTCCCGATTCTTGTGGGGTCTCTCCTCAAAAAGGCTAGGCTGGATGAGGTGGTGTTTTGGAATGGTACTTGAACGATTTGAATTATCCTTTTCGGATTTCTTAATACTGATAAGAGGGGGACTGAATTTGTTGCCTAAGCTAGACGAGACGACTCATCTAATAGTAGGGTTCTATGGTGGAGGAGGTGTCTATTTAAGAAGAACTCCTGTTATATTTCTCCCCTTTTATTCTTTGCTTCTTCCAACTTCTTGCTAGATTTTATTTTCCCCAGTAAGATGAGGGCTTACTTCACTCACTCGTATTGGTGCCTAGCCAATAGGCAGGAAACAGAGCAAGTTGCTTCCTCCTATGAGGAGCTGGAGCTCAAAATTTTATTTCCTTCTTAATGAAACATACTTGAAATCTGTTCGGTAGCAACACATCTTTGCAACTGATTTATGCCCTGTTATGTGCAGATTTTCACCAAATTTGATCTTGTTCCCATAGCAAGTGCTTCCCTTGTACAAGTTCATGTTGCACATTTGCGTAATGGCCAAAAAGTCGCTGTGAAGGTTACAACTTCCGTACTGTTAAAGTATTTTCCATTATTAATTTTGTAAAATGTGGATCCAAGTCCTAAGTCTTAGTGTTTCTTTTGCCCCCTGTTATTTTACAGCACACTCACATGACCAACACTACGACTGCAGATTAGCAATCGTAGAGTTGATCGTTAACACTTTGCATCGGTTTTTCCCCAATTTTTATTATAGGTACTTTGAAGTATTTTACTCTTGCTTCTAGCTAAGCTTAAAAGTGCAAAAATATCCGAACTCAAATTCTTGCTATGGTAGCCGAACACCAATAAAGGCTCATACGTTACCGAATATCACCAACCAAATAACGAAGAAGATGATGATGATGACGATGATCTAGTGTGACTAAAGCTAGCTCAAGTAGATGGTTACCTCAGTTCATTCCTGCAGAAGAACTGCCAAGACGGGTTTCTGTTGTTGCTGTAGAAGTTGTTGCTGCAGAATCTGTTATTGCTGCAGAAGCTGCTCTTGCTGCTACACCATCCCCAGTTGCTGCAGAAGCTCCAGTGGCTGCTGCAGAGGCTAGGTCTTTGAATTTTTTATTTTTTATTTTTATTTTTATTTTTATAGTAATATTGGATTTTTTGTTTTTGCCGTACCTTGTGTAGATCATTTATATTTTATCAATGAATAATAGGATTTTGTTATTGAACGAACAATATTATTTTGTTATTGAATGAAAGGATTTTTGGAAAGATCATGTGAATATCATTTTTATTTTATCTATTTAGATTTGGTTTACATACTAGAATCGTAATATCCTATTTTAGGGATGTGTGTGCTGCTATTTTTAAATAATATTAAAAAAAGGTAGAATATAGAACGTTTGTGTAAGGAAACAACTTTCTATCTTAATATTAAACATGAAGTATATAGTACGCCTATGTACGTAAGATGTTCTATATCTCAATATTTAACAGGAAGAATAGAGGACGGTTATGTACGGAAGGCGCGCTTTATTATAGAGTATAGGAGACGGTTATGTACGTTAACCGTTCTACATTCCTTCTTTATTTTCTGATTTTAGGAAGGGAATAGAGGACGCTTATCTCTTATCACTGTACTTTATAACTAGGTATATAAAACGCTTATTTTACGCGTTTTATAAACTTTATAGTGCGCTGAGTTGGAGAACGCCTCTAAGGCGTCCTATAAAGTGTATTTCAACAGTACTCTATGCCCTTTTTTGTAGTAGTGACCTCGACCGTGTAACTCCACATAGACCCTCCAATAAAGTGGCACGAAGATCCCTCGGGACCGCTTCAAAGATCACCACCTTTTGTGTCAAGTTGACAGCATAGTTAGCCAACCAATTCGCGTCCCGATTAGCTTCCCTATAACAGTGAGTAATGGTGACTTCCCATCCTTGACGATAAATGAGAGCCTTGCACTTACGGATAACATGAATAAAAGGAGAGGTTGGAGGAATGACATCCACCAATTCACGAACAAGGTCAAGTGGAAAATAATTTCTCTCTCATCCTTCTCTTTCTTCCACCTCATATTCCACCAACTTGACATACCACTTACTTAAATCTCTCCTTTTGCTTCTACAATCTTGACTCAAGGTCATTAATTTCTCTTACCTATTTTTTTACTTTTACATATACTCCACTTTAAATTCACCTTCAAACACAATTATTAATTTTAACAAACGAATAAATATGAAATTAAATTAACATTACATACAAATAAAAAATGTAACATATAATCTTAAACATACATATATAGCACAATGAAGTAAAATTGATACATAACTGGACTATTAATTTTTTGGGGGCAGGTTAAAAAAAAATTTAAAAAAAAAATTAATTGCTGTCAGTTTCACATGACCCCAACATTGTTGCATGCATACAAATGAAGGTACAATTGCATTTCATATTTCCATGCAAACACCCAAAAAATACTGTAAGTGGAGCAATGCGGTATACTGCAAGTGGAGCAATGCGGTATCGCGGTCCCACGCCAATTTTTTTGCATTTGACATTGGGTCACATATGTGACCCAGGTCAAGGAAATTGTTTTTTGACCCTTGTACATTGTCAACATTGTGGTCATTTTGTCCTGTCAATTATCACTTGACCCAAGCTACATGTCAAGGTTGTCTGTGCTCTTAAGTACAATTACATGTTATTTGATGTGGGTCTTTGTACAGCTAGCACTATATTTTGGGAATATATCAACAACTTTATACTTTCTCCTTGATTTTTTTAGATAACACAATTTGAGTTTTGATGCTATTTATATAAGGAAAATTTGGTAATATTAATCCAACCTTTGGCCGGTTTTCTTTTATTAATCCCACCTACGACATATTTTTTAATAATCCCACCTTTACTACCCAACGACTTTTATTGGGCTTAAGTGACCGATAACCTTGTGAAAAATCATCGAGATGGTGATGAATTGATTATGATGACGGAATATATCGAGAGAGAGTATTTCCACGTAGGGACATATTACCGCCTACAATAGGTTTATGACGTATTGGGCCCAATAAAAATTGTTGGGTGGTAAAGGTGGGATTATTAAAAAATATGTCGTAGGTGGGCTTAATAAAAGAAAATCGGCCAAAGGTTGGATTAATATTACCAAATTTTCCTTTATATAATCTGTTTTGACTATCAATTGTGAGTTATACTTCAGGAAAAAAAAATTATAGTCGTGTTGGACCTTGTTTCGTCTCATCGTATAGATTTATAATATCAACTTAATAATTTTTACACATTGATAATATTTTTATTTTTATTTTGTTGGTGAAAAAAGAGGGACTGACCCCTAAATAAAATCAAATAACAAAGCAAAGAAAATTAAAAAAAAAAAACAACTACAAACTACCAACGAAACCAAAGGGAAATAACAAACAACTATACTACTAACCCTAGCATAACAGCTAGTCCTTTGCAACCGGCACCAACCTCGACCGTGTAACTCCACATAGACCCTCCAATAAAGTGGCACGAAGATCCCTCGGGACCGCTTCAAAGATCACCACCTTTTGTGTCAAGTTGACAGCATAGTTAGCCAACCAATTCGCGTCCCGATTAGCTTCCCTATAACAGTGAGTAATGGTGACTTCCCATCCTTGACGATAAATGAGGGCCTTGCACTTACGGATAACATGAATAAAAGGAGAGGTTGGAGGAATGACATCCATCAATACACGAACAACAACTTCAAAGCCCACCGTTAATTTGACCCTTCTATGGCCACCGTTCCACGCAATAGTTAACCACCGAGAACCCCCATTAATTCAGCTTTAGTGCATGAACAGGAGCCACATACTGTGGCAAACACCTCATATAACTCGCCCATATGTCCCCTAATCAAGCCTCCAGCCCTTACTCTACTTGGGTTACCTTTGGATGCCCCATCGGTATTCAATTGTACCCAACCTTCCTTTGGATGATCACATCGAATAAACTTCTCAACTCTACGTCGTTTACTATTGCACGGTGCATACAAAGAGCATCCCATAGCACGCATTATATCCCCCATTCGTGACAAAATAAAACCAGCTTGATCCAAAGGGATACTTACCTCACGCGAGAAACAACGTTCGTTTCTCCACCTCTACAGCCATCATGTTACAATAGCAAACAAAATCGCACCTCCATCAATCGAATGTGGGTTATCCTCATCAATATTCTTGAGCAGCCACCTATTAAAGGAGTCACAAGAAGTCACAACATTATCATTAACACCCAACTGACGCCATACATTTTTTGATGTTGGACAACACCTCAGGATGTGCTCAATGTTCTCTTCCACCTCCCCACATATCAAACATCTCGGGTCATCTATTAATTTCCGAACAAACCTATTATAATTAGTCATAATTTTATCCTGCACAGCTAGAGAAACATCCTAATGCGTTGAGGAACTGAAGCTCGCCAAATAGGTTTTCATCCCTTTACTTGCAAAAATGTTTGACCTCTTCATAATTTTGAGGGCAAAACCTAATGTTAAACCCCCAGAAACCGAGCCATTTCAGTAGACCGCATCCACAACTTCATCATTGTCTACCAGTTTGTGGGCGGCTATCACACTAAGTACCTCTGCGGAAGGAAGTCAGCAAATATGTCATATTTCCAACCGTTATTACTATCCCATAACTCACTTACTGTGTCATCTTGAATGTCAACCAGAGGAACCGGGTTAGCCCATCTATGGTGCCAATATAACGTTTTCGTTCCATTACCAACCGCCATATTAACATTCTTTTTAAGAGTATCAATATTATGGAGAATACATTTCCAAGCATTAGAAGCGTCCACACGATTCCTAAACATGCCAATGTCACAACGACCATCACAACACTTATCTCGCATCACCCTAGACCATAAAGATTGAGGTTTCACTAAGACCCTCCACCCAAGTTTATTAAGAAAGGCCACATTGACTTGACGCATCAAACGAAGTCCCAACCCACCTTCTGTTTTTGGCTTTATGATAGCCTCCCAAGTCACTAGATGGACCTTCCTTGTTTCTCCTGTCTCGCCCCACATAAAATTCTTGGCCTTACGATCAATATCATCACATATAGACCTAGGAATATTAGTAGATTGCATTGTGTAGAAGGGGATGGTGGACAAGCAAGACTACACTAAGGTAGCCCTGCCCGCTAATGACATCGTTTTTGTCTTCCACCCCGCCATCTTAGCATTCACTTTGTCAATGAGATACATGTAATCAGCTTTAGACGTCCTCCCATTAATGTGGGGACTCCTAAATACTTACCAAAGTCCTCCGTAACCTCCATTTCAACAGCACCGCGAACTGACCCACGAATATCCATGTCTGTATTAGGCGAAAAATACACACGAGATTTGTCATAACTGACCGTGCTCCCCGAAGCTGCACAAAACATGTCCAAGCAACTCTTCATGACCTTGGCCTGATCCACATAAGTTTCACAAAACAGAATAATATCATCCGCTAACGCAAGGTTAGAGATACAAGGCCCATTCCGACTAGCACGAACTGGTAACCAGCTTCCCATACGGACTTCATTCTCAATTAAGTGGGCTAATCTTTCCACACAAATGACATATAAATAGGGAGACAAGGGGTCCCATTGCCTTATGCCCCTACTAGGAGAGAAATGCGTAGTTGGCTCCCTATTTCAGAGAATTTGTAGCCTAGCCGAGGAAACACAAGTCATAACTAAGTCTACCATAGATTGAGGAATACACAGCTCTAGTATAGAGTCTCTAATTAACTTCGTACGTAATCTACCATAGGCTTTCTCAAAGTCAATTTTCACGGCCTTGTACCCTTTCTTCCCTTGTTTTCGGCGCATCATATGGAGCACGTAATGTTTGTGTAAACCAAATTTTAAAATGTTTGTGTTTTTTAACCACGTGATCACTTTACATAGTGCAATTTTACCCATTAACAAGTACAGGTACTATGTAAAATAAACAAATAAAAACAAGTACAAGTAAGCTTTAGCAAATGCCATCAAACTTGTCTTGGGCGTAGGTACGGAATATCGAAGGTTATCTTAGAGTCAGATTGTCAATTATTAATATCTCGTCTGTTGAAGGGTAATATTTATTTTCCGATCTTGATTCAGTGCTAGGGGATATCTTATCTTATTGTACCTATTTTTAGCTCCATCTCTTGATCGCATTTTAGAAGGGATGACAATATTGTGTCCCATCACCTTGCAAGGCTAGCTCTTTTGGTGTAGAATAAATTTGGGAGAATCACTGTCCCTTAGAGATTTCACTCTATACTCATAGACACTTTGTCCCTTGATTAATAAACTAGCTCGTATTTCCTCTCAAAAAAAAAAAAAAAAAAACAAGCACAGGTTTCAAGTTCGAATCCACCACAGCACTTTGTAATTTATATTTACTCTATGGCTCATTCGTACGAGCCATTCCGAGTTAATCTCAGTGATTGGGAAATTTTTCCAATCAAATGACATTTTCGTAAATAATTGATGCTTTTATACGAAAATGCCATTAAATTGGGGTTAAAGTACAGTGTTATCAAATGTGGGCCACATGTACAGAGTCATTATTGTATTTTCATAATTGTATTTTCATTATTGTATTGGGGTTAAAGTACAGTGTCATTATTGTATTGGGGTTAAAGTACAGTGTCATTATTGTATTTTCATAATATATCAATAACTATATCATATACAGTCATCAACTTACAATATACAATAAATTTTTACTAATAAACAATCTACAACTATAAATATGCAGTCAATCACTTACCAATAAACAATACCGTATTTTAGTAATTCATCTGCAATCATAAAATATACTGTAAACATCGAGTGATATACTATCAACACTAAGTAATATGCAGTCAATAACCACAAATGTACGGTCAACACCTAATATTATACCGTCTACAATTTTCAAGAAAAATAGTTACGAAAATATATGCCATTTGATTGGAAATTTTTTCCAATCACTGAGATTAAATCGGAATTCCTCCATTCGTACAAACGCACTAATTTTTTTTTTTTACAATAAATAAATAAAAAAATATCACCATACGAAGTAGGGGTGAGCACGGATCGGATATCCGAATCCGAAAATTGTGAAATTTGATATTTGTATCTGATCCGAAAAGTTTCGGATATCCAATATTCGATACCCGAAAATTTTCGGATCGGTATCCCGGATATCCGATATCCAATTTCTTAATGTTTTTAATTTTTTTTAACTTTGCTTTCCATCAATTTCTCACTTTTACTTGTATTCTCGCCGTTCACTATCCAAAACAAAGAAATAAAGTTCCTTATTATGAAATGGAGATCTGTAATTCAAGAATACATAATTTCTTACTTTGTATAAAAAACAAGTTCAATAGCTAAAATCTACAAAAAATCTATTACTATATACTAAAAGAGACACCAGGAATAACACGTGTCAATTCCTGGTGCGATTTTTTCCCGCCAAAAACCACCTTTCCAAAAAAGTGTCTGAGTTTTATTTTATTTTTATTCTCTACCTTTTTTTATAAACTATTTATGTATCGACTATGGAAACAAAATTTAGTTTATAAATTATGACAATAATGGATACGACGTAATAATAATTATTCTAAATTGGTAATATATAATAATGGAATATATATCACTCAATATTTTAGTCAAATTAGTATATTAGCATTTTAAATATGCACATTAGATGAATAAATTTAAACGAGTGTGTTAAAAATGTTATAAATATGCAGTAATTTGTGAAATATTCATTTAAATATTGTTTGAAAAAAAAATGATCAAAATCCGTGCTTGCACGGGATCTAATCTACTCCGTAGTTTATATTAATCGACGATTTCAAACAAACAACTAATTGTGCCCTAGTGTTAAACAAGTTCCTAGTGTTGCTTACTTTTAACGTGTTACGGAGCATATACTTCATAAATTGTTCATATTGTAAAAATTTAAAATAAATTGCATTAGATTTTATTTTTATTTCGGATATCCGAAATAATGAAAATCAATATCCAAATAGGTATTTGATATTTGAATATTCGGATCGGATATCTGATCCGAATTCAATTTTCGGATCAGAGATCCTAAAAATCGAATCAGATACGAATCGGATTATCGAATATTCGGATTTTCAGATAGTTTTGCTCAGCCCTAATACGAAGTCGTTGTTCTTAACATCCTCTTCTAGAGATTGCCGCCGAAATATTTTACAATGCCATAATTTCACGCTCCTCATAACACAAAATCATCTCTTTCAGTATGACGACGTTTCCATCTCCGACGACCTCCCCGGAAGTCCAACAACCTTGGCGCTTACCGCGGTCGGAATTCGCCGGGCAATTTGTAAGACTGTAATTTTAAGGTGAATAGTTGGGTGTTTTTGTGAAATTGCGGTTCTAATTTTTCCGTATAATTATAGATTTATAGTATATGTGAAACTCAATTACTTAGAAATTTGTTGGTGTTTGTTAGTGTTGTATGATGGATGTTAACATGGATTATGAAAAGTCGTAATGTTGATGTGGAATTGTCTTTAGAAGCTATAGAAGATGATGCTGGAGTTGGAGTTAGTGTGGTTGTTGATGAATAGGAATTGGGTAGGAGTGTCCTCAACAAACGAATTGGAGGTGCCAGAGTCGAATTTAGTGTCTGAGTCAACTCTGTCGAGAAGTGGAGGAGTAAATGAGGCTGCCAGGGAATCGGTAGAGCCGCCAGTAGGGTAGGAATGGCGTTTGAGAGTTGGGAGGTGGTGGAAGGGTATATTAATAAATTTGGGAACGAGCAAGGGTTTGGAATTAGTAGGGTTTCAGTTTCATATAGAACGGGGAATGCGAGTGGTGGGAAGGTTAGGGGGGGGGGGCATGATATGGGATTCTATTCTAGGATTCCATTTTAAGCAATTTTAATCAATAAATGTAATTTCTGTTTTTGGCGGGAAAAAGTTGTTATAACAACTTTTGTTTGTTAGTGGAATCAGTTATTAGTTGTGCTGGCACTCAGCTATATTAAGCAACTAATGCATTGTATTTGATCATCAATTAATCGAATACAAAATATTCCTTTCTCTCTCCTACAATTCCTCTGACTTCTCCCTCAAGTTTTTATTCTTCTTCTTCTTCTTATCTCTTTCTGGAATTCTGACTTCCATTATTGGAGAGCTTGAAGCTCCCACATCATTGGTATCAGAGCCAACTGCTGCTCTCTGACATTCTGCAGTAGCTTCATCTTCTTCAGCATCCATTCTGGCTCCTGCTGCAACCAGAAGAAAAGCTATGGAGGATCAGCTCAGGAATTTGGAGAAAAAAATCGAGGAGCAAAATGAAAAACTAGAGGATCAAAACAAGAGGATGGATCAAAAGTTTGAAGAACTTTTGAAGGTAATGCAATCATTCAAGGATGCAAATGAATCACACTCATCTGGCAGTCACATTGAAAGAAATGCAAACCACAGAACTCTAGGTATGAATCCTAAGCTGTCATTTCCTAAATTTGATGGAAGCAATCCTAGAATTTGGTCAAAAAATGCTGTAAATACTTTGATCTGTGTAAAATTGGTGAGGATCAGAGCGTAGATTTAGCTTCATTGAACATGATTGAAAAAACTGAAGGTTGGGCTTGTCTGTTAGGAAGCATATGATGGTAGAATGGAATGATTTTGTAGCTGATCTCTATGCTAGATTTAGGGATAATTCAGCCTTAAATGTAGTTGAAACTTTCAATAAACTGCATCAAGTTAGTACTCTGGAGGAATACATAGATGAATTTGAAAACCTAAGATCTATTATGTTGATGAATAACCATGTCCTTCCTGATGCATACATGTTGGAAAGCTTCATTGGGGGTTTAAAACCTGCTGTTAAGCCATTTGTAAAGGCCTTCAAACCAGCTACCATTGCTGAAGCCATTGACTTGGCTAGACTTCAGGAAGAAAATCTAGAAGCTGTGTCTCACAAACCTTACAAAACACCAATGTACAATCCTAAACCCTTGCAATCTGTTCCTCTTTTACCAAACCCTAAACCACCATTGTTACCCACACCCACAAATAAGCCAAACACAAGCCTAGCCCTCACAAAATATCCACAACAAAGAACCAGAAATTTCAAATACATTCCAGCTGATGTAAGGAAAGAAAAAATTGCTAAGGGTCTGTGTTACTACTGTGATTCCCCTTATGACAGAAACCACAAATGTCAATTTAGGGAACCACAATTGTTCACTGTAGAGATTCCAGGTGATCAGATTGAGGAACTCAGTGATTCTGATGAACAAGAAGTGACTGAAAAAGAAATAAGTGAGCCCCAAATATCAGTGAGTGCATTAGCAGGAAGCCAAGGGTTCAGCACCATGAGAGTTAGGGGACTAGTGAAAGGAAAACCACTTCAGATACTGATAGACTCAGGTAGCACCCACAACTTTGTGGATCTGGATTTTGCTAGAAAATTGGGTTGCAAACTAGATAAAATACCAGCTCAAGCCATTACTGTGGCTGATGGAAACCACCTTGCTTGCCAACATAGTTGCCAAGGGTTTACTTGGGAAATGCAGGGGGTCAGTTTTGTGACAGATGTGCTACTGATTCCCTTAGGGAGTTGTGACATGGTGCTGGGAATACAATGGCTTAGCTTACTTGGTCCTATTAGTTGGGATTTTAATAAGTTAAGAATGGAGTTTTGCTTAGATGGAACACAGATTATGCTGAAGGGGGTGCCAACTAGAAAACTGAAGGTAGTGGAAGGAGAGCCATCAGCTAAACTTTTCAGTACAGCTGCACTACTGTGTTTGATGCAGGTGGTAGACCAAACTTGTCTAACCACAGAAGTGCATCAGGTAGAACAAGAGTGTGAGGAATTAAGGGAACTCAAGGTGACTTACAGTATGGTCTTTGAGGAACCAACTGTGTTGCCACCTATCAGAGGGGTGTTTGACCACTCTATTCCACTTGACCCTGGAGCAACCCCTGTGAACATCAGGACTTATAGGTATCCCCTTAAACAAAGGGATGTTATTGAGCAACTAGTACAGGAAATGCTGGATAGAGGGATCATTCAACCAAGTGCTAGTCCTTTTGCATCACCAGTGGTGTTAGTGGGAAAGAAGGATGGCACATGGAGACTTTGTGTGGATTACAGAGAACTGAATAGTAAAACAATCAAAAACAAGTTTCCAATTCCAATAATAGATGAGTTGATAGATGAATTATCAGGGGCAGTGGTGTTCAGTAAGCTTGATCTTAGAGCTGGTTATCATCAGATGAGAGTCAAGGATGATGATGTGTATAAAACAGCTTTTAAAACACACACAGGACACTATGAATTTCTAGTCATGCCTTTTGGCTTGACCAATGCACCTGCTTCATTTCAAAATTGGATGAATCAAGTTTTTAAACCCCTTCTCAGGAAATGTGTTTTGGTGTTCTTTGATGACATCTTGGTATACAGTAGAACATTAGAAGACCATTGGGTGCATCTGACCATGGTATTTGATCTGATGAAGGCTAACCAGATGTATGCCAAGGCAAGTAAGTGTATTTTTGCTACCAGGAAAGTAGAGTATTTGGGGCATTTCATATCTGAGAATGGAGTGGAGACAGATCCCCAGAAGATTTCTGCAGTTAGTAGTTGGCCAGTACCATCTACAGTGAAAGAACTTAGAGGATTTCTAGGCTTAACTAGGTACTACAGAAAGTTTGTCAAAGGCTATGCTGTCATCAGTAAACCTCTAACTGAGCAGCTTAAGAAGAACAACTTCTTGTGGAATGAACAAGCTCAAAGTGCTTTTGAGGCACTCAAAACAGCTTTGATCACAGCTCCTGTCTTAGCTGTTCCTAACTTTGACAAGCAGTTTATTGTGGAAACAGATGCTTCCAGAACTGGTATTGGTGCTGTATTGATGCAGGAAGGGCATCCATTGGCATTTATCAGCAGGGCTTTGGGACCCAAGTGGCAAAAACTCTCAGTGTATGAGAAGGAACTATTGGCCATTGTATTTGCTGTGCAGAAATGGGAACAATACCTAATGGGAAATCATTTCCTTATTAAAACTGATCAGAAAAGCTTAAAGTGGCTGTTACAACAGAAAATATCTACACCATTTCAACAGTTCTGGTTATCAAAGCTGATGGGCTTTGATTATGAAATTCAGTATAAAAGTGGGAAGGAAAATTTGGCAGCTGATGCACTCTCTAGGGTACAAGGATCAGAAGTTCTATGCATGGCTATATCTGTACTTGATTCTAATTTAGCCACACTGATTACAGCCAGCTACCAGTTAGATGATAAACTGAAAACTATTGTGGAATCTTTGGAGCAACAATTGTTGGTAGATGGTTATCAGTTGCAGCATGGTATTTTGAGGAAGAGAAACAAGATGGTGATAGGGCCAGATCAAGAGCTTAGGCAGAAAATCATCACTTGGCAACACTCCTCTCCTGAAGGTGGTCATAGTGGCAGAGAACTCACTTTGAGAAGAATTAAAGCTCTATTTATATGGAAGGGATTGTCACATGATGTAAGACAATTTGTAAGAAATTGTGTGACCTGTCAAGCATCTAAACATGACAACTCTGCATATCCTGGCTTGCTACAACCCCTCCCTATTCCTGATGAAGTATGGGTGAATATTTTAATGGATTTCATTTCTGGATTACCCAAGTCTGGTGGAAAAGATGTCATATTTGTAGTGGTTGACAGACTAAGTAAGTATGCTCACTTTATGGCCATGTCTCATCCTTACACAGCAATTCAAGTAGCTCAGTGTTATCTAGACAATGTGTTTAAACACCATGGTTGGCCTAGGTCAATTGTCAGTGATAGAGATTCTATCTTTCTCAGCAATTTTTGGCAAGGTTTATTCTCTCTGCAAGGTACTGAGTTCTTGCTTTCTTCAGCCTATCATCCTCAAACAGATGGCCAGACAGAGGTGGTTAATAGGTGTTTGGAAACATATTTAAGGTGTATGACAGGAGAACACCCTAGCAATTGGAACATGTGGTTACCATTGGCTGAATGGTGGTACAACACACATTTCCACACTGCAACTCAACTCACTCCATATGAAGTGGTCTATAATCAACCACCCCCTCTCCATTTGCCTTATCTACCTACTGAATCTAACAATGCAGAGATTGATAGGAGCTTGCTTAGAAGGGAGGCAATGATTCAGTCACTCAAGCTCCACCTCTCTAAAGCTCAAGAAAGAATGAAAGTGCAAGCTGATAAACACAGATCTGAGAGAGAATTTGCAGTGGGGGAATGGGCCTGGTTAAAGCTACAAGCTTATAGACAACAATCTGTGCACAAAAGATCCAACCAGAAGCTAGCTTTGCAGTTTTATGGTCCCTTTCAGATTGTTGCTAAGATTGGTCCAGTTGCTTACAAATTACAGCTCCCTTGTGATGCTAAAATACATGACACTTTTCATGTATCTCAGTTGAAGCCCTTTCATGGAACTTTACCCATTGCTGCTCACATTCCACCATGGTTTCAAGGGTCATCACCAGAGGAAAATCCAATTCAACCAGCTGCTATCCTTCAGAAGAGGGTAGTTAAGTTTCAGAATAGCCCTCAAGTGCAGTACCTAGTCAGTTGGGTTGGGTTTGGGGATCATGAAGCTACATGGGAAGTGGCACTTGATTTTGAAGCTCGTTTTCCAAATTTTGTCATACAGACTTGAGGACAAGTCTATTTTTTGGGGGGAAGTTATGATATGGGATTCTATTCTAGGATTCCATTTTAAGCAATTTTAATCAATAAATGTAATTTCTGTTTTTGGCGGGAAAAAAGTTGTTATAACAACTTTTGTTTGTTAGTGGAATCAGTTATTAGTTGTGCTGGCACTCAGCTATATTAAGCAAATAATGCATTGTATTTGATCATCAATTAATCGAATACAAAATATTCCTTTCTCTCTCCTACAATTCCTCTGACTTCTCCCTCAAGTTTCTATTCTTCTTCTTCTTCTTATCTCTTTCTGGAATTCTGACTTCCATTATTGGAGAGCTTGAAGCTCCCACATCAGGGCAACTTGGTGTTGTGAGTGTTACGGTGTACCGAACATGAGGGTGAGGAGGGAGGCGAAGAGGAGAGCTAAAGGGGTGGAGGTTGGTGGGTACACTTAAGCTCAATATGAATGCCGAGGTAAATGCAAGTTGAAGAAGTGTGAATGTCCTACGATGTTTTATGCTAGTTTGAACGCGGAAGGTGGGTGGAGCATAATCAGAATACGAGTTTAATGAAGTCAAAGCTAGTGGAAGAGGATAAGTTGGGAGGGTTTGCAAAAATTTGGAAAAGGAAGCTATCTACGGAGTAATGGTTTAAGTTATAGGAGTTTGAGAATGAGGAGGGATGGTGTTGTAAATATGTCAATGAAGGATAAGAATCTACCTCATGTAGTAGAGCATGAGAGAAGGCTGATAATGATGGATTGTTTTTTGAAAGAATGCAATGAGACAACCAAACTTTTTTCCTTGCTCATAGAATGAATTTGGAGTGTTGCAGGATGTTTTGTGGGTTGATGAGGAGTAAAGCAGCATATGAAGAGCTTGGGATGTTGTTTCCTTTGGTACAACTTACTTAGTTTAGAGTATGAGTTGCCCACTTGCCGCTTGCAAATTTTGTTGGTGTTAGCCATCATGGACAGTTAGTCTTGTTGGGATGTGCTTTAGTTTCACATGATGATGCAGGATGTATACTTGGGTTTTCCAGCAATGGTTGGTTTGCATGGAGGAAAATCCTCTAATACTATTTTGACTGATGATTCGGCAGCAAGGAGGAAGGTGATAAAGATATTTCCAAACTTTCTCCAAGGCAATGGTGATGAAAGAGTTGTAGATATTCAAATCTCAGTAAATGAATGGCTAGGCAAGAGGAGTGTGAGTAGTATGGGTGACAATGATCGATGTAGATGAGGTGCAGTCTGTTATCAATAGTTTTTATGGAAAATAATGTGCAATCGCAGATGGCACCATCAAGCCCAATGCAAAGAGCAAGGCTTCCAGCAGTCCGTAGAGATAGTTTGACACATAACATGTTGGATAAATTACATCCATGCTCGCTGGAAGCTGTGGAGGGTGTACTGTAGGCTGTAGCCATGGATAATGTGCGCCAACAATTAGAGGTTTGCGTATATCATGCTTAGCTCTCTTAAGAATCTAATATGTTCCTATTATAGAAAAATGCACGCTTTCTTCTTGTTTTGGCTTTATGTCTTCCTGTATAAGATTACAAAATTGCTGGTTCGTAGTTCTTCAATACCAAAAGAAAAGCAAAAATCTTATACGAGATGTAAGTTTGCAACTTCCCAGTTCAAAGTTATAAATCTTCTAGAAGAAGACTTGAATATTTTGGTTGGCAAGTTTGTTTGATGCTTTGTTTGAGGTGCTATAGCTGCTCTCCCTACTTCCTATTAGCGTAAAAGACAGATGTGAGTTTACGTCATGAAATCTAGTCACTACTTTTAAAACATGATGATGAACTTTCCCGGCGCTCAAATAAATTGTTGTTTTGTCCCTCAAAAAGAAATCGAATGCCTGTTTGGCTTTTTGATTGAGGTTTAAAAGAATTACTCTCCCGTTCTAAATTTTTGTCAAACCATGCTACTTACCTTTAGCATATGGTTTCTCGTTTGAGCTTTAGATGATTTGAATTGAATCATTTGCTTTACTGAAGGATGCTGGTATAATAATAGTCGTAGCCATCACTCTGACTTTCTCTAATATGCTGATCAGTGATGATCAACTGTTCTTAAACAAAGTGAATGGACTTTGTCAGATTAAGTTCCATATGTTGCAAGAAGAGACTGGAGGCAATATTATATGCTACAGATGATGAGGAGGAGGCAATGTAAACCAAAAGCGCAACTTAAAATCTGAACCTGTCTTTCTTCTTATGCTGGGGGAAGTTGTTACACCTGTATGTGGTCCATGTGGAAATCTAGAGAAAAGTGGCAGGAAGGCATTTAAAGTATTTGATTTGTCAGAATAAACTGACAAGGATAAAAACCGCAGTTACAATTGCAAAATTGGTTTAAAACTCAACGTTTGCTGATATCTTGTTTTCTTCATTCTGTGTATTATTCCTGATGTGCTCTCCTTCTTTGTGTTAACAACTTAACATATCGCTTCCCTTCTTCTTATCTTCTTGTGTGTTCATCTCATATTAAAACGTAAATATAATTATATGGACGGAAGAAAGTGGAACTCTGGAAATCATCTGTCATACTACCTGAAGATGGTGCAAACTGCTAAGGGTGACGAAAGTTCTGAACTGTATTACCCTTCTGAAGATTGTGCAAGCTGCTAAGGGTGACAAAAGTTCTCCCCTCTGGACTTTGGAAATTCTGAACTGTCCTAAGGGTGACGAAAATACATTGCTGCATGTCATGAGTTTATTTTACTAGTGAGTGTAATATAGTACATGTATTTTCCCTCTGAACTGTTGTTTTCCACTTCTCCTTTAGCAATCACTAGTTATATTTATTGTATTGGTTCAAGCTGAAATATGTGTTGAATTTTTTTTTTTGTATCCCTAAAATAATAATAATAATAAAAAAAAAGCAGTTTAAGCTCCCCTAGAACCAAATATTGCTTTGATATTGTCATAGTGAGCCGAAGTGGCTAAGTTGAGGAAGAAATTCACTTTCTTTATCCATCTTCATACTCCTTTGCTTGTAGGTACTGTAGTACAATTTTTGTCTGAGGCCGTATTTAGTGCTGAGCTGAATGATAAAAAAGTTCCGCCACTTCTGGAGGCCTTCTGATGTCACCTTTAACACATACTAGGGTGACACTGTGCTGGATCAGAAATGAAACTGTGCAAAGATGTTCAGCTTCTGTTTGGCTCATTGGTGTCAAATGTCAGGAGTGATGAACAAGGTATTATCCTTAATTAGACGGATGAATATCAGTAGAGCTATATAAATTACATTTATGATTGGTTTTCATGCTGAATTGACTAGCTTGTAATCCTCATCTTGCTGAAAAGTGAGCTCCCCAAGATGCTAAAGAATTGGAAGGCCTATATAGTCATTCTAAAAATATAAAGAAGTATGACATATTTGTTTTGAGCATGGGATTAAATTCAACATGCATATTTCTTTATTAGTTCCTTTTGTGTGTGTGTGTTTGTGTTTTGGAATTCCTATTGTGAGTTTTCCTTCTTGTTATCATTTACTAGCAGGTTGTGAGAAGTAAAATGCTGCTGATGTACTTGAGAATTGGCTTTGTAAAGATTTTCTATCTTATCATATCTGCATTGATTAGTAATCCAATTTCTAGCAAGATTTGGGCATCTCTCTTTCAGATGCTGTAAATGATATTTGTGTTGTGCGATCATCATTTTTACTGATGGTGTGATTTTTTCTGTTTTATCTGCCATTTAAAATTTGTCCGCAACTTTGGCAGATAACATATGCCTTCTGTTAAGCTGAAAATCCTCACTTCTCTTCCTAAGCCCACTTGAGATAAAGGTTTTTTCCCATTCTATATTATTCTACTGTTATCATTTATCAGAGAACTATTTTTTTAACCCCCAATTAGCAGAATTTTTTTGTTAATTCCTGCTACACTTTGTTACTCAGATTTACAGAAGTGTAAGTCTCGCTTAAGTATCCGACTGCTGGAAGTGTTTTTTTATTGTTATTCTATCAGATTGGAGTATCACATTCAAATATTCATATCCGTTTTGACTGTTTGAGGCATCCGATACAGTGGGGAAACCAGAATATTGTTTTGGGAGGGACCAAAATAATTTTATGAATATGTTTCTCTTTTTTTAGGGCAGGGGAATAAAAAGTTGAACCTATTTTTTACAGTAGCAGTTTTCAGCTATTCTATTCGGATTCTAGATAATAGGAGAGTCGGGATAATTTGAGAATCACACAACACACTATCTGTTATCTGTGACCAGCCTGCTCATTGAATAGGACATAGACATCAAATAGTTCCTGTGATTCCTGATATGGAAGTATAAATACACAATTTATGAACATTTAACTTGAAATGTATGTTCTCTAGTTTGTCAAATCCTAGGTTTTATGGTTGTATCTTGCCACCAGTATGAGCCATCACTTCTTCTTCTGATACATAGTTCTTCCAGAACCAGTGCTTTCTCCACAGGAAGATGACTTCCTCTATTGGGACCTGTTTTGTCTCGGGGAGGAAGAAGAACACAAAGCTTGTCATAATCAAGATCAGCCCAGCGAACAGAAGGAAGATTCCGTACTTGAGGTGACAAAGAGCCACAAGGAAGCATTGCGCAATCAGGGCAGTGAAAATCATGTTGACACCGACAACAATACTCTGGCCAGCTGACCTTGTTTCCAACGGGAAGAGCTCGCTAGGTACTAGCCAACCTAGTGGACCCCACGACCTTCCATATGCCAACACAAATAAGCAAATCAAGATAACAAGGAGGTAGCCGATTCCATTTGGCAGTGTCTTCCCATCCCCAAAGTAGAGGCCAAGAATGATGCCAACGGTCACCTGAAATGAAAATAAAGTAAGTTTAGGGCACAATTGCTTTACAGCAGTTGATTGTGATGATTTTGTCTTATTTTTTTCAGAAAACCACAGTTGTTCCTGGTTAATTTTTGTTAAAGTTTGTACTTTGTTCTTACCATTTCAATCAACATCTCTATACCAGCTTCAAGGTAGAAGGCTCTTCTTCCGAATTTATCTACCAAAGCCATTGAAATCAATGCGGCAACCACAAGTGCTCCATTGGTAATCGTTGATGAATACAGAGAAGCATTTGTGTTGAATCCCAAACTCTGGAAGAAAACAGGAGCATAAAAGAGAATGGAGTTCATGCCAGTAAGTTGTTGGAATGCTGGGAGTGCTATAGCTCCTATGATCAGCTGTGGACGGTTCTTCCTCTGGAGAAGGTTCCGGAAAGGATGCTTGATAGCCCTTGCTGCCTCACTTGCATCGACAAGATCAGCAAACTCTGCACCAACATTCGTGGTACCTCTGACCTTTTCCAACACTCTCCTTCCTTCTTCTAGCTTCCCTTGTTCCACCAGACTGTTTGGGGTTTCTGGAAGGAAGAGCCCCCCAACAAACATCACAGTTGCAGGTAAGCAGGCCAAACCCACAGAAATTCTCCATCCGTGAGGATGAATTTTTGCCGTCCCGTAATTGATGAAGTTGGCTACTAGAATCCCCAAGCATGTTGTTAGTTGAAATAGCTGATTAACAGCTCCTCGGATCTTTGCAGGTGCCATTTCCGAAAGATATAGAGGAACTGCCTGAAAGATTAAACAGAAAGCAGCAAAAAGAAGATTATTGGAGAGCACTAAAAGCCTACAAATTTAGTAGAATGTGCGCACACAACACGGTATCACCCAGTTTGGATCTTGCCATTGCCATTGCCGTTCAATTATTAGTGTTAGACTGGTATTGATTCCCAATAGCCTGCATAGTTCTTATATGAAAGTAAGGACTGAAAACAAAATAGTGGAAGTTGGGACTTACTTGGTTTCCAAATCCAATGCCGAAACCAAGAAAGATTCTCCCAACAATGAGCATGGCAACATTTTGGGCGAAGGCATTGATGACTCCTCCAACAAAGAAACTGGCACCTCCTACTAGAATACTAGCTCTTCTTCCCTTGTTTCGAGTCACAACTGAAGCCCCAAATGTTGACACCAGAGCCGCATAGTACAGGGAAGATGTGAAGAGAGTCAGAATTTGATCATCGTACTTGCAGTAATCTGTCTCAAGCAAGTGTGCATGCTTCCTTCTGTAAACCTTTGGGAAGAATTTCAACAAAAAGTCGTCCATTGAAGTCACCCCACCTATAACAATGTTTTGGTAAGTTTTCAATAAATCAGTTATTTTGGATTTGTAGTTGCTGTTGACGGACACAACCTTTTTGGAGAAAAGTAAGGAAAATATAACATTGGACAACAATTATTTTCTTAAGAGAAATTTACTGGTCAGTTAGTTGTCTGTACGTTTCAATAGAGAGGTGGTCAATGGCTTAGTTCTGACTTAACCTGACTGGGATCAGCCAGTAGGGCATGTCCCGGCATAATCATGGACTAGAACTGGAATTGTAAGGCTTAAACCAAATTTGCATATTACTTAAATTGCATATTACTTAAATTGGACTAGCCAGCATATAGAAACCAGCCTGAAATGGTTCGTTGGAAGCTAGTCATGCTCGACAGTAATTATTGCATGGTCCAGAACCAATGCTCTCTTCCCTCATAATAGGTTGTTCACAAAGTTTGTTTAGACTAGTAGACACCAATTGTGGTGAGGAGTTAGAGCAGTGGTTTGGGGCCATCCAATAATTTTTCCCGGCTTGCACCAGCTTTAACTAAGTCAAGTTTGTAGAATTTGAACGTTGGAATCCAACATTATGATTGAATGTTGGTCTTTACATATCAAATTTCAGAATATTCACGTATGTGCTAATTTTCTGTCTGTATTACTAATATGCTTCACTAAATGTTCATAATCGCTCATACAGATCGAGTAGTTAACATGTGTAACCTTAAACCTAACCAGTATTTCACCATCATCTTGAAACCGGGCTTATTGAAAGTAAAGTCTTTTTACTTTTTAGTATTTAAGAGTAAGTTGTTACCCAAAATTACAAGTGGAAAGAGCACCAAAGTCAAAGGGACATGCTTGATTCGGGTCAAACCGATCGGCCACTCTGGTTCTTGTTCCTGTTCAACCATACTAGCACAGTCCCTTGGACTCTAGGAGATAGCATAGACCAGGCCAGACCAAGATGATTCAATGCCTCCCAACCACCCTTAAACCAGCCCATGACCTAATGTTGGCACCGCCTGCTATTTTAAGTACTAAGTGGAGCCAAGTACGAAATACTAGTTTGTTTCCTGAACTAAGTGTGAACTTAATGTTGGCACCGCCCGCTATTTTTATTTTATTTTATTTCTGTTCATCATATGTGAAAAGACCATACTTTTATTGACCTCAACTGGAATGAAGAATTCATGTGATTCTAACACACTGAAACTTCTCATATTGAATCCATTTTTATTTTCAATTTTTTTTCAGATAACCGGCCGAGCAATGATAAATCTATCTCTGACATCGGACTAATGATCCAATCTCGGGGTTTGGAAGTTCACTGAAAGAGAAGGGACATTTTTGTCCTCATTTTGTCTGAGATTTGTCTCTTTTTGCTCTGTTTTTTCAGGAACCAGCCAAAAAAAGTTGTAAAGTATGAACCACCAATGAAGAGAGGAAGAAAAAACGGGGAAATGGGGAGAACAGAACCGGAGAAGAAGAAGAAGAAGAAGAAGAAGAAGAAGAAAACTGACCAGAAACACCAAGATCATAACCAAAGAGAGCCCCTCCACTCGCCGCAACGATGCAAGCGAAAATAAAATAAGGTGTGATCTTATACTCATACTGAGCTGCCCTCCCTGCTGCTGCTCCATTAACAAATGCACCCCCTGCCATTTTCTCTGATCACCTTCTTCTTCCACAAAATCAACCCGA
Organism: Spinacia oleracea; assembly: GCF_020520425.1. Classification (NCBI taxonomy): domain Eukaryota; kingdom Viridiplantae; phylum Streptophyta; class Magnoliopsida; order Caryophyllales; family Amaranthaceae; genus Spinacia; species Spinacia oleracea. The sequence continues at coordinate 71,341,100 of NC_079488.1, forward strand.
AAACACTCGAATAAAATTAAATAAATAAATTTGTTTGTATGTATGTATGTATCACACTTTTCTCTCCTTTCAAATCACAACAATAATTTGTTTGATTTATTGCCTAAACTGGATTTATCTGTAACAAGAAGTAACACAACTTCCTTCAAACTTTTTCCAGGATCATTCCAGTTTGTTGGAAAATGGGGGACCCCTAAAGAAAAAGAAATGCTAAAACAACTTAGCAAAGAAATTATGATAACTATATAGTATAATTTAAAACTATATAGTTTGGATCATATTTCTTTGGTTTTTGTTTTGTGATGTAGTTGAAGAAAGTTGAGTTTTGGGGTCTCACTCACCTATTAATTTATGTTTGAATGGCATATGTGATGGTGTATTTATACAAGGAACTTGCATAATGGATTAGAGAGAGAAGAATGAAGACTTTGTACAGTTGTACTTTCCTTAGACATGACTTGGCTAGGATATTGTTAACGACTTGGATCCTATAATGACGTTTTTTGTAGGAAAATGTTACACGTAGTCGCAAAGTCAAATGTAACAAAGTTAAAAGTAGAAATATTATATACATTAACAACACTGATCGGCCTGTTATTTTGTTCTTAAAATGATACTCTACTATTTTTAGATGCTGATTTATAATTTTATTTTTAATGTAAGTTTTTTGGATTAATTAGCTGGGGCATCTTTATCAAGGGCTTGTTTTTATTTAGCTCATGTGATTGGGAGCCTTTATCTACTTCACTAGGTCCAGGTTGGAAGTTTTACTGTTTTATTTTTAAAATATGTATTTTTCTTATTTTGAATATGTCAACTTGCTAAAATTAAATTATTTTAGGCTTAAATTTCTCAAGTCTTCAACGACTTCAATGAAAACGTAAATGTAATTGTGGGTCAATTATGGTGACCGTCAGTCAGTGAGTGTGACTGACCTAATGACATATTGAATCAACTATGAAACAAATTAAGCCTAATTCTTAAATTAATCTGGTGCATGCTAAATTTACTGCGGCATGTGGACCAACACCCATGTTTAAAAAGAAAGTCAATAACTTATTTCTAAATTATTTTGGCATGATAACTAGGCTCATTATGAAAAAATTACCAAATTGATGCGGTTAGTACGAGTTGTGGTTGAATGATGTGAATTGTAGTAAAAAAAATCGCTTTATATAAACAAGGTTATTTTTATTCAAAAAAATGGTTATTAACTTACTATGTACGTAGTAGTTGCTATGCGAACAAGGTCACTATATATGTAAAATAATCGTTAGATGTAGTTGTGGGCTTTGGGTAATATTGGTAGGCATCATGTCCATGCAAAAGTAATCAATGGATTAATAAAAGAGAACATAATTTTGTTTCATTTTTTTTTTTGTGAAATATTGTTTCATTTTTTGGGAAATAAATGATGTGATATAATCATACAAATATGGAAGATGATGACTAACTAAAAGTGGAAATATTAAGCTAAATCAAATTATGAATATTATGTTACACTGATTGAGTTGTGATTTTGTCATTTTTATAGAAGCATTAGAGCAAGATCAGCCCTAAGTCTTAAGACTTGGAATGACATCATCAAAATTATTTTAAGATAAGACTTCCATAATTTCACCCATTTATCTCCTTTTGTCTTAACAAAGTCTTAAGTGGAATCTTGATTTTTCAAGACTCAATTTAAGACTTGGACACTCACATGGTTGATTTCATCCTAAAAGTGGGTGATGTCATGTACATGTATTGAGAAATCTTAATTGAGTCTTAGGGGTGAAGAGAAAAATTTAGTTGAATTTTAGCAAGTCTTAACACATAAAAAATATTAAAAGTTAGTAGAAAGCTGATGTGGCATCTGAAGTAAGTCTTAAGATAAGACAGGACTAAACATGCTCTTAAGTACATAACTACATATACATACGTTGTAAAGGCTATGCGTATTTTGTACCGGCAAGCGTTATACACTTATACAAAGTATAAAAGTATTTAAAAAAAGAAATATTAACGTAGATCGATAAGTGGATTAATTAGTTTGAAGTGAATTTGTGGATAGGATAAGGTAAGATTAGATTATTAAGCAAAACCAAAGGGATGTGTAGGTTCTATCTTCAAAGTCTAAGTCAACACAACTTTAACGGATTACCATTTTTCTCGTGCCGGTCCACACCAATCACAATGTTTAACATCCAAAAGTTTTGGAAATTTTGGTTTTTAAATCCTTGAGTTATCAGGGAATTCAAATGCAAACCATGGGACGGGGAGTATTAAGGTAGTTTGATTTTCTTATTCATTTCAAATTTACTTATAAATTTCTTTATATATGCAACTTGATAATAATATGAATTTTATTATATATGCAGTTTAAGAATAAAATTGGTTAATTAATAATTGTTGAACTAAAATTTTGAGTAATTTTTTTATTTGTGTAAAACTATATTTTTTGTATTACTTTACTTACAACTTATAAAAATATATATTAAATTACAATTGTATGATGAGTTGCAAAGTCGAAATACATTTTAGAGGAAAAAAACACATTTGATTGGCTAAAAGAAAGCGCAATATTATTTATTTTCTTATTCTCTTATGTGTTAATTTGATGTTTTATGTTTGATCTAAATAATTTTCTAGAAAAGGTGTATGATTTGATTAGTAAAAGAATAAAATTAAGAACAATATTGTTATCATAAATTGTTACCCAAATACATAAATTTTGGCATTAAATTCTTTACATTCAAAAGAACGACTTTTCTCTTTTTTAGTTGTTTTAGAGTCACAAGTTGTATTGTTGGAATGACGGATAAAACTTAGCATTACCATATACTATAAGAGATCATGGGTTTAAGGATGAGTAGCAACATTTTTTTTGTGGGAACGCAATAAACAATCAAGTGTGTGTATGACGTGGTGCTACAATGCCATGTAAAAACTTGTCAAGTCATCGTGACATATGGAGAGAATACATATATATATATACTCCGTATATATATATATATATATATATATATATATATATATATATATATATATATATATATATATATATATATATATATATATATATATATATATATATATAGGGTCGGGATCCGGTGAGAAGAGTACTTGGCGTGAGAAACATGAGAAGCAATATGGACCGCTTGATTTATTAAACCCAACCATCCGCTTGCTGGAAAACATAATACTCCGTAATATAGTCCAGCTGGCAAGACTTCATGTGAGTCACAATTCAAAATAAAAATTACCAGCTTCTTCCTTGTCGGTATTTCCAAACAAGACAAAAATAAAAATATCAAAATGTACTCCTTTGGTTCCTCTCTTCTCCAACCTCCATCAGGCTCCATACCTCAAGTCCTCAACCCCCGCCTCTATCTCCTCCTTGTTCATCCTCCTCATGTTTATTACTCCGTATGAAGAATGCAAATATACTGCAATACCATCTAGATACATCTCAAACGAATTGGAGATACATCTCAAGCGAATTGAAGATACATCTCAAACGAATTGGAGATACATCAGTATGAAGTGGAGATACATATACATCAACTCTAAACTACAGATACATCTGAGATTCATCAAAGATACATCTTGGATTCATCAAAGATACATCAATACCAATTGGAGATACATCAACTCAAATACATCAACTCTAAACTACAGGTATATTGATGCTACCCTACAGATACATCCAAAATTACCTGCAACTTTCACTAGGTAATACTAATCACACAGCTAATTTTGCAATTGTCCTTAATACTAGAGCTATAGCTACATTAAAAAAACCTCAGTCTTTAGAGATATATCAAATTAATCGATAATAGAGATACATTAAGTTTCAATTAGAAATCTCAAGCTTCAATTTTCCCAACAACCACGAGGAATTAATTCCAGGGACGATCATCTCAAAGAAAAGCTGGAAGAAAGAAAGAGTGAACAAAAAGTTGGGAGGAGAGAGAAGGGTCTCTGTTTTTAGATGAGATGGGGAAAAGACGAGTTCGCTTTAATTGGGCGGGTTACATATTTTTTTTTCCATATTTACTACTTTTGCGATTAATGAGGCGCGAATAAGTATAGCCATTGATTTGTTAAATCCGACGGTGTGGATAGCTTCTCACGCTTCTCACCATTATACCACTTCTCACGTGAGCCTAAACCTACATATATATATATAGGACCAGGTTCTGGTGAGAATCTCTCTTAAGATGAGAACCTCCTTATAATGAAAACATTTTACAACCGTTGGATTTAGTTAAAGTGAACGGGTGAGATCTAATTTATTTCAATCCCGAAAACCAATCCTCGATCCCGGTCAATCTTTGTTTCAAAAATAACAAACTTTCTCTCTCTCCCTCCAAAACAAACAAACTGTTGTTTCTCTCTCTTCACAACATCCTTCTAATCTTCGATTTTCTTCGTACTTTCATAAATTTGTCCCAAACCTAGGTCTATTTCGTCAAAATTAAGCGATAATTGCACTCTATTTCTTGCGAAATTAAATTTGATTAATGTTCTATTGTAATTTTCAGCTACAATTTTGGAGTCCGTCAAATTTCATCCGAGACGCTGAATTATCACTGTGATCTGCATAATCAAGCTCGGAATAAGGTATTAACGCAATTTCTTAAGCTTTCAACAATTTTCTATGAGCGAATTTGTCTGTTTTTTAGCTAATTTTTGTCAATTTCAGAGCTGATTTCGCTCAATTAGATTTTTAGGTTTTTAATTAATTCAATGCTCATTGCTAATATGATGTTTACATTAATTAGATGAGGCGAATGTTGCGTGCCGGAGCTCCGGTTTCTTTAGCCACTGTAGTCAAGTAAGTTACTCTCTTGATTACGGAATTTACATGATTTTCCGCTTTGTCCAGTTGGTCCTAGTGTCTGTTCTGTTCAATGTTGATTTGTAAAATGATGATCTGCACAATTTGTTCAACCGATCTGCATAATTGGTGCTGCTGATCTGCGAATTGTTGTTGCCCTGCTGGTGATTTTGGAGAACCTGTTTAGTAAACTATAAATGAGCAAAAGTAAACGAAATCTCTTCTAAAGTAAACTAAGTCTCTACAAAATTAGACGAATTCTATTGTTTAAACGATGGTTACTTGAGGATCATTCCGTCTGGTTGTTTCAATTTTGCTGCCACTGTCGGACCGACGAACTCTTTTTGAGTTGTGACAAGTCATTTATTATCATATATTACGCTTCTTCATCGAGTATGTAGGTTATCTGATGTGGAGTTTCTCATAGTTTTTTTCATCTTATTTTAAAAAGTAGATCGAAATTTGGTAAAAGTAAATCAATTAATCTGGAAAGTAAATTCGTGATACAAGTTGGGAATTCATAAATTAGACTCAAAAGTAAAGAAAAAAGTAGAAAAAGTAAATAGAAATTATTCGAAAGTAAATAGAAGCCTCAATTATGAAATATGAAGAGACTGTAGTCTAGGGCCCTTGACAGATCCAACATGTTGATGTAACCTTCTCCGAACTGTTAGAACAGTTAACCAGTGGTAATAATACACCGGGTTGTTAAAGAAATTTGTCTTGGCAACAAGCTAGCAAAAAGCGATAAAGAATAACATATCAACTGCAGGTCTACTAAACATTGCTCAAACATCCTGCAGTTTGAACATTTTCTTTCTGTAATGATGCGTGCTTATCAACTGCAGGTCTGCAACTCTATGGTCCTAGGACCTAGAAAGAAATACGGGCAGTTGATATCGTCTATGATTTAAATTGACTTTTAAAATAGTTCCGTTTAATTTTCCAAGTTTATTTATCTACTTTTGAAAATGTGATGCAACTTGAGATTTTGTTTTTGAGATTTACTTTTAAATTAGATTCATTTACTTTTTTTAGTTATTCATCTACTTTTGAAAATGTAATGCAATAGTGATTTGTCTAACTCAAAAGTAAAGCAAAAACTGAAAAAAGTAAATAGAAATGATCCTAAAGTAAACAAAATATGGCCGATATATTTTTCCGTGTTCAGCCTTCAGTCAGTCGATATATTTTAACTATTACCCTTCTTTACAAATTCAGAATTTTTGCCTCTATTTTCTCAGGGGTACATCAAAATATAGCATCACCAGGTAGTTGATGTTACAGAGATATTTTTCGGAGTCTTCGTTCCATTTTTGGTATGCAAGAAATAATTAGGAGGTGTTGTTGCACTTAGTGATCTCACTGATTTGTGCTTTAGGGATTACTGATGATGGAATTCATTAAGTTGCTTGGTTCTAAGCATCTATAGTAATTATTTCATTTCAAAACAAGTCTCTTAATAATCTTCACGAGAACATCTTTTGTAGGAGAAGTTGTAGTCAAGAATTGCACCTATATTGTGTCGAATATAAATTGAAGAGTGTGACTAATCCTACTCAACAGGTGAGGGAGAAAAAACTTAGAAGACTTATGGTCTAGTTGGGAGAAAATGATTTCACATATTTGGATAAATGGTCATCTCTATAGGTGTTAGTTTATATACTGTTTGGTACTTGAAAACCAGAACTTGACCATATTTATTTACTTTTGAAAATGTGATGCAATTTGAGGTTTTGTTGCACTTATATATATATATATATATATATATATATATATATATATATATATATATATATATATATATATATATATATATATATATATATATATAGAATCGGGATCTGGTGAGAACCACCCCTTAAGATGAGAACTGAGAACTAATCTCAGCCCTCGATCAATTCAATCCAACGGCCAATAATCTGCCCGACCAAAGGACTTCATTAAGGGCATTTTGGTCATTAACACGCGCCGAATGACCTTCTCCTCACACAATACGATTCTCATAATTCGTTCTCTCTCTTCATTCAGTTTTCTCTCCCTTCTGGTAAATCCTCTCTACTACTTTGTATATGCGACTTTATCTTCTTGAATTCGTGGATTTTCGCTGTTCTTGCAAATCTCTTCACCTTCTTTGCGATTTCTCCTTTTTCAATTAGCTAGGCATGTATTTAAGTTTTTCGATTCAGTTTTTGATATTTTGATTGCTAAAATCAAGGATCTCTAAATTTGTTTGATTTTATCAAGTATTTGCGACTTTAATTGTTGAATTTAGGGTTTCAAATTTCGTTGTTTCAGTGTTTTATTTTGCGATTTTTATTACTAAAATTAGGGATTTTCAAATTTGTTAGCCTAATATTTTGATTGCTAATGATTTCTTGTCGGTGTTAAACTGGTTGCTACTCATTTTTGCCATGGTCGCTAATTATTGATTCCTTTTGACCTGTTTAGGTATGTATTGAAGAAGATACGCTTAGCTGAATAAACCGAGAAGTTTAAGAGAACAACTCCCCAGGAGGTCAGTCATCAATCTCTGATTCTTTGATATTCAATTGAACATGTTGGTAGTCAAGATCTCTGAATTTTAATTTGCTGGAGTAATGTTGTTGATTGTTTTTTATTCATTTTATCATGGATTTGATGTAAGTAGCCTTAAGGGGGATCTTAACTTGTTGCAATGTGTTGCCTTCGTGGATCTTTGTGAGGCATTAGAAAAAGTAGGTGATTCAATGATTTCGGTATACCCTTGTTGATTTGAGCTTATGGACCTTTACATGGTATGTTCTTCTTCGGCATAATGGATTAAAAATGATGATTACACTAATCTGATTGGTCTTATATATGAGAAGCAGATTATGCTTGCTGAGGTGCTAGAAAGGTATGGAGATAGATATGGAGGATACACAAGGATCATCAGGACCTAACAAGGAGAGGTGACATTTCTCCAATGGCCTACATTGAGCTTGTTTAGGTACTGATCTGATTCTTTCATTGCCCTCTTTGACTTTGGAGCATGACATTCCATAATCATTGTTCTTGGAAGGTGTTGTCCGTTCTTTAATGTCTGTAATTGGTCACGTGATATTTCAATTTGATGTTAATATACTCTGTATTAAGCTGCAGCGCTTATGTTGTAAGATTTTTCTTTTACTTGCCTTGTAGCAGTTGTAATTGAATCCTGAAATACTTAAAAAAATTCTTAACTTGATGTCTAGTGTAGTTTGACCAGGATGGTGTGTTGCCTTTTACGTCTGTCTCGATTCAGTTTAGTTGGCTGAAGAGAGTTGTAAGCTAGTGGATGTGAGTCTGACCAATTTTGCTATTTTATTGTGGCTAATGAAGGCCTGGTTAATTGGGGTGGGTGCAAGCAATAGCTTACGGTAGAATTGTGCTCTGTTGGTGATGCTTATTTTCTTTTGGTGTTGGTATGAAGCCAGCCTGGTAGTTTGAGTTGCTGCATTACCAAAGTTGACATGTGGACTTCGTAATTAATTACTCTTACTCTATAGTCTAGTAACACTATCCTACTAGCTCAATAGGTAGAGCATTGTGCTAATGCAGAAAAGTGTGGGTTCGAATCCCACGTAGGTTCATATTTACTTCTTGTATTGTTTTATTTACTTTTAGTTTGAAAACGTTTACTTTGGCCTCCATATACTCCAATACTCGGAGTTTCTATGTTGTACAAAACTTTTGAAACTTTTTGGATTTACTTTAGAGAATTTTTAATTTACTTCTGATTTAATATTATTTACTTTTGATTTGTTTTATGTTCCTCTTGTTGCTGTAGCAGTCTTGTTTGCCGACATAGTTTCAATTGATCTGATGCAACATACCTTTGTTCTGGTCTCATGGTTCTTGAGGTCTGTTATGCAGCCCTGAGGTCACTAGTTCAGTTGTCAATCTTGTCATGATCTTTGGCTAGATTAAATCAAAGCAACTTAATGCATCTACATATGACTAGTCGAGTAATGTTTTACCAATTGATTCTCCTAAAACAACACCAGAACACAAAAACCTGATCTACTATGGGTTGTTTTATTTACTTTTGAATCGGTTCTATTTACTTTTACTAGTTCTTTATTTACTTTTGAATTGAACAAAAGGAATTTTTGTCAACCTATTTTAGAGAAAATAATCTTTATCTTTTAATTACATCAATGAAAATGAAAGTGAAAGAAGTTTCGGTTTACTTTTGGAACAATTTCATTTACTTAAATCTTTATTTTCTTTACTTTTTTTTTGACGAGAAAAATGTAGCTGTTATTACTCAATCGAAATTTTTTCAGCTACAATGAGAGGGCGAACTTCCTCTGGGCAGTCCTCCATCCACACTAGGACTTCCTCAAACAATAGAGAAGCCTTAGCTAAGGAGTGAGCGACTGTATTACAAGTTCTTTTAGTAAAGAGGAACACACATTTAATGAAAGAGGAAGCAAAAGTACACATATCATTAACTACTACTTGGGAGCTTGAGCATTATTTAGATTTGTGTTGCAGTAGTCTTGTTAGAGTCAGACAATCACTCTCTAGTTCTACTGTCCTGAAGCCAGCCTCGTGTGCATATCTAAGACCAAACATCGCTGCCTCAGCCTCTGCTTGCAGTACAGTCATACGAGCCACCCTGCATTTGCCGGCAGACATGATAACATCGCCATCTACGTCTCTAACTACCATACCCAATCCCACCTTGCCGTCTGCAGACATAGCTGCGCCAGAGCCACTGGTTTTCAGGTGGGTTCGAGATGCTTATTTACTTTTATATTTTATGCTTTTCTTTTGAAAAAAGCTTTATAATTATTTTCTTTTTTAGTTTAATTTACACTAATTGTACATGTACTTTACAAATATTTTGATTTACTTTTGATTTTCTTTTATTTACTTTGGAGTTCCTTGTATTTACTTTTGAGTTTTTTCTTTTAACTTCAGATACAACCTATGTAGGAATCGAACCTACATCCCCTATGCATATGCATAGTGCTCTACCATTTGAGCTAATAGGTTTAAACACATCTAGTAATAAAATACTCAACTCCAACTGACATTAAGTCATACAAAATACTCAACACAATCTCGTCTTCTTCGCACTACATACACCTTGGGTCATCATATTAAGTTACTTATACACAATGTAGTTACTTTATCTGTTTGGGTCAACACACCATCTTCATTATCAATTATTATTCCAACTCAAATCCTTAAAAGCTCAAATATGCCAAATATGACATTTATGGTAACGGCTCGTAAGAATTCACAACTAGCTTCACGAATTTACTTCTCAGCTTAATCTATTTACTTTTATCAGGTTTTGATCTACTTTCTAAAACATGATATAAGAATATCTGATTTCCTACACAGCAATCTGACATAAAAGGTAAGGACCGCAACCATACAGAACAACTCAGCTACCCAGCAACAAGCCTGCATCACCATTGACCAGCCCTTCAGAATTGTACAAAATAGTTCACCTGTCCAGCAGTCCACACAGGACAACAGTGGCAGCAAGTCTGCATCACCAACCCCTCTGTACATGGCTAACAAGTCAAAACTACTAAAAACAATCTGAAATTTGAGGCATTAACTCAGATCCCAAATACTAAAAACTAATAAGCTAAAACCTGAGTCAACGCATCTAGAAATTTAGTTTACTTTAAGAGAGATTAAGTTTGCTTTTGTATAATTTTCCTTTAACAGATTTTAATCTAGCTAATTCATTCATTTCTAGTAAGTTTTTAATCTAATTTTAAAAATAGGAGAATCATAGGAGGAAAATGTAAATTTGTGTGCAAGCCATATCCCAAATTCCTAATCTAAACAATGAATCTGGATAATACAAATTCATCTGAACTTTGTCAATAATCATCTTCTGAGGTGGTTCTTCCCTTAGTTGCTCATCATTATAATCATTGTTCACATAATATCCTACTCTAATCATTATCATGGAGTGATAATTATTGCATTAGTGACAACGTTTCCTCCAGAAAGGAGGTTAAAAGGAAAGATACAGAGGAGTGTTAGTTTGCATCAAGAGATACAATTTACTTTTATAGACATGTAATATACTTTTGCACAATTTTAGTTTATTTAAAGTCTAGTTTAATTAATCTACTTTTACTAATTAATTATTTACTTTTCTGGCTAATTAATTTACTTTTTAAAATAAAATTTGATAAGGCTTAATATTGTCAGAATCTTGTAAGAATCTTCTAATGTCAAAACTGTAGATACAAATAATACAACTTCAACCAAATATGTGTACAGAGAAACCACTATTAAAATGCCTAATAATCTAGAGATTTAGTTTACTTTTCGTGAGATTTAGTTTACTTTTGCAAAATTTTTGTTTACTTTAACACATCTAAATGTAGCTAACTGATTCACTTCCAACAGTTGAACTCCTTCAAGATAGAGCAAACAAGCTACAAAACCTAACAAAAAGCTAGAACACAACTCCATGACTATAAACTAATATCAATAAAAACAAATGCAGAAAGATCCTTGATCGATGATCAAGCAGCAACAAGCAACAAGGTTCAAAGTCCTATCCCAGCAACAAGCAACAAGGTTCAAAAACTTGTTCCAACAGTAACCAAAGTTTGATCACATCTCACATCCATTTTGGAGACTAATTCATCTACTTTTACTACTTTTCAATCTACTCTATAGAAATAAAGAAAATAATAATCACTAATTTGAGTGTTTTTTTCTTAGAAATCAAACTAACTGTGAAGAAAACTGAAGAAATTAAGTACCTAGAAATCAATTTGGATTGAACTCGCAACTCTTGCCCTTGTCTTGAGGTAGTTCGCATCAAATTCAATCTGCAAAATGATACGAAATTTAATCTATTACCGTATAAGACAAAATAATGAATTCGAGAACGAAGACCAAATCAAATACGGGATGAATCTTAACGAAATTCGATAACCTAGAAATCTAATTGAACTTAATTAGAAACATTTACCTTCAATTTTGGGCTCAATGATTGCAGATTCAAGTATAATAGAAATACTGCTGCAGAAGAAATTAGAATTAATTAATCAAATCAAACAATTAGTATTCGAAATTTTCACATGATGAACTTCAAAATCGATGTAGAACATTAGGAATTTTCGCATGATGAACTTCAAAATCGATGTAGAACATTAGGAACTTCAAACCAACTTGCTACACCACCATACAACATTCAACAACCAAACCAAAAGCAGACAAGAACCAACCAACCATCTCCCAACACATGAACTCCTTCAGGATAGAGCAAACAAGCTACAACACCTAACAAAAAGAACACAACTCCCTGACAATAAGCTAACAACAATCAAAACAAATACACAAAGATCCTTGATGATCAAGCAGCAACAAGCAGCAAGGTTCATAGAACACAAGAAAACAGATTGCATAAAAACTCTAATCCAAACGACAATAGGCCCACCACAAGAACATATCAACTATCCACCAAGAAACACAAGGAAACACTGGCAGTAGTTTGTTTTTGATTTACTTTTAGAGAGGTTTTGTTTACTTTCATATAGATTTGTTTACTTTCCTAGAGATTTTGTTTACTTTGTAGAACAAATCAGCGGATCCAATCCAAAAACTAATCTAAGCATGATAGAAAATCAAATCAACGAATTTAAGTACTATTCTAGGCTTTGATCTCAAAATAAGTTCGCAAAGTTTCCAAAATCCGCACACAAAATCATTCCACACAAATTTCTAATGTATTCATTCAAAAGTTCGTTCACAACATCTCTAAAATTCCGCAAATTCGAGCTCCAAAATTTCTAAAACAATTAGACCTAAAAAATCAAATAAAATTCTTCTGGCCTAATTTTAGCTAAAACATAAGAAATTGTGAGTAGTACCTGATTTGAACATCGGATTTGCAGATTCAAATGCGAAATTGGTTGTACGCACGATGATTTGAAGAACTGGAGAGAGAAAATGCACACATCGAATTTGGCAGTTGTGGAAGAAAATTCGATGAACTAGAGAGAGAAAGTAACCGCGCATCAACATTCATTTAATTCGCGAGACAAATCTCAGCCATCCGTTTTATTTTAATCCAACGGCTATCAAAGGTTCTCATTTTAAAGTAGGTTCTCATCTTAAAGGAGGTTCTCACCAGAACCTGGTCCTATATATATATATATATATATATATATATATATATATATATATATATATATATATATATATATATATATATATATATATATATATATATGGTGAGAACCTCTCTTAAGATGAGAACCTTCTCTATAATGTGAACCTTTGACAACCGTAGGATTTAGATGGGATGGACGGATGAGATTTAATCTCATAAAATCTGATATTTTCGCTCAAAATACCCTTTCTCTCACCCTCCCAAAGTATCACAGTTTCTCTCTCTTCCTCCCTGAAAAGTGACGCGCGATTAATATTTGAAATCCTTCGTTCTTCGAATTCCAGAAATTCGTCCCAAGAATAGGTATAATTTGTTAATCTAAATTTGCAATCACACTTTATATTCGTGACATTAAAATTCCTAATTTTCTACAGTGATTTTCAACTTCGATTTTGAAGTTCATCATGCGAAAAATTTCGAATACTAATTGGTTGATTTGATTAATTAATTCTAATTTCTTCTGCAGCAGTATTTCAATTAACTTGAATCTGCAATCATCGAGCTCAAAATTGAAGGTAAATGTTTCCAATTAAGTTCAGATGGATTTCTAGGTTATCAAATTCCGTTAAGATATTGTGTTTACTTTTGATGATATTGTGTTTACTTTTACTTAATACTGTGTTTACTTTTGCTGATAATGTCTTTACTTTTTCTGATAATGTCTTTATTTTTACTGATATTGCATTTACATTTACTCGATTTTGTGTTTACTTTTGATCATATCTTTACATAATTTCTGTTTTTGTTCAAATTAAAAGTAGATAAAGAATTTATTAAAGTAAACAGAACTGATTAAAAAGTAAAATGATTCGAATAATTTTAGACATAGTCAAGAGAATAGATGTTCCTGAACTTCTTATTTGGTGGCTGCTTTGACGAAGTCAAGAAGTAAGTTGGGTGGTTTTGAAGGGCTAGTGATGCAGACTTGTCATGCGTTGATAGGTGGTTAGCTGAACTGTTTTGCATAGTGGCTCTTAAGATATCAACGGTGTTGTGTGTACGTTGTTGCTGCAGGGGGGTGAGGGTGCTAATGCAAAGCTTGCCAATCCCAGTTGACTGCTAGGGTTGGGTTTTTGACCTGCAGTTTGGCATACTGTGTCCTGGTCAGTTTTAGTGGGTCTGTTCTATTGCAATTGTGTTTACTGCTTTTCTATTGTTATTTGTGCAGTCTGTTATGGTAGTCTATTATGGTTGCAGTCAATTTACATAAATTAGATCAGTTAGCAAGTTCTTGTTGCTGCTTACCCTGACAATGTTGATTAGATACAGTCGGTGGTAAGGTTAACATGGTTGGGGTTCTACTATCCAATAAGGTTAGTAAATACAAGGAATTCCAAAGTAAACAAAGAAATATCTCAAAAGTAAATCAACGAATTCAAAAGTAAACAAAAGAAACTCAAAAGTAAATCGAAACTTGGTAAAAGTAAATTAGTTGTATTATGTTTGTTTCTGTTTTCTACTGTGTTTCATAACCTCTGCTGAAAGTTACAACAATGAACCTTGGGCTCCTCTCTTGTTTCTAATGATATCTCGTCATCTTGTGCATCTCCCTCCAACGACTTTGCTTTCGGGTTTCAAGAGATAGGGTCTAGAAGTTTTCTGTTAGCCACATGATTCAATAGAATCCCTGAAAGGGACCATAACTTGGTCATCGAATAGAGATCATCCAGTACACAGAGTTACTTGGTCTGGAAGTAGTTGTGTTTGTTATTCCTAGAAATCCTCAATCATCTGCTTCCAAGTCTGTTGGTGAAATTTATGGTATCACCAGAGATTCAAATTTTAGGGAGTTTCTCATTCTTGTAGGTCCTAACTTTTGCGTCCAGTCAAACAAATCCTCTGGCTTGATTAGGCCTCCACCAATGTTGATGTACTCCTTTCTTTTATCCCACAAAAAGGAAGAGGCTGCAATCCCAAACACAATGTGTTTCAGCTGTGTTTCCTCTTCTTCATCTTGTGATCCACTGGTAAGAAGGTGGTCGGTCCTTGAAATTGATCGTTGATCATATTCTTCTGTCAGGAGGAGGGGGGAGAATTGCTGTCATTATTATTTTGTAAGGTGGAATAATTAGAGAAAGAGAGGGATGTCTCTAAGTTTCCAAGCTTGGAGATGTAAATTAAATATATCTAAAAGTAAACTAAATTGCTGCAAAAGTAAATTAAATAATAATGGAACTTTGACTATAATTTTTTTCTTAAAATATTAAGTCGAAACCTATTAGCTCAAATGGTAGAGCAATGTGTCATTGCACATGGATGTAGGTTCAAATCCTACATAGGTTGTTAATGTACAATATTAATCAGAAATATTCAAAAGTGAATAGAAAAACCCAAAAGTAAATAATATTAACTTAAAAGTAGGTTGGACCAGTTCATGACATGGAGGTTTTGGGAGAGAGGTAGAAAAGTAGGTAAGATGAGAAATGTGTTCATCTATCAGCGAATCAGTTAGGTAAAATGAAGCTTCTGAGAGCAAACAAAACACCTAATGGCAAGGAGAGTATATTAATTCCTTACATATGGCTTCTACTTAGAAATTTTAGGCCTTGTCGAATTTCATTTTAAAAAGTAAATTACTTAGACTCGAAAGCAAATAAGCTATTAGTAAAAGTAGATTAATTAAACTTAAAAGTAAATAACGATTGGATGTTATGTGGGTGAAGCATTTGTTCTTGATATATTTGTTGGCACTTGCTGCTAGCCACAGCTTCGTAGTTTTGTTGATGCTTCTATAGTGTGTTGTTACAGGGGCTTGCTCGAGCTCTTGCTTCACAGTTAATTGAGAGTTACACAAACTTAGATGCTGTTGTTGTTTACATTTTATTGCTGCATTTCAGAAGTTAATTGGTTTCGGCTGGGTCTGACTGCAGGGGTTAAGCGCAAATTTGCAGTCTGTTTAGGATTATGTGATTGGTCTGCTATTGTTGCAGGTTTTTAGTCATGTAGGGGTTGTTGTTTCTGCAGTTCCCATCTCGGAGGTTTGGTCAATAGGTTTGGCTATTGTGACCAGTCAGTTGTGCCATAGTGACCTCGGTCGACTGTGTCTTTGGGTTGTTGGTGTGCTTTGTTGCTAGGTATTTCTGCTTGTTTGTTAGTAGTTTTTCCTTTGTTTGTTGGTAGTTTTTCCTTTGGTTGTTGATGGATGGTTTTCTCACCTAGCCGGTACATGCATTATTTTCTATATATAAGTAAGTTAAATCTCTTTAAAGTAAACTAAATCTCTCTAAAAGTAAACTAAATAAAAATGGAACTTTGAATGTAATTTTTTCGAAGAGTAAAGAAAATCAACATGTAAGTAAATGATATTGTTGGAAAAGTAAACTAAAATAGTTATACGTTTCATCATCAATTTGATTCAAAATTAAAGATAGTTAATATGATTGCTCTAATACATATACATACTACTGGTCCTAGTTGACAAAACACAACAATAAGAGAAGTCATCATCACTGGCCCTAATTGACATTTTTAATTTAAAAGCAAATCAAGAGCTAGTTAGCCTTGAGCAACCCTGAAAACTTGCCTCTCCAACATAAAGAGTGTTTGGTTTCAACAGCAACCCAAGTAGCACCTACAGTTGAGGACTAACTGTAGTAGAACCAACCCGAACCCTGACTGAAGTTATCGGAGTTGACCAGCAGAATGAACTGCATCACACCCAAATGTTACATCTCATCTTTATCCGAGCATGATGACAATGCTGCATCACTGTGAGTATGATGACTATGCTTCTACTAGTACTAGTGGAGCAGCATTTTGCCGTTCAGCTGCTCTCATTGTAAGCTTCATAGCCAACGTGTGAAAATAGAGTCATCAGATAAAAGTAGACGCATATATCATAACCAATGTCCAGATTGAATACTTGTTTATGTGCCTGTGAAAAATATGTTTAGAAGTGGGCATTATGCAGTGGTTCTTGTCAGTAGTTTAAAACTGAACAAGCTCACAACATGTTGACATATTTTTTTTCTGGCAGCTAACGAATCTTCTGTTGCTAAGGCATGCGTGGAGTGCACCAGACGCTGATGGTGAAGACGACATGCCAGCGTTGTTCTTGGTAAGTAAGATTTAGATGTATACCGTGTCTCTGTCTTTCATAATTAATGCTGAATTTTGCAAAGTCTTGCACTGCTTCGTGTTGACTATTTTACTTTGCAGCTTTTCTTGCTCATGGCTGCTGGATTTATATTGCCTTGTTACATTATGGCATGGGCCATCAGTATCTTGCAGCGCAGAAGACAACAACATGTAGACAGATAATATTTACATTATAGCATGAGCCATCAAAATCGTAAGTAAAGGTTTTCCAATTTAAAGTAAATAAAGTAATACAAAAAGTAAAGGCGAGCCTACATGGGATTCGAACCCACATCCTTTGTGCATTCACACAAATGCTCTACCTATTGAGCTAGTAGGCTAGTGTTCTCTCGGAGTAGGAATACTAGAATGAAATCATATTTTAACTTCTAGAAGTAAATATTTTCAAATTAAAAGTAAGAAAAACAATATAGAAAGTAAACCAAACATCATTAACCCATTTCCACAATATAGGATTTCCTGTCATTTCCAGGCCCAGGGCCAGCTCCTGCAGTTGGGCTGCGTCTAAGACATGCTGACTACCAAGACAACAAAAGATCATTGGCCTAGGGCCGAACCTGGCTAGCCAGTCAGCTAGTGGGTCTCTAACGGGGAGAATTCAAGATCAGGCAAGGCGTGGAGTAGAACATTATAGAAAGTAAACCAAAACAGTATATCTACATGGGCGTGACATGTAGCAGGTCAGTTCTCTTTCACTGCCTGTCTCCCACACCTAAAACAGTCGGACAATAGAACAATCATTTGTGCAACATAATGTTGAGTTTCTGACATTCTGACCACATATTCTTAACCCTTTCAGAAAATGAGATGTATTATTCTCACCCTGCTAATGTGGAGTATCTACTAACTACCAACTTTGACAACTATGGAAAGTTAGGCGCATTAATTTGAGTCAAAAAACAATATGGATATTTGCAAGTTTAAGTTCAAATATTTGAGAAGTAAGAAGTAAATATTTTCGTATCATATCATAGTTGTACCAATGTTCTAAGCATACTCATTATACAACCAATCATACTACTAAGTACCCTCCTACATTGACTCCTCAAAATGCGCCGAGCCAACGTTTGCAATGATGTCAATTATAACAAATATATTCTAAATAAGAGAAAAGTATATCAATGGCACAAAATTACAATCAGCCTGCAAAACTATTGTTTCTGAATCATAAATGATGCTTACCTACATAGTATGCTTTGTTTGGAAGAAAATAAAATCATACAAATAACAATGAAGACTAATTCAACGAAATCATAGAAATGAAAACACAAACCCTAATTCAAGCAATTAACAAACGAAAAATAAATCTAAAGACTCCCACAACTATAATTCAAAACCTAATTGAAGCAAAACAACCCTAATAAACGATATCAAAATGGGTTGAAGAGGGGTGGTCATTCACAGATTAAAATTACCAGATTAACCTTATTTTTTTATTTGGTCGGGTAAGATAAGGGTTGTTGGATTGAATTGATCGAGGGCTGAGATTAGTTTTCAGTTCTCATCTTAAGGGGTGGTTCTCACCAGATCCTGATTATATATATATACATGTCACGCCCATATATATATATTGATGCAATTTACGATATTTCCGGAACGGAGGAAGTATATATATATATATTGTGGTAAATAAGAGGAGTGTTTCTTAACCCTTTAAAAAGCCAAAAGTCTCCCTTTAGTAATTCTAATAATTCCAACAATAGCCTCACAAACCTTCTTCAAAAAAAATCAAAATTCTCTTAACAATAGTGGGTTACCAAATTTAACCTTATAAACTCAAATTACGGTTTAGCCCTTGCTCTTCCTCATTTCTTCCCCAGTTGAAAGATAATATTGCCCTCATTTTTTTCCCAGTTTCTCTGCATCCCTTCTCTCTCTCATAACCAGAAATCAAGAATCTTTTACCCCATTCTCCAATCTCTATTTTACCTCTCTTGTATTATCATCTTGAGCAGGATGAAGAGAAGATTCAAGGGGCAAAATTTGTTGCTTCTGATGTTGATTCAAAACTTCACATCGACCATGCTCAAGCCAACCTCAAACTCTCCAACTTTGCTGGTTTGCTCTTTCTCTCGCTCTATAATTAGGTCTTCTTTGATTTTTTATTGCAGATTTGTTGTTTAAGTTTTTGTTTGATTAATTTATTGAGTTAGCCGATAATGATAACATAGTTATATTACGAATCATTTCATCGTTGTTTTTTTGTTCTTATTTTGATTAATTTTATCCTTTTTCTTGTTATTGCTGGATAAACCTAGATTTAATTTTCAATTTCTAATTGTGGGTATTGTGGTTTGCTTAAATCTTTGACATTCCAAATGGGGTTTTGATTGTTTTTTCTGGAATAAAATTAGGTTGAAATCAAACCAGTACCCATTAAACATGTATTTGGTTGTTTTGATGCGATGGTATCCGTGATGGGTATGTATTGAAGAAAAATTGTTGAATGTGAAAACCTTAAAATTTTCTAGTTAAATTTCACCTGAATTCATGGAATTTAAAACAAGGACAAATTATTTTTTACCACCTAAAAAAATCAAAAAATTGTTTTTACCACCTAAAAACGTAAACATTGAAGAAATCGTTATGTAGGGTAAGTGGGTAACTACTCGGGTGAGTTATGTTGCTTCGACTTGAACTATGTGAGTTCTTTATATATCTTGAAAGAGTGGTCCAATTCTTATTTCAGTTAAGTGGAACAAACTTGGTCCAGCGACCTCTTGAGCTATGTGAGTTCTTATTTCAGTTATGATATATCTTGAAAGAGTTGCATGGTATGACAATAATAGTGTTTGGAGTGTGATTCAATTGCCGCAGTCCTAAATCAGAATTAAATTTATTAATCATGTTCAGGGAGAGAGGTCATTGTATCCTTGATAATCAGTGAGACTCAGTATGGGGTCAATCAATTTTAAGGATATGAACTTTCAATCTATCGTGTATATATATGTGAAACATAATTTTAGGAAAAACACTAAAGCTTGAAATTCTATTAATCTACTATCGATTTCATGATGCAAAGTTCTGCAAATGTTTGAGATGACTTCTTCTTAATTGGTACTCTTAATATACAGGAGAAATTAAACTCCACTCTTCAGGTCTATGGACATGAGTGAGATGATGTTAGTTGCTTCCATTTTCTGAATAGGTGATTCAAGTCTAAGCAACGTAATTAACGTGAGTAGTTGCCCCACAGCGATTTCTTCAATTTTCCGTTTTTAGGTGGTAAAAAGTAACTTTGTTTTTTTTAGGTGGTAAAAAATAACTTTTATTTTTTAGGTGGTAAAAATAATTTTTTCGTTTTTTTAGGTGGTAAAAAACAATTTGTCCTTGAAACAATAAACTTTATGAAAAATTTCTAAAATGGGTGTTTTCTCTTTCTCATTTTTGTCATGAATGGAAAGTACCAGAATACAAGTACTGGAAGAAGAACTTAAATTGAAGAAATGAAGAATATGTCGGCTGCTAGGAAAAAATGGGAAGCTTTGGTATAAATAAATATCTGTTATAATTGTAAGTGAATGTTATCTTTAATTTAGTTTTTTGTTAATTTTTGTTTCTTAATTATACTTCGTATCTGATACTTTGAGCTTGCAGAATACCACATACTCTTCAGCTATTGGAATTTAAGTGTGCTCCTACTTGATATATTGAAGGGTCTTTGGGATGTGAGTATATAACTATTGGCTTTGTTGTTATCCCTCATCACAACAACTTTAGTGCATACATGTTTAAGTTCATTTACTCATGTCCTTGCAACTTTTTATGATCTATTAATGGATGACAAAAATAAAGCTAGCGGATCGAAGACATTATCGAACTTGGCTCAACAGCTCCGCCTGCCTCAGCCGTATTTATCTGGAAAGGGTTTTGATGCTACCAATATTGGAGGTTGTGACATGCCACCAAAAGCGCATATTGATAGAAGTATTGCAGTTCTGATCTGCATATTTGACGGAGACAATGTTGAACTACGAGTCATCCTCACTCAGTGTTCCTCCACTCTCTCATCTCACTCTGGTTAGTCACTCCCCTCCAACTGCTCAAAAAAACCCAGTGTCTTTTAAAAGTACCTTTTAAATTTTGATCATATCTATAAACACTATACAGTTTACCATTTTTCTCAAAAGTATCCTGACTAAATGAAGGAACTATCTATTTAATTACAAGTACTGCCAAAATTGGTAGGGAGCAGGTTTTCTCATGTATGTTTTTAGTACAGGTGAAGTGGCTCTTCCTGGTGGAAAGTTGGAGGAAGGCGACAGAGATAAAATTGCAACCGCATTGAGGGAAGAAAACGAGGAGAATCGCTTAGACCCTTCACTTGTTGACGTTGTTTCCATTCTCAAATCTTTCTCTATGAAGGTATCCTCCAATTATGCTATTACTTGGACATCATTTCAATTTGTGAAAGTGGCCTTTCTTATATAAACTGCAAGTCGCCAGGGGTATAAAATATAAATTGTAAGTTTCTTACTAGATAACCTTCTTGTTATAAAAACATTGACATGGTTGTAGTGTCAGTGCTTCGCACGCCTGCTCTTTGACAAAGCTGCATTTCACCCCTCCTTAAACAACAGTGAAATCCAAACAGTGTTTTATGAAATATATTTCAAGGTTCGATCTATTAATTCTTCATTTTTGTTGTCTTCTCATGCCTTAAGGGGTTTGATCTTTGATGAAATTGGCAACCACATCTGAACTATGAGAATGTTAAACCCTTCACTTTAAAGCATTGAACTGTAATTATATTTATGCTAAATCACTTGGTTAATTGGAAGGAAATCTTCTTTGCCTGCTAATTTGTCTTAGTTCTACTTTTGTTTGATCAAGAGTAATTAGATTATGGTAGTATAGTGATGGTCTTCCGTGTTGTAATTTTTACTTGTCAAGTCGATGTCAGACGACATGTGTTCCGTTTGCTTACCTTATGTCCTCTTTGTCATCTCTATTATATCTTCATATTTTGGAGATTGTGGATCCAAGGTTTCTTCAAAAGAATTGGATAGAGGCAGTGCAACACCTTTTCCAAGGCTTGTGCGCACTGTCCCTGGTAGAATTGCACACGGCAGTGCGTAGTACATTGTACAGAGTATAAATCAGCATAACAGTGTAGCACTTCTCATCAGTTGCATTTACTAGGTGATGGTTTGATGCTGTGTTAATGTTATATTTCTTGTGGTAATTGGCGTGATGTTGGGTTTATATTGGTTGACTGTTGTGTTTATCGGAATTTTGATCAACTCATATATGTATGTTTTTATGTTACATTTTTATCATTGATATATTACTGGGATAATAAAGTTTTTTTTTGGGTCTCATGTAAATTTATTTCCTTGGTCTGAACTTCCGGTTGAAATTTGTTATTGAGAATCCTGCGCGCTGTTTCACTACAAAAAAAAGCTCATATAGCGACGGACCAAATCCGTCTCTAAATTGGTCAAATCCGTCGCTATGTGTGCTTAGGGACGGATTTAGGGACGGATTACATCCGTTATTAAAAACCTTGTCGCTAATTCAATTTAGGGACCGATTCCATAAAATCCGTATCTAATATTTAGAGACGGATTTTTGAATCTGTCTCTAAATTTAGAGACGGATTTTTAAATCCGTCCCTAAGTTTAGAGACGGATTTTTGAATCTGTCTCTAAATTTAGGGACGGATTCAAAATTCCGTCCCTAAAATTTAGGGACGGATTCACAAATCCGTCTCTAAAATTAGCAAGTAAAAATAATTTCTACCTATTGTTAGATGTTCGGTTCAACTCGGTCCCATTACCGGTTCGAAATCTTCCGGTTCGAAATCTTGCTTAGGTCATCCCGCTCCAGCTTTGCAAGGGGAAGGGATAAGGGGAATCGAACTTGTGACCTCAAAGTCACGAGGAGAAACTCTAACCAACCACACCAAATACAACTTGTATACTTCTATGTGTGAAATTGATAATAATTAAAAGAAATATTTGAAACGGATCTAGAAAATCCGTCTCTAAACTAGGGACGGATTTAACATTCCGTCTCTAAATTAGGGACGGATTTTATATTCTGTCTCTAATTTAGAGAAATTGCTAAAACAAATTAGGGACGGATTTTAAAATTTCGTCTCTAATTTAGATCTAACTTTCTACGAAGAGCCTATGAGAAATTGCTAGTGGACTTTACGTTTTGAAATTGCTAAAACACATTAGGGACGAATTTTGAAATCCGTCCCTAACTTAGAGACGGATTTGGTAATCCGTCCCTAACTTAGAGACGGATTTCAAATCCGTCCCTAACTTAGTGACGGATTTTGAAATCCGTCCCTAAATTAGAGACGGATTTATAAATCCCTCGATAAAAGTATCGACGAATATCTAATATCCTTCTCTAAATAAATTTTGCGACGGATGTTGAATATTCCGTCTCTAAATTAGAAACGGATATAAATCCGTCGCTATATATCCGTTGCTATACGAGATTTTTTTTGTAGTGTTTCTATGTTCTAAATGTCCGTTGACAATGGTATAATTTTTTCTTATAGAATGTTACTCAGTTGGATAGTGAGATAATCTATGACACGACTTTGATTATAATTTCTTTAGTTTCAAAACCCTTGTGATATCGTATCGCTTAAAGGTCCGAGGGGGTGTGGTGTAGAGACCCCAGGACATGTTGATGAGGGTTGTTGTAGGGGTGGTGTAATACTGTAATGGTGTACTGGTGCCTCATGTTTAAGTTTTGGGCACTTTGCTTGCCTTTTATGGTTGGTGTTTGTGGTACGTCAAAAAATTGTAAACAATAATTGCATTTCTACTTTTCTTATAGTTCATATGCAATTTTGTTATGCTATTTTATTAGTTTGTTATTGTGTGTTTAGTTAATCATTTCTCATTATCCATGTTGATGTTATGAATTTTGAGTTTTAATTTATCTATGCATGACATGAACTAGAACCGCTTCAAGTATGTTGGTTGTGGAACTTGTCATATTCATATATTAGTTTTGGAAAAGAAGTCAGTTAATAGCCTATTACTTTTCTAGACCGATTTTCACATATACTTTATCCAACAAATAATATATCGCCATCTGTTGCATAAAGTTAGCTATCGCTTGACTCTAAGTAAAAGTAGAGTTAGTAATTCGGGTATATGCATTGGTTTAGTGGTAGGGCATGCTAAAAGATGGTATAAATGGTAAAAGTATAATATAATGATATGATAAAAGGCTTGGTTGTTTGTGTTAGGATTGGGTAATGACTTGAATCAGATTACATTTTGATAGCTTAAAGTGTGAGTTGTTCCAGATTATTTCCTCTGTTTTGTAAGTAAGAAGAAAACTGGGTCTGAAGGAAATTTGTATCTGTCTAATCTGTTTAATCTGTTTCGATTCCTTCTCCACATGGACATATAATTTAATTATATTAATTATTGTGTTTTGGTCTTTGTTAGGTATATTTGTTGACATAACTAATGTTATGATCTTACCAACCATGGCACGTTAGTAGCTTATACTAACCTTGGACTTCTTTGCAGCTCCATACTTCTTAAATCTCAATACTATGTAGAATTGTAGCGCGTTAGTCTATAGTACATAGGGCCCTAAAAGAGGATAACTACAACTGGGGTCTATCCAAATGGATGGGCCGCGATAAAACACATTATTGAAGCTCTTGTGAAGTCCGGCTCCAGGAAGCCTATCTCATGGTAGAATATATATTAATTACGCTGAAATATATTAATAAGAAACCAACTATACAATTTTAACGATTTTCATAAGAGGGATTCTTGAAAACCATGGTTGACATTATAAACCCTCAGACCTCGAACGCTACTCCTTATCTACATGTCATTGCCTTTAGTTAGTTCACTCCTTTGGCCTTTGGCCCTTTTATGATTGTCTTTTTGGTTAATTTATTGGTTGTGTATGCATGTGTTAGTTGTTCTTGTTAACTGTGGTAACTGTTTGATTCTTCTCCGATTGAAATTCATGTTCTATTTTGATAAATACTAAGAAAATACACATGTGCATCTTTTTCTTTTGATTGCATACATTGACTTAGCTGTGACATTCATCTATATATTATGAGTTTGTAGATGAAATGTGAAAATAATTTACAGATAACAGAGGGAAAAAAACAGATGTGTTTTGGTACAACCTTCTTTTGTTACCTTTAATTCTTTGATAAAAAAAAAGTTTGGTGAATCAGGTAACATGGAGGAGGCAGAAATATGGTTGGAAAGGATGAGAGAGAAGGGAGTTACTCCCACTGTTGAAACATATAGCATTCTTATTGATGGTTATGGCATGAATCATGTGACTGATCGTAGTTTCGAGATACTGGAAAGTATGGAGCACTATGGTTTGAAACCAGGTGTAATAACATATGGTCCTCTTTTACATTGTCTCCTGCAAAGAAGGTAACCTTGTTGAAGCCGAGGACAACCACAATCAAATACATGAGCGTAGCCGGGAGGCCCGGGAAAACCACAATCAAATACATGAGCATAGCAATAACCGACTTCCTGCATCAATGTTTATTTGATTCCACATGTTATAATATCCCAAAATTGAATTTCATCTTAAGAGTAGTGCAATCAAGGTAATTGAAGTTGAATTGGAAAGTCGGTGTTGTTTTCAGGTGAAATTTGTTGAGTTTTGCACTAGTGATGAAGTGGAATCCTAGATTAATATGTGGGTTGAACATGGCTGGTGTTTGTGATCAAAGACTCAATGGATAATTGAGCGAGATACATATGGATTACCACTTACAATAATAGAAGGTAAGGTGTATTGTATGAAGATCGAAATTGAGGGATTTACATTTTAACTTGGAAGTCAGTTATTTGGATTTGATTTTAGCTCAACATGTAGTTCTCCATTTGGACGGTTACCCTTGTGACATACAGAGTATTTATACTAACAAATAGGTTTTTTCAATTGACCTTTAGTCTAACACCTATTGTTATTTCCTATTCAATTACGTAGTAATAAAAAGTGCTAATTAACATCGTAAACACAATTTTGTTAGTGGTTTCTTTTAGGGCAATCTCATGTTCAAAATCTAATACACTTTCACTTTTAGATTATCACCGACAACATGTACTATAAGGTTGAGTTCACTTCGTCTATTAGCACATACATTGCCTGCACTCCCTTCTCCATAAGAAAAATTTATTTCTTTTTTGGCGGGTCTTTCGCGCGCGTTAGTGCGCGGTCCGACTCCTAGTTATTACCAAAAGGTAGAAACCAAACAATATTCAAACAGAGAATCAAGAAAAAACCGCTAAGGGAGCACAAACCCGCATCCCAAACTAAAAACACATGAGCAACAACAAAAGACTAGACAATCAACACAAAAGGCAGCCAAACTGCATTAGACGCAGCAGAGTACATCAGCAGAGCAAACAACAGCGTAACAACCCAATCAACAAAGACACACTGCAGTAACAAAACAGAGAAGATCTCGCATTAATCTACATTCAAACCAAACAAATTAAAATAAAAACATATCTATTTCAATCGTTGAACAAAAATGTGAAAAATGAAATTTCGGAGAAAAAAATATCTAACTATTTTACTCCAAATTAGATGAACAAATAAAATCTGGAAAAACTGATGTTAAGAAACAAAATCAAAGGACTAAAAGCTACTCCGTATACATTACTTTAATGACTACTAGTATCTGCCCGTGCATTAGAGCTGGCAAAATTTGACCTAACCCACCAACCCAACCCGAACCCAACCCAATAATAAAGGGTTGGGTCAAGATTTTCAACCCGTTTAATTAAATGGGTCAACCCAACCCAACCCGTTTAATTAAATGGGTTGGGTCAGGTTGAAATGTTCGACCCGAAAACAACCCGCCTAACCCGTTTAAGTTCAAGCAAGTATGTAATATAGATCTATTGAATGTTATTTGAAAGATTTTATTTCTCATTTTCCCTTCAACATTGAACAATTATTTGAAGTTTTGATTCATGTCAAATACATATTGAAGTATTATTTTTTGCTATGAGATATACCACAAAAATATCACCTCACAATTCTATAGTCAAGTCAATTTACACTTAAAAGTGGAAAATAAATTTAAACGGGTCAATTTCAGGTCAACCCGTTTATTGTTGGGTTGGGTTGAAAATCTCAACCCGTTTAATTAAACAGGTCGGGTTGGGTTGGGAAAATCTCAACCCGTTTATAAATGGGTCGACCTGATTTCGACCCAACCCAACCCATTGCCAGCTCTACCGTGCATTAGCACGGGATAACTAAATTTATAATCTTGCTAAATCAATACACTGTATAATAACTAACAATGTTTATAGAGAATCAACATCACAATGGACATGAATACTCCGTATAATGTTTGGATAAACATAAAACCAGATTAAGAAAATAATTAAGAACAATAAAGAACAATTTTAGAAAATCATGATGACCTTTGCAAATAAAAACTTCGAAAATGATTATGTGGTTAATTTTAATTTGTGGATGCCTTGTCATAATAATAAAGTTATACTTTTAATCTCATTCAAAGGATTGTCGTGAGTCACCACCCACATTACTTCATTTTCTTCTTGTGAAACACGTAGAATAAAGTAAATGAATTCATATGATGCTTAAAGTAAATATTTTGTTGATATGCTTCATAATTTGTAGTGTTTATAAACTTGAGTTTTTATAATCCTCCAAACTTATTAAATCAAAAATTATATTTTTTACCAAATGATCTTTTTACTACATATTTTTTTATTCCGTATTACGGGAATGCTTTACCCTCCAAATTTAGTTGTCAAAATTTAAAATTTAATCTATGTCATGTTTCTTTAATTGTGTGGTTTTGATGGACATT
The DNA here is from genome assembly GCF_020520425.1 of Spinacia oleracea. Lineage (NCBI taxonomy): Eukaryota > Viridiplantae > Streptophyta > Magnoliopsida > Caryophyllales > Amaranthaceae > Spinacia > Spinacia oleracea. The sequence goes on from NC_079488.1 coordinate 71,369,012, forward strand.
GTTATTTGTTAGAGATTGAAACGGAGATTTTGGAAGATAACTTTATAGTGTATTTTTAAGATTCTAACTAAACCAATTTTCTCATTTAAAATCTCTATTTATTAGGATTTTAGTATGTATAATGGAGATTGACATTATATTATTTAATTTCTTCCCTACTCTGTATAGTGTGTATCATTTCCTACGTACTTGTTCTTTTTACTTTTTATAGTGTACTATATACATATTACTTATTTTAGGTTTATTTCTGAAATTATATTATTTCTTCCCATTGTTGATTTTTTATGCTTATTTCGAAAACTTTGATTTTTATTAAGTTAGATTGTAATTATTTAAGATATATAAATTTGATTAATTGAGTTATATTAAATTTGTATTTAAATTTCCTTTTTAAAAAAAATTATCCTTTTTTTTCTTGCTTGATTGATGCCTGATTAAAGATGTGATTAATTAATTGTCTTTTGAGTGAGTATGATGTGGCATAGGTAAGAGGGGAGTATTGAGGGTTTGCTAACCTCTCGTTACCCACCACCCTGCTTTAATAATATAGAGTACTAAAATTTAAGATTATCTTCACACATAGTTTTGAAAGCAAGAATTTCTATAAATTATGACAAACACTCAAACCGGCCGGAAAAAATTAAAAACTGATGAAATAAACACAAAACTTCATGGAAGCAAGAGAAAATATACCTGGTTATAGTTCAGAGCCTCATAACTAGTATCGGAAGCAACGACAGTTCCAACTGCATCGTTATTGAAGGGCTCTTTGAATTGAAAAAAAAATTGAAGTAGATATTGATACTCAGTCTCAAGAGATCTTGAATCTTGACACATATATAAATATATGAAATTTATACGTTGAACATCATGAGAAGAATTCAGTCTACCAGAGTATTTTTAAGAGAGATAATTAAGGTAATTAAGAGAATTAATTGACTAATTTTTTGAAGTCAGACCATGGGAAGGAGAGAGAATTTGAAGAGTTATTTTGGGGTTTGCAGGTTTGACTGTTTGAGGAACTCACGGGGAACGGAAGAAGATGCATTAACTTTTTTTAGGTTTTCATCCACCTCAAGTCTCATATGTGACCAGCCACACCTTGATGGTGTGACATGTTCACACTTATAAATAAGTCTAGTGCGTTTAAAACACATAAAATAAAGTAACATCATCATAGAAAATAAAGTAACATCAACATAGAAAATAAAGTAACATCAATATATACAAAGAAACTCTAACATGAAATTGAAGAAAATTCAATAAAACAATAAAAATAACAGCGAATACAATGTATAAGTAACACCAACATAGAAAATCAAGTACCACCAGTCTATATATAAGGAACCTCTAACATGAAATTGAAGAAACTGCAATAACTAAAAGTAACATCAGCATAAAAACTCAAGTAACACCAGTCTATATAAGGAACCTCGAACATGAAATTTAAGAAAATGTAGTAAAATAAGAAAATAACAACGAATACAACGAATAAGTAACATCATCTTAGAAAGTCAAGTAACATCGATTTATACAAGGAACCTCTAACATGAAACTGCAATAAAACAAGAAAAGTAACAACGAATACAATATATAAGTAACACCAACATAGAAAATCAAGTAACACAAGTCTATACAAGGAACTTCTAACATGAAATTCAAGAAACTTCAGTAAAACAAGAAGAGTAACAACGAATACAATGTATAAGTAACACCAACATAGAAAGTCAAGTAACACCCATCAATAACTTTCTCCATATTAGTTGCGCTCGTCAGACCGTCAAGTTGATGGTGTGTCTGGTCACACATGAGACGTGCCGCTTCATCCAACCGTCAAACTTTTTTGGGCTCCTCAAATTTTTGAGGGCTGTACTATAGATCTGACCAGACCTCCCAATAATCGGGCCTGACTGACACCTAGCTAGTACCCGGTCATATTCATACGAACATGAAACAGCACGAGTTGAAAGGCGTAACATGTTATTGACCTAATTGTACATTTGTACGCTATCAATAGTTCAATAGTACCCTCCACAACTCACACGCTGTTGCATTTATCAATTAAAATAAGCATTACAATCACGTGTCTAATAATAGATTAATGATTCTAATCCCAATTTGCACTAATTTCTCTGTAAATTTTCCCAATTTCCCCATCTCTTCTTCTTCTTCTTCTTCCTTCATTCTCCTGCTTTTTCCATCTCACCCGCCCTTTCTCTCTCTACCCTTTTCACTCCTAAGCTAGGGCTACAATAACAGGTACTTCTTTTCCCTTTTTTCTTTTATAATAAATTTTTCAATTTGCTCTTCTTATATAAATATTTATTCTGGGTTTTTGATAACTTTGAATCTGAGAACAATTAACTGAGGTATTTGACTGACTTTAAATTCTGGCTTTTGATTAATGATGATTAAATTGAAATGGGACTTTCTTTTTTGTTTCTGGGTATTTGCTTGATTTTTCAGTTAATTTGTGTTCTGAAAACATGGTTTATTGATGGGTAGATCGGATTACTGATAATTTGTGTTATTTGATTATGATTGATTGATCAGTAATAGTTTCTTCATTATTATAGTGTCGGAAAATCTGTGATTTAGCCAATTAGGTCCTTGTTATCCTTACTTTGCTGATTTTTTGTTTTTTATTAACTGATGTAGCTTGTGGTTTACGGATTTATTGCTAAACATGTGTTCGTGTTACAGTATATAGTAGGCTTTAAGATGCAATAGGTTTCTTTGGTAAAGTCTATAGGCTTGAAAGTCAATAGCTTGTTTCTCCCAAACCTATGTGGGAGGGGATTGTATTACCCTATTTGGTAGTTAACAATTAGGGGAAGACTTGTTGTTGGGATTTCTTGTTGGTTCAAAGTTGCTGATTTATTAGCAATACTGCATATTGATAACCGACTTACTCCGAAAATGTGTAGTTTGTTTCATTTGGGTAAAGTACTATGGTTGCCAGCTTAGTCGATACGATGCTTGAGTCTAGACTGCTCTATGACTTTACTGTATGGACTCTTTTTATGTTGGCCAATGTTGATACTTGATAGAGTTATGATTTATGAAGGATCTTATCATAAATGGTTACTTTTGTAGCGAAGGTTTTTTGACTTTTGAGTACGGGCTTGATTGTAATATATTGTTTGGGTCGTTAGCATTATTTTTGATGCAGTCAGTTAATTACCATTTCCTCGAAACATGTTTGAGATATATCGTTGAAGCTGCTGACTTCTATAAGAGTTGAGGAATTAGGGATCTATAGTAGATTTTTTAATTGAGTATTTGAGGATTACCTTCCTCTCTCGTATTTCCTTTTTCTTCACTCTTCCAAGAAACAAAGCCTCTAATCACTTACGGCCAGTTTGATAGCCAGTAATAACGGTGAGAATGAAAATAAATCTAAGTGTTGTTTGGCATGAAATATAACATCATAATATACCGCTCCCCAAATAGTAATGGATGATAACGTAAATTTAGGAAGAAAAGGAGATAATTTTGAGTGAACTAGGATTACCATGGGAATGAATATTGATTTTCCTTAAAAGTTTACATACAAATTCATTTCTATTACACCATAAATAGCCGGCTACCAAACGAGAGGTTAGATGTTTGGAGGTAGCTGAAGGGAAACACAAATAAGATTTTCTTAAATCTATTCAACGGGATATACAATGTTTCCTTCAGTAGTTCAATACTTCAATGTCATTGTGTTATTTGTTCTTCACTTTGAATTGTCAAAACTCTTAATAGAGCTGTAAATTTGTTCTCGTCTTGGTAGCTGACAATCAGAAAGTGTCAGGAAATGTAGTTTGCTGCAAAATTCTTTTGTGTTTCTTGTTCCTTTTAACAAGGAGAATGTATTCATGTTATTTACTTTGATCGCTGTATATGGTTCCTGATATCCTATGTACGAAGTATTTCACAATGATTTATTACACTATTAACTTATCTATGTGGTCAGTATTTGGCCTTGTGTTTTTATTTGTAAACTCTGATTGCTCTCCTTGCATATGTAAATGTATCTGTATATATAGGCTTAAGCTATTACTACCTCCATTCTAAAAGATATTCTTATCTCCTTTTTGCAATGTTTTCTTTTTTATACATATTTTGAGCACCAATATCCTTAAATACTTTATTATTTAAAAAATCATAAAATGTTGATATTTTGAAACTATAGGTCGAGATGAATCAAGCAATATCCAACATGAGTATGTTTTTTCTTATAGATTTGTCGAGAGAATATTAGATTGCATTTGCATTGGAATATATAAAGATTCTAAATGGGAAAGAAATGGAGGAAGTAATATTTACTATGTGGTTTTATGCTGTTATGATAGAAGGGGCAGATGGGGGCGATGTTGATTGATATTTGATGATTGTAGGTCCTCCTAGCATGGATGAAGAAAAAGGGCTTGAACTGAGCTTGGGATTAGCATGTGGTGGTTCATCTTCCAATTCAAAAACCGATCCGGATGAGAGAACCAGTAAAATTCTAAATGATTTCAAAAATTTCCTTAGTGCTGTTCCAAAATCAGTGCAGAGAAATGATGCTGTAAAACCTCAAGAGAACTTCTTCAGTAATTTGCAGCAGACTGGTAATGGTGAAAATGTCTCTGATGATGAACCTAGAGTCGGTGATAAACGTAAAAACGTGTTTGATGAGATGAATAACCAGAAGAAACAGGAGATAGATTCTCGTAATTCTGATTTACAGGAAAAGGATAAAATGTCTCACATATCAATTACAACAGATGAGGGGTCGACAGCAGATAATGAAGATGTGGCAGAATCTGAAGCTGAGGGTTCAACCTCTAGATTGGCCTCTCACCAGGAAGATGGATCTAGAACACCTGGTGGAAGTGGTAGCTCTTCTCAGGCTCCTAAGGAACTCTGTGGAAAACCAATTAGCAGCACTCCTTTTTCTGTGCAATCAATGAATTCCATGAATGTTCCTTACTCTATAACCATTAAAGAGCCTCCTTCAGTTAATGCGCCAAGCACACCAAATTACTCCTTATCAGGGATGATGCAGGGCATTGCTTCTACAAATGGAGAGCGTCCTAGGCTACACGCTACAGCTCTAGGGAGTTTGCCAATGTCATTTGGATATTCTCCTGTCCAACTTCCAGTGTTGGATAATAAGGATAGCCCATGGCGAATGGTTCCTCTGCCTCATTCTATCCCCTCTCCTTATGCTGGAAGATCCATATCAACTTCAGGTAAAGGCTTCTATATACTTCTCAGTTATTGTAGTATGAACCCAGTCTTGACTTTTTGTTGAACGCGTTTCAAATTTCTTCTAGTGGTTGATTTTCTTATGTTTGTCTCTGTATTTTGAAACGGGGGTTCTAACTCAGGTGATTTAAATTTCTAATTATTCTTTTTGGATACCATCTTATATCAATCAAAGACTGCATGCAATGGTCTGTAAGGAACTATTGTTATTGATGGCAGACTATGAAGACAGCTTATGTTCTTTTGAAGATCCCAAACCTTGTGTAAAACTTATATTTGGAAACAGGGTTTCTAGACGAGGAAAAACCAAGATACCATACTAGCTTAAAACCATTCCGTTTGTCTATATTCTTTATATGAGTTTATCACGAATTACACAAGGCCAGCTCTAGGGAGCTTGACTCAAGCTCGAGCTCGGGTACTAGACATGAGACTTCAATGAACAAAGCTAAACTCGCGAAAAGCTCATTAACAGGCTTGAACATATGAATTACATGAGATAACTGAGTTATGACTTAGGAGTAACAAAATAGATTTTACAGAATGCATATGAGGACTCCAAATTATTAGCAGATAGTAATACTTATTTTGGAGTATATTCTTAGTTGTAGCTCTTTACCTAAGATCAGGTAGAGATATGAGCCAAGCCGACCCTGAATTTTCTGAGCTTGACAAGTTTGGGTTTGGGTCTGAGTCGTTTGAGCTGAGCCAAGCCGAGTTACCCCAAGCTCAGTTCTAGCTTGTTGTATTATCTAATAGCTACATATTCAATAGTGGTGACATTTACATCAAGCTCTAACCAGGATAGCATAGGTGAAAAACAGATGCTGTAGGTTAGTAAATAGCTCTTCTCATCATTGAATTTCTTTAAACTTCAGCCGTTAGCTTTGACTTGGTTGTTGACTTATCTTCTTTCTTTAATTCTGGCGTCCTCGCCATTGACATGCAGTTCCAATGCAAGTCCTCAACAGTTCATCTGAATCCGTACGGCTTGATGTGCACCCTTCAGAGGAGCCGAAAGGTCAACCACAACTAGTGGCTGAGGAAGGTTCCTCTTCTCAGGTTGAAGATGATGCAAAGGGACGAGGAAACAGCTTTCCATCAGAATATCCAGCCATAAGGCCTGGAATTGCCACAGAGATGAACTTTGGTGGATCAGGTTCCTTTCCGAATTTACCTTGGGTTTCTACAACGAGTCCAGGACCCAATGGTAGGACGATATCTGGTGTCACATATAAGTACAATGCCACCCAGATAAAGATTGTATGTGCTTGCCATGGAATACATATGTCTCCTGAAGAATTTATACGGCATGCTACAGAGGAGGAACAAAGTCCTGCCACCACCACCCCCAACTTAACATCCATGCGAAGCACCAACCCTACCACAACTTCTGCAAAGACCTGACTGTTGCTCTTAAAAGACTAGGAGACTGAAATATCATTGAAGGTTTGTAAAACCTCCATTGCTCTTAAATTCGGATAATTTATGCGCTGGAGATGTTCATCAATGGAAACAGTCTTCTCTGCTTGTTGATACTGGTGAGAGATAATGCTTTGTACATGTGGATCACCTCATTTGATCCAAACTGGGCAGCAATTATTGTTAATCACAGTATCATGAATCTAGCAAGCAGCATTATTTCGGTAATGGCATGTATTATTTAGATCTGTAAATTCTGTAAGGTGGAGCTAGCTTCTTGTGATAATATGAAATCGTTCTCAAGTCCGTTTTGGATATTGTTTTTCCTCTTTGATCCATGTAATAAAATTTTGAAACTTGCAGCAATTTTCTGCAAGGAGGTGTAAAGTGTAAACCATCTAATAAACGTCAGTTTTTGCTGTTCTGCTCCTACGAAAATTCTGTGCACTGAGTATCTTACCAGTTATTTTAAATGCATAATTACCACACCACTCACACTTATTTAGGAACGGAGGGAGTACTAACAACGAACCTAGAATACGTTGGAAGTGGAAAAGGGATAGTCGAAAGTGACCATTCGGACAGGTTCTTAATAAAGGCAAATCTTGAACACTTCAATAGCGTCGAGTGTCACCTCGCCAAGGGCAAAATGCCTCATAGTATCATTCCTCAAGGGAAAAGTTTCAAGATCATAATCAGCAGCCCAGACTTAAGAAAGAATCCGTTAAAAGTTTAGAGAGAAATAATATTTTTAGTCACCAACGAATAAACAACTAAACGTGGAAATGTTACTATAAATCACACAAGTTAAATAAGTGGAATATGAGATTACCTGGATCAAACCTCCAAATAAAACTGATCTTTTGAATCGGATTCGGATCAGTGTCAGCTGTGGTTTTTAGCCGTTAGCTTTTGTTTATTCAAATAATAACGTTAAGATGTTCAACAAGCTTTCATTTTTCCTAATCAAATAATAAAATTACTAGAATAGACTTATGTTAGAAGTTACTACTTGATCAGATCAATAGCAAGTCGGGTTGTCAACATATTGGGTAAAATCTTTATCGATTTGTCACGTGTCGGGTCAATAACATGTTTTATCTAGTTACATTTGGTTTTGGGCTAGCATCGGGTCGGGTGTTGAATCAGGTTCAGATCAGTGTCGGGTCGGGTTAATTTGGTTATCGGTTGTTCCGGTGTTGTAAATATGGAAACAATGGGCTTCGAATGAAGGCCCTTTTGTATGTGTTGAAGATCTTGCTTGTTTGAATGAGTAGAGTCCGAATTCACCTGCACAAGAGCAAAGTCACTAGCCTCGGGGGTGTTTCCGAGGAAAGCCCCTCCGATGCCTAAGTAAGAACGATGCTCGGATTCTAGAGAGAAGTTCTCTAGAAGAGTAGTCTTAAGGCGATAAATTGGACGTACCTTGAGGTGTGAGCCTTGGCGGCCTATTTATAGTGTTTGCATAATAAATGCCCATAGGTCATTTATTGCTTTTGGGCCTTGGGCCTTGATGGATGGCTGACTAGCCATTGGTAGGTTTGATGCTGTTTGTTTAGAGCCATTGGGCTTTGGACTTAGTGGCCCAATTGAGAATCAATTGGGAGCCCAAACAACATGCCCCCCAGACCCGGTCCATTTAGAATTAAATGGGTGGGTTTCCAGCTGTCAGAAGTCCGAAAGTTCCCTCTCTTTTTTGAAAAGGGATGATTTGCATTGATGACAAGTGTTGGGAGTTGTATTGTGTCGTGGAGATCGTGGGTTGAGGAAGTTGATGCGCCCCTTTTCTTTTCTATAAATACGGGGTGCTTTGCTCTTTTCGAACTTTTTACTCCTTCTTTCAAACCCATTCTCTCTCTAAATTCCGGCGATCGCAGTGCAATTTGTTTCTTCAGATCTACGAAATTCGGCCAACTTTAGACTTCGGGAACTTGTGTTGTTCGTTTTATCGGCGAATTCCGCTTCGGAAAAAGGTAATTTGTTTCTGAATTCTCCTTTTTTCTTCGTTTTTCCTTCTACCCCTCAATCTCAACCCTAGACCGAGAATTCGCGGCCATGGCAAAGAATAGGGGCAAGAGCAAGTTCGTCGTTGGCTCCTCTAGTGAGAGGGAGAACGTGCCTTCGGGAAGGTTACCGAAAACCTCGAGGGGTCGGCCTTCGGAGAGGCCGGTGGAGAGGCGTTCGACTGGTTGGGATGCTTCCAAAGATGATGTTGTTGGCGGGTCTAGCGTGTCTGAACGCGCAACTTTTGGTAAGAAAGCTGGTTCTTCGGGTGTGCGCCGCTCTTACCCTGAGTTTCCAGTTCATTGGACTGAAGCTGATCCGCAGGGCAAGTATGCCCCGATTCTGCATGAGACCACTAAGATCGATGGTCCTTTGGAAAAATCGGTCAGTGGTGACTGGTTGGTGGAGGCGAAGCTGGGGAACTACCATCGGAGGGCCGAAGAGTTATACGGAATCCAGCACGCCTTGGGGTACTGGTGCGAGCTTCCGACCAGGAGCGTCCTCGGGTGACTCATCCGCCGAGGGGGTTCATCTCTGTGTATACTCATCATTTGGAGAACGGTCTCCGCTTTCCTTTGGATCCCTTCATTTTCGAGCTCCTGGTGTCGTACAACATCAGTTTGGCCCAGCTTACCCCCAAATCTATGAGGCACATCATCGGATTTAGATGGGTGTGCGATTTTATTAACTTTCCATGTTCTGTTGCCGTGTTTCGGGATCTGCACGATCTGTCTTTCAACCACGCTTCCAAGGGGGATGGGTATGGTTGGTGGACCATCATCAACAAAAGATCCCGAAGAAAGGGGGAGCCGAACTACATTACGGCCTACCCTTACCTCAGCTCTGATCATAATTGGAAGACGGAGTGGTTGTTCGTTCGTGTGCCGACAGATCCGAAGCATCCACATTTTTACCGCCCTCCGAAGTGGTTTGTGACTCCTGATCCTGATATGCGAAGCGTGGCTGCTCCGGATCGGAACCATCACCACTACGTGGATCTCCTCCAGTGGTTTTTGGCTCGGGAGGACAACTACAAACTGCCGTCCAACTGGCTCCCGAACCTCAACTATATCTTGCGGGAGGACATTCTTGCTGTTGCCGGTCTCAGCAGGATTTTTGACAGGGGTAGGTGTCTTTCGGCTGGGACCGTGCTTTAGTAAGTTTGTCCTCCTCCTTTTTGTCTCGTTTTATTGACTTTGTTTTGTGTTTTGTTTCTGCAGAGTACGGCTTTAGCTGCGTTGATCCTGTGGTCTTGGGCATTTCTTTGGATCTGAAGACCATTCACGACTCGGCTCCTGATTACAAGTTCGGAAAAGAGAATCCTCGTAATCCTCGCTTGAAGGATTACGCGCTGTCTCCGTCGGGTGTCGCTCGGATATCTGAAGTTCGAGCTGATCCGTGGGATTCTGCCTCTTCTCCCGAAGCTGTTCCAGTGAAGGTCGTGCTCCCTGATTTGAGGACAACCTCGGATCCGGTGAGTGTTTCTATATCTTCGAAGTCTTTTGTTTGTCTTTCTTTCTGGTTGGCCGTCGGCTAACGTCTTGGTCCTGGACCATCTTTTTAGGGTCCTGGGACTGACGCTGTGCCGCGTGCCGTTCCTTCGGTTTCATCTCCGGCTCGGATAGATATCTCTTTATCTAGGAACCGGGTACTTCACGGTTTTTTCTTTATTCCTTCCTTTGTCTTCTTTCACATTTATTGACCCTTGGTCTCCTCTGTTTAGGATCAGCGCAAAAGGAAGGGTAGCACTCTTTTGAGGCCTTCCGTGCATCCGAAGAAAGCGAAGGCTTCTCAGTCCTCGGAGAAGGTATTTGTTCTGACTTGGACCTTTTTCTAGTCCGTTCTCTCTTTTTCCGAAACTGACCTTTGAGCGTTTGCCCTGTAGGAAGCGGTTTCAGAAGTCATGCCTCCTCCCAAAAATCTCCTTCACTTCTTGCCCTTGCCAGGGCAGAAGTTGAAGAGTGTGGTGGTTGCGGAACCGCCGCCCGTGGACCAACCGTTGGCTGAGGAAGATACCATCCCCTCTCCGCTGAAGCCGTCTGCTGCTTTGGGGATCGAGATCCAGGATATAACCAAGGTAATGGAGGCGATTGAAGCCGACCTTGTTCCTGGCTCGGATGTCCCTATTGTGGCCGAGCAGAAGGAGGAGTCTGCTGACGTTTCTCTCGAAAGGGAGAAAAGTCCAGATAAGGAGATGGTGGGTCTCACCGAAGCTCACATAGAGGTTCCCGAAGCTGAGAAGGAGGTCCCTTCTGCTGAGGAGGAGCAACCCGAACAGGGTCTGACGAGGAAGAGGCGCCACTCGACCTTGGGCTCTACTTCGACCTCGGCCCTGGATAGACTGATCCACGCTGACCCTTGCTCGGATGTTCCGCTGAAACGGATCCCCGAGGAGGTAAGGGAGGCGATGGCTCGCTATGCTAGAGCTCCGGTTTTGGGGGAGAACCCCATGGCTCACGTGGGATCTTTGGTGGGTCCCGAAGCTGCACGGGAGAATCTTCTTCGGGCCAACCCGCAGTGGAGGGTTCCTGGAGCTGAGGAGAGAAACCCAGCTATGATGGCCCAATATTATCTGAATGAGGTAAGTGTTGGAAATTCTGTTTTGAGTTCCGTTTTTTGGTTTGTTGTTTTCTTCTTTCCTCATCTTTTCTCATCTTTTCTTCTTTCCCAGGCTGTTTTCTGGTCCTCGTTCGCTTCCGAGTGTAGCTCGGTTGAGGAGAGACAACTGAGGAGATATCAGGAGGCTTATGCTCGTGATATCCCTATCTTGGACCAGAAGGCTGGGCAGCTCTTCGCCGAGCTGGTGGAGGTCAAGCAGCTGTACCTTCAGTACAGTCGTGAGGCTAGGGAGTCGGCTGAGCGGATCGGGGCCGAAGTTGGGAAGCTCACTTTCCAAGTCGAAGAGGATGCTGAAAAGATAGCTTCCTTCGACAAGGAGAGGAAAGAAATGGCCGCCAAGTTTGCGAGCGAACTTGAAGAAAAAGACAGTCTTCTCAAGGAGATGACGTCTAAATTTGAGGCGGCCATTAAGCAGAGCCAGGAAGCGGAGGCGAGGCTCCAGCAGTTTGTCAAGCATCGGGAGATTATTCAGAATCAAGCTGACAAGGTGCCCGTTCTCCAGCTGAAGATCCGAGAGAAGGATGCGGCCATTCGGAAGTTGGAGCAAGAGAGAGTTGACCTCTACACTGCTGATCAGTGTAGAGAGCAATACTGGAATGGCATCCTGGGTGCTCGGCGCATGTTTGCGAAGCACATGCCTCATTTCCCTTGGAATGAGAAGGTTCCGCTCTGGATGAGGGCCCAGGATCACTTGGTGGAGTGCCAGGCCGATCGAGACGAAGCTGAAGCTGAACGTCAAGCTACTCTTTGCAGAGGCTCGGGCCCAGAAGGCGTCTTCCGAAGGTGACACTACTGCTGGGGGTTCTTCGAAGGATGCTCCCCTAGGGGCTGCTCCTGAGACTCCCAAGAGTTAGGGATTCGGGCAGTCGTCTTCTTCAGAGTCGGTCGGTTCCAGTTGAGGACTTCCGAACATGTGCTTGCCTTTCCCCCTTTTGCCTCGGCGCTGCGTTGTACTCATTTCTTTTTGTTTTCTTTAGTACTTCGGTAGGCCGGTATTGTCTGTTGATGGCTGCCGATTTTAACTGTTTCATTTTGTTTTCAATTTTTGAGGTTTTCAATGTATTTGTACTCCCCCCAAATATTGAATAAAAAATGAATGTTTGTTACTTGGCTGCTTCTTTTCAACTTTGTACTTTCGCAATTTTAGGTCTTTGAATCCGTAGATATTTCGAGCTCCTCTTCTCTGTAGACTTGCTAAAAACCTTTTGATCTTGCGAGCTCTTTAAATCCGTAGATCTGTTGAGAGACTCTTTAACTTTGCGAGTTCTTCAAATCCGTAGATCTGCTAAGAGACTCTTTAGTTTTGCGAGTTCTTCAAATCCGTAGATCTGCTTAGAGACTCTTTAATTTTGCGAGTTCTTCAAATCCGTAGATCTGCTAAGAGACTCTTTAGTTTTGCGAGTTCTTCAAATCCGTAGATCTGCTAAGAGACTCTTTAGTTTTGCGAGTTCTTCAAATCCGTAGATCTGCTAAGAGACTCTTTAGTTTCCAGACTCTTCAAATCCGTCGATCTGCTCAGAGGTTTGGATTGTTCTTCCGATCTCTTGTGGTTCAGAAACCTGGGCAAGAGATCGCTAGTCTGCCTCTTAGTTATGCCTTCGGCGATCCGTGGATCTGAGCCGGAGTTTTATAACTTGATTCGAGCGACTGTTTGTGGCGAACAAGTTTTATTTGGTTATCGCGAATCCGAGGATTCTGGACGATTCCCTGAAGTGTATGATTTGGTCATTTCTTGCATTTTATCAAGGAATGGGCAAAGTCGACCTGTTTTTAGTCTCGGATTGATCAGATCCGAGGCTGCATATATATATAAGGGGACAATAAATATAGAGATAAGTTTAATGAAACACATGGTGCCAATGGCTTTCCTCTTCTCATTAAACAACTTACTTGGTCTACAGACAGAGATCATACAAAATATTTTTTGAGAACATCGGTATTCCAATGGTTCTTCAAAATTGTTCCATCTAACTGTTTCAGCATAAACGTGCCTGGCCTCTTTTCGGAATGGATGATGTATGGTCCTTCCCAAGTGGCTGAGAGTTTGCCATGGATTCGTCCTTTCTGAACCGAGGCGGCGTTTCTGAGCACTAGATCACCGACTTTTAGGGGTCTGGCGTTGACTCTTCGGTTATAATGCTTGTTGACCCTCTGCAAATAGGCTGCGTTGAGTGTCCTTGCATCGTTCCGAGCTTCGTCCAGTAGATCGAGAGTTTCAGACAGAAGTTGGTTGTTGCTTTTGTTAGGTTATGATACATATGACATTACATAGATCATGCGGAAACAACCATTAACCCAGGACAACATATTATTTACACATAATCATATAGCATAATTTAGATGCATACTCTTTGTTGCGTGCCCTCCCTAGCTGCGCCCGAACCGAACAAGAACAAGTCTTTTAGGACTCCAAGTGTCGTCCCTCCGTAGATAGTCCACAGCACGTCCGGATCCGCCTTAAGATTGACCAACTAGAATCGCCCTTAAGGTACTAGAAAATTTCGGCACTTTTGAGCAAGATGTGTGTTTTAATTTTCTCTCAAAAAACTCAGTTTTGAATACTTTGAAACTTGTGTATAAATTATGACCCCTAGGCCTTTATTTATAGAGTTATGGAAAAGGAATCGTAATCCTAGTAGGATGCGAATTAATTGGAGTTAGAATCCTACATGAATTCTATTTAATTAATTTATCCAATTAGGAATAGAAATTTAATCATACACTGACTCTTGTAGATTCAGGAATCACGCATGAGCACAAACTCACACACACACGGCAGCCACAAGGGCTGCCCATGCGCGTGCGAGCAGCAGCCCGCGCAGCACGGCCCACGCAGCCGTGGCCCTTGGCGCGCGCTGGGCCTGCCTTGCGGTAGGCCTGGCCGCTGCCTTGGCTGGGCTTGTGGCGCGCATGCTTGCTGGGCGATGGCCCCGGCTTCGTGCTGGGCCTTCGTCCGGCAGGCCTCTTCCGATGCTAATTCGTACGATACGCTTCCGATTAAATTTCCATTTCCGGAATCTATTTCCGATACGAACAATATTTAATATTTCCGATTCCGGAATTAATTTCCGTTTCGAACAAATATTTAATATTTCCGTTTCCGGAATTATTTTCCGATTCCGGTAATATTTCCGATTCTGACAATATTTCCGTTTCCGGTAATATTTCCGATTCTGGTAATATTTCCATTTCCAATAATATTTTCCGATACGTACCATGTTTCCGTTTCCGGCAACATCTACGACTTGGATAATATTCATATTTCCGATACGATCCATATTTCCGTTTCCGGCAATATCATCGTTTCCGGAGTATTCATTTCTTGCCTGTGACGATCTTAGCTCCCACTGAAACCAAGATCCGTCGGTTCCGAATATTCATAGATGGAGTATTTAATGCCATTAAATACTTGATCCGTTTACGTGCTATTTGTGTGACCCTACGGGTTCAGTCAAGAGTAAGCTGTGGATTAATATCATTAATTCCACTTGAACTGAAGCGGCCTCTAGCTAGGCATTCAGCTCACTTGATCTCACTGAATTATTAACTTGTTAATTGATACTGAACCGCATTTATTAGACTTAACATAGAATGCATACTTGGACCAAGGGCATTATTTCCTTCAGTCTCCCACTTGTCCTTAGGGACAAGTGTGCATTTCCTAATTCCTTTGTCGCTCGATGCTTGCTCTTGAACATAAGGTAAGAGTTGTCATCCTTATTATGTCCAGAGGTGTTCCTCGGTTTCAGAGTTCAACTGATCAAATAAACAGATAATCATAGCCTATGATTCATCCGAGCACGGCCATGCATTTCACAGTTTCTAGCTCTCCGAGTGGCCTTGTACAACTTTTAAGCATCTCATCCCGATTTATGGGAGGACAATCCCAATCTTGCGATCTTGAGATTAGACTTCGTTTGATAGGTGATTACCTGAGCGTTGCCTTTATAGCCTCCTTTTACGGTGCGACGGTTGGTCAACGTCAAAGCAACCAGTTCTCAAACAAGTAATCTCAAATCACTCAGGTATTGAGGATTTAGTGTCTAATAATTTAATGAAATTTACTTATGACAGACTTTCATCTCTTACAGTAAAGTTTCATAGGTCTTGTCCGATACTAGTCTTCCCAAAGTAAGTATCTATGCAAATGATTATGACATTGCCATGTCCACATAGTTCAAGAAACAGAACTACTAGTCATCTTGCATTCTAATCGTCTAACGTTTTCTATGCGTCCAATTTTATAGAAAACTCCGATTAGGGACCATTTTCAATCTTTGACATTCAAGTTCACTTGATAGACATTTCTTAGTCACAGGACTGGTCCTGACAGTCTATCTTGAATATATCGTCAAATTGAAGGGACTCATCATTTAATACTAAACCAAGATTAAATGGAATATGAAAATACATTTCATATATGATAAATGTTCAACCCCAATGTTTTACAAGCATGGGCCTCAAACCCATCTTCTAAAACAGTTCATGGAATTCAAAGCTATGCTTGATTTCCAGTGCTACAATGTGAGTGTTGCTTCTCACTTGTTGCATAGGTTTAGTTATCATGCTTTGCCAATCTTAATATCCTTTTCATCGAATGTTCTTCGAGATATGATGATAAGATCTTTTCGAGTTTGTTTATTATGTGATCTAGTCTTTCTTACTTCGATGGTGGTTTTACTCATTTTGCAATGAAGAACCATCAAGTTAGCAGACGTTTTTCTTGCTTCAAGAGTGGTTCTACGCATTTTTCAATGAAGAATCATCAAGCCAGCAGATAGGTGATCTACCCAAGTTCAGTGAAGAACTTTAAACAACCCTGTTTTATTGCTTCTTAGGCAATAATCACTTTTACTTCAACTGTATAGGTTGCTAGTGATGCTTTGTTTGGAATTACTTATCCAAGAAGTTCACAGATATGTGGAATACTCTCAACTATATCTTAGAACATAGAAATCATTATTTTAATTTCCCACGCAACAACTCATGGTCTCCAACCCATGTTGCCATTTCAAAACACGATGCTCTATAGCTCGTCCTTGTCAATGGTTAACTCCAAAGGGGTCTTGCTTGATCCTTTGCCAGTGTTTCTGCGTGTAGCATCAATATTTAGCATATCTTTATTTCCTTGAATCAAGAACTATTCCTATGTACCTTTTCAAGTACCATAAGTATTCTTGATCTCAATCTAGTTGATCTTCACTTAGATCAATAGAGATTGGTATATGTTCGTCATGCCTAAAGTCATACGATACGTTTTTGGCGATCCTCATATTATATCATACATGATAAATTCTTTTGCAGAATAATTCCCAATTGAATTCTATTCATGTAACTTTAGCTTATTCAATTTCAGCAGATACTGAATCCAGCTAAATTCTTTGACATATAATATAGGTTAAGAATCTCATTTAGACTCTTTGATGTTTAACTTAGTAAATGCTTATACATAGTTCAAACATCCTTTACTTAGATTTATTCACATGGGTCGAATATCTCCAATGGAGACTTTCGTGTTTGATTTAGTAAATGCCATTACTTAATCCAAAATAATATCATAAGATCTTTGTAAATAGATCTTAATACCCAGTATGTACTAAGTTTCGCCATGGTCCATTATTGATGAATAATTTCAAATCTAAGTCATTAGCATTTGAATGTTATTTCACAATAGAGAGATATGTGTGTGATACACATAGGACCAATTAAGTTTTAAGTACTCCCACTAAACTTCTTATATATCTATAAGAATCATGTATATTTTATGAAACTAAAATGCTTATTAGCTTCACTTAAAATACAGTTCCAATTCCCAATTGCTTGCTTAAATCTGTACTTAGATTTTATAAGCTAGCTTTCCTTTTCAAGCATTTATTTGGATCCACAAACTCTATGACATACCATGTACATATTGTATTCCATCATTTGATTGAGGAATACGTTTTGTCATCCAATTGCCATATGTACCAATATGCAATCATTGCTTGAATTATAGACTTAAGCATTACGATTTTGCATGAGGTTTCAACACAATCCATGCCATGAATTTGCTTGTAACCTTTAGCAACTAATCTAGCTTTGTGTGTGAACACAATTCCATGTTTGATGGTTTTTTATCCTTAAAACAAACTTGCAACCAATAGGTGTGAAACTATTCTTGCAAATCAACAAAATTTCAATTTTGTCATCAAAACATTGAGTATGTTTTATGGCCTCTAACCATTTAAAACATTTGAGTCTATATATGGCCTCTAACCATTTTAGGGAATCTAGGTTTCGTCATAGCTTTCTTACAAGTCATAAACTCATTAATCTACATGATAATAGTTTGACTGCAAGTTGTAGGTTTCTTCACTATTTAATAGAAGAATCTCATAGTTTCAGTGACTTGAATTCTATGCCTACTTGGGTATAGAACATCAAACAATAGAATATCAATAGCTACTTGAAAGTCCTTTGAATATTCTGTTCTCCTTGAAGCACTTGTAAAGTCTTCTAAGAGATGTCTATTCTTTAAAAGCTACTTCTAAAGTCCTTTCAGAATAAGTTCGGATTTTCTGAAGCACTTCGAAAAGCCTCCGGAATGTCCGTTTATGTTTGTTGTTCACCTCGAAAAACTTTCGAGGTCTATTTTCTCCCACTTGTCATTTTGGAAACGAATCTCCAAAAGGACATTATTTCGAGCAAACAAACATTATGTTCTCAAAAATTCGTGGTAGAAACAATACCCTTGTGTCTCATTTGAATAAATCACAATGAAACATATATCTAGACTTGGGCCTTAGTTTGTTGAATAACAAACACTAAGCTCCCACTGAGTTTAGCAACTCTTTAGATATATATAATTGAAAAGATATCCTGAAATTACTTTTCAATAACTTTGACGAATTTGGTTTAGTTTGGTGGTAGTAGAGCATTTTGTTTTAGAAATTATAGGAAAAGTCTTTATGATTCATCATTGATCGAATCAAGTACTAATTGACTTCGATCATTCCAACGTAGATATGCCATATCTTATGGAGCTAGATTGTGAAATTACAACACACAATCATTGATGATCATATTTGGTCTCAAGTAATCATCAACATGATCTAACCTAGATCTTTATGATTTCTTGCCAAGTGGATTTTATACTTCTGAATCTTTGAACTAGCCAAACAGATTCAACTTATATCACATTTGAGTAAATAAACCTATATTCACTCAAATCCATGTGAAATAATAAAGTCATAAAATCTTTCTTTAGCTTTGAACTCTATTGTCTAGGCGTTCTAACAATAGTTCATATTCTTTGTTACTTTCAACAAGTAAGACTAGCTTGTCTTAAGTTGATCTAGAAATCAACCAACTTTCAAAAGGTCCATCAAAATAGAGCTTATGAATGTTAACTTGTTGATATGGTCTAAGCAACAATGCCAAAGATTTGTGGAACTCAAATCAAGGGGTTGATTTGAACCTAGTGAAGTTCTTTAAAGAGTTGTTTGTTTTAATCAAGCATATTGACTCAACCTGTAATTGACCATTTCATTCAAATAAACAAACAAACATTGTTTTTGTTTTTCTTTGAATGTGAGTCTTTCTGTGTTTGAAGC
The DNA here is from genome assembly GCF_020520425.1 of Spinacia oleracea. Lineage (NCBI taxonomy): Eukaryota > Viridiplantae > Streptophyta > Magnoliopsida > Caryophyllales > Amaranthaceae > Spinacia > Spinacia oleracea. The sequence goes on from NC_079488.1 coordinate 71,387,887, forward strand.
AGAAATTTAGGTATGCTGATTATGGAACAAAATAGCCATTAAGTTCCAGCCTTTGAAAGGACTTAAAACAAACTTAGATGACCCTACAATTAATGTAGCATTGCCATGCTTCATTTCCCACTTGTAGGTTATTAGTGTATCCTAGCTTCCATTGTTTGAGTTATTGCCGAAGTAAGAACCTCAAGCGGTATATGATACCAAGGAAGTTTGATTGCTAGGTCACTTCTCTTTAAACATAAACTTATAGGTAGAAACGGAATCGTAAATTCCTTTCATTTGTTCCTCGTTTTCCTATTTCTTGTACCCTTTCTTATAGTCTTAAGAATTGAATTCTTTAGTGTTGACTTTTATACTTTGTTAGACATGTCCAATGTCACCAACAAGGTTCTTTACCATTTTAATTTATGTTGAATATTCTGTTTCAACTAGATGATCTTACCAGAAGCTTCTAAAGTTCTCTAAGCATCGATCTATTCGAATGTCTAGGAACTAGACTCATTCGAGAATTAAATGGAAAAAGGATTTTAGGTTGTTAACCATTGGTAAAGCTGAGCGCATTAAACTCAATGCTTTATGATCTCAAAACTACAGTGTATTTTGAATTCACAAGCACCAATTGGTTTGCTATTCAATTTTGATATTCGAAAACAACCATAAAAGTCGATATAAGAAACGTACATTTTAAATTGCTCACTTTCTCTCTTTTCCGTGAATCGTTCTTGGATTCACTACCAATCGAGGAAATTTACTGTTACCTTTCTAAAAGGATTTATTGCAGTGCAAGATATTTAATTATAAACAATAATTAAAACATACATTGAAGCATGCAAAGTCTAAACATTTATCATGAATAATAACTTGAAATTAAAGCAACCATGCAATTCAAACAAGTTATTAGCATTTTACTCGATTTTATTGTTCCGGCAGGTGTGAATAAAATGATTCCAAGATCCTAAAATCATTGAAGAACTAAGCACAGTTTGTCGACTTAATCCTAGAACATCTTAGGTAAGCAAAAGCCTTTTGCTAATAGTCTAGAAACTATTCTTGGTTGATAGGTACGTCTAAGAACTTATTAGGTAAACCTATCGATTTTGCCACGACATAAAAGGACTCCTTACTTATATCGTTGAGTTTCACCAAAACTAACATGTACTCACAATTATTTGTGTACCTTGCCCCTTTAGGACCAATAAGTAACACCTCGCTGAGCGAAAACTATTACTAGATTGATGTAAAGGATATCCAAGCAAGTGTATATTTTGGCATGGCACCTTTTAACTCAATTTTTAAGTTTGGAACTTAAGGCTCTTACTATGTTGGTTAGATTTTAAGTGAACTAAAATCCTTAATCATGCAACATAATCAAGCTTTTGATCTCATGCATTTTAAGACATATTTAAAACAATAAATAACTTAAAACATGCATAAGATATTTGTGATCTAGTATGGCCCGACTTCATCTTGAAGCTTTGACTTCAAAGTCCGTCTTGAAAATCTCCGTGGGAGGCACCATTTTCTTCAAATAGGATAAGCTATAACTAATTACAACTATTTGATGGTTCGCAGACCATATTTGAATTGAAAAATAACTTTGGTACTTTAGACCAATTACATTCAAATTAATGGTACGCAGACCATATTTTCTATCCTATTTGGGCCATACTAGTCACTTCATAACCTGCAAAACAGTACATATACAATATATACCATTCACCCATTCATTATCATGAATGGCCCACATAGCTGGTTAGTAAAACACATTATGCATCACGTAAACATTTGCAGCAATTAATCAAGGGCACCAATAATCTACCAATTATTCAGTCCTTATTAATTCTAATCGAGTTGTTTTAACCTTAAGGATTTGTAGACCTAATCAAGAGTTTATGACTAAAAAGCGCTCCCACTCAAACCAATAAATTCATATGCTTTACTAATTTTAAACATAAAATTGTATTTCTAGTCTAACCGGAAACATACAAATTTAATTAAAATTTAAAGCTCATATAAATTTATAATTGAATCCAAAAATTTAATTTAATTTCAGTCGTATTTAAATTAATTCATGATTTTAATTTTAGTAAAATAATTAGAATAAATTCCATTTATTATAATTATAATATTCAAAATTAAAATCCAAGAAATTAATTCAAATTATTAATTTTAAAATTAATTAAAATTACGTGAACTGAAATTTTCAAATTAAACATTCAAAACGATCTAATCGTAACGCAAACACCCTATGCGTTGCACGCCCATGGGCCGCACGCACACAGCCATTGCTGGCCATGTGCGCGCAGCCCATGCGCTCGTCGCATAGCTGCTGCTGTCCTATCGCAAGCCTCCGCACAGCGCCCCATCGCACGCGAGCTATCGCTCGCAGTGCGCGCGCGCGAGATCGCTCGCTGGGCGCGCTGGCTCGCTCGCTGTGCGCGCGAGCCATCGCTCGCTGGGGCGCGACATCGCTCGCTGGGCGAGCGACATCGCGCGCTGCGCGCGAGCCATCGCTCGCTGGGGCGCGACATCGCTCGCTGGGCGAGCGACATCGCGCGCTGCGCGCGCGAGCCATCGCTCGCTGGGGCGCGACATCGCTCGCTGGGCGAGCGACATCGCGCGCTGCGCGCGCGAGCAGTGCTGGGCGCAGCGCTCGTGGCACGCGAGCTTGCGCTCGCTGCGCGCGAGGCTGCGCGCACTTGTGCGAGGCAGCGCGCGTTGTGGCGCAGCTCGCTTGCTGCCCACACGCGACTGCCTTGGCTCGCTCTTCGCCCATGCCCATTCGTTCATTGCTCGTGGCACACGACACAAGGCAGGGCTGCTGCCTTGTGCTCGTGCACTACGCCCTTGCTCATTGCATTCATGCCGCACGGGCGACGAGCTCCCTTGCTCGTCGTCGCATGCCCGCATTATACAACACCCCTTAAGGGTAACACGAAGCGTCCATTGCTTCGTGCGTGCAAGTTATTTGAACGAATCGCATAAAATTTTAAAATTTTATATTTAAAATTAATGACAAATTAATAAATATTATTAATTTCATAATTTTAGGGCGAAAAATCGAAAATTTATTATCCAATTGATTTCCGATTGATATGGATTCAAGTCTAGGTCATAAAAATTTAAAATTTATCGTAAATTTACAATTTTTATGGTGGTTTTTAATCATAGGTTTCTAATTAAATTACAATTAATTATGAAAATCAAATTAATTCTAAATTATTCTAATTTTCAACAAATTAATCATAATTACAAATTAGATTGCATAATTAACAAGACTAGGCATTCAAACTTGTTAAACATATGCAGTAGGTCAATCAAAAATTCAAGATTTATCAACAGGAATCGCAAATATTTAATTTAACATCTTAAATTTACGAAATTTTGCATACGAAAAACTAAAACCTTCGAAAAGTCATAGTTAGGCTTCGAATTTGAGAATTCTGGGTTCGGCAGAAAAATACTATTTTTGTCAATATTTTAGAATGCCTTTTACATGCGGAATTGACACAAAAATCACTCAATTCGGATGAGTAATGAAGAAACTGCCGAAAAACTGCGTACATATAATTAAATAAACGCAATTTGCAATTAATTAACAATTACGAAAATTAATCACCCCTTTTAATTCTTGCAAATTTGTAATATTTAACCATGTTCATGCAATTTAGATTATGAAAATAATAAGGGGCTCGTGATACCACTGTTAGGTTATGATACATATGACATTACATAGATCATGCGGAAACAACCATTAACCCAGGACAACATATTATTTACACATAATCATATAGCATAATTTAGATGCATACTCTTTGTTGCGTGCCCTCCCTAGCTGCGCCCGAACCGAACAAGAACAAGTCTTTTAGGACTCCAAGTGTCGTCCCTCCGTAGATAGTCCACAGCACGTCCGGATCCGCCTTAAGATTGACCAACTAGAATCGCCCTTAAGGTACTAGAAAATTTCTGCACTTTTGAGCAAGATGTGTGTTTTAATTTTCTCTCAAAAAACTCAGTTTTGAATACTTTGAAACTTGTGTATAAATTATGACCCCTAGGCCTTTATTTATAGAGTTATGGAAAAGGAATCGTAATCCTAGTAGGATGCGAATTAATTGGAGTTAGAATCCTACATGAATTCTATTTAATTAATTTATCCAATTAGGAATAGAAATTTAATCATACACTGACTCTTGTAGATTCAGGAATCACGCATGAGCACAAACTCACACACACACGGCAGCCACAAGGGCTGCCCATGCGCGTGCGAGCAGCAGCCCGCGCAGCACGGCCCACGCAGCCGTGGCCCTTGGCGCGCGCTGGGCCTGCCTTGCGGTAGGCCTGGCCGCTGCCTTGGCTGGGCTTGTGGCGCGCATGCTTGCTGGGCGATGGCCCCGGCTTCGTGCTGGGCCTTCGTCCGGCAGGCCTCGTCCGATGCTAATTCGTACGATACGCTTCCGATTAAATTTCCATTTCCGGAATCTATTTCCGATACGAACAATATTTAATATTTCCGATTCCGGAATTAATTTCCGTTTCGAACAAATATTTAATATTTCCGTTTCCGGAATTATTTTCCGATTCCGGTAATATTTCCGATTCTGACAATATTTCCGTTTCCGGTAATATTTCCGATTCTGGTAATATTTCCATTTCCAATAATATTTTCCGATACGTACCATGTTTCCGTTTCCGGCAACATCTACGACTTGGATAATATTCATATTTCCGATACGATCCATATTTCCGTTTCCGGCAATATCATCGTTTCCGGAGTATTCATTTCTTGCCTGTGACGATCTTAGCTCCCACTGAAACCAAGATCCGTCGGTTCCGAATATTCATAGATGGAGTATTTAATGCCATTAAATACTTGATCCGTTTACGTGCTATTTGTGTGACCCTACGGGTTCAGTCAAGAGTAAGCTGTGGATTAATATCATTAATTCCACTTGAACTGAAGCGGCCTCTAGCTAGGCATTCAGCTCACTTGATCTCACTGAATTATTAACTTGTTAATTGATACTGAACCGCATTTATTAGACTTAACATAGAATGCATACTTGGACCAAGGGCATTATTTCCTTCAGCTTTCTCCTTGGAGCCCATCATACCTGTTGTATGCCTGGATCCTCAGGCTTTCTGTTTCGATTTCCACAGGGATTACAGCTTCGGATCCATATACAAGGTGGAACGGTGTTTGCCCGGTAGCTTCTTTCTCAGTGATCCGAAGGGACCATAGCGTTCCGGGTAGCTCTTCTAACCACTTGTTTTTGTCATCCTCGACTCTTTTCTTGAGTGCATTGAGGATGAGTTTGTTAGCAGCTTCGGCTTGTCCGTTGCTTTGTGGGTGACAGACTGCCGAGTAAGCTAGGTGTATGCCGAACTGTTTGCACCACTTTTGCAACGGGGTGTTGTCGAACTGTTTCCCGTGGTCGAAGACCATCAGTCTTGGTATGCCGAACCTTGTGATGATGTTCTGCCATATGAACTTGCGGACCTGAGGTTCGGTGATGGAGGAGACAGCTTCGGCTTCGATCCATTTGCTAAAATAGTCGACTCCTACAATCAACCACTTCTTCTGGTTCGTCGCTGAGGGGAAGGGACCAATGATGTCTAACCCCCACTGTGCGAATGGTAAGGGATACAGTGTTGATTGTAGGGTTTGAGCTGGTTGATGGATGGCTGGTGCGAACTTTTGGCATTTCTCGCATTTCCTTGCCATCTGCTTTGCCTCGGAAACCATAGTGGGCCACCAGTACCCAGCCCGAAGGGCTTTATGTGCCAATGTCCTGCCTCCGATGTGGTTTCCGCATATCCCGAGGTGGATTTCCCTTAGGATGTAGTCAGCGTCTGTTGGACCCACACATTTTAGCAGCGGAGCGGAGAATGATTTCCTCATGAGCTCTCCTTCAGCGCTGATGATGAACCACTTGTTGAATCTTTTCAGTTTTCTTGCCTGCAGCTTATCCTCGGGAAGTTCTCCCCTTTCTTTGTATGCAACTACTGCGTCCATCCAGCTGGGTTCGGTACGTAAGCTGCATACTGTGGTGGGTAGCAAGTTAATGCTTCTCTCTTGGTGAACTTCCACGTGGACCGACCTGTTTAGGTCGATGAGTGTTGAGCTTGCGAGTTTTGACAGTGCATCTGCTTGCGTGTTTTGTCCTCGGGGGATGAGAATGACTTCAAAGGATCTTAACTTTGACGTTAAGGACTTAATTTTTGCTAAGTAAGCTGTCATGCTGGGCCATTTGGCCTCATACTCCCCTCGGATCTGGTTGGCTACAAGCTGGGAATCAGTTTTGAGGCGAACATGCTCGGCTTCCAGGGATAAGCAAAGTTCTATCCCTGCGATTGCGGCCTCATATTCGGCCTCGTTGTTAGTTGCTTTGAAGCCGAACTTCAATGCATACTCTATGCTTTTCCCCGTCGGGGGAATTAGTACAACTCCTGCTCCTGAGCCGTTTACTGTGGAAGATCCGTCAGTGAAGACCTCCCAAGTGCTTTTCGTGTCATCCAGCATTTCTTGGTATGAGCATTCGGCCAAGAAGTCGGCCAACGCTTGTGCTTTGATTGCTGTCCTCGGCTGATATTTGATGCCGAACTCTGATAGTTCGAAGGCCCAGGCAGCCAATCTTCCTGACCTCTCTATTTTGTCGAGTACTTTCTCGAGCGGTTGGTCAGTTAGCACTGTGATCTGGTGGGAGTCGAAGTATGGCCTCAGTTTTCGTGCAGCTACCACTACTGCATATGCGACTTTCTCGATGAGCGGGTACCGGGTTTCGGCCCCTGTGAGTGTTCGGCTGGTGAAGTAGATTGGCTGTTGTTTCTTTTCTTCTTCTCGAAGAAGCACTGCGCTGACGGTTCCAGGGCTAACTGCGACATATAGGTACAGGGTTTCCCCCTCCTTTGGCCTGGCCAGTGTCGGCAGTTGAGCTAGGTGGGCTCTGAGTTGCTGAAAAGCTTCTTTTTGCTCCTGTTCCCATATCAGTTCGGGATCCACTTTCCTCGGGACCCCCTTTTTCTTGACTGGTTCTGCTTCTCCCCCGGGGAGGTTCTTTGGTTTCAGTGCTTTGAAGAAGGGGGCTCCCTTGTCCGAGGCTTTTGATATGAACCTTTTCAGTGCGGCTAACCTGCCGGTTAGCCTCTGCACATCTCTCTTGGTCTTCGGCTCGGGTAAATCCAATGCCGCTTGGACTTTGTCTGGGTTCGCATCAATTCCTCTTTCGCTCACCATGAATCCGAGGAACTTCCCTGACTTCACCCCGAAGACGCACTTTTTTGGGTTCAGCTTCATGCTGTATTTCCGCAGATTTCCGAAGGTCTCTGCCAAATCTTTGACATGGTCTTCCTCCTTGATGCTTTTTACGATGGAGTCATCCACATAGACCTCCACATTCCTCCCTTTCTGGTCGGCGAAGACGTGATCAACTAGCCTCTGGTAGGTGGCTCCGACATTTTTCAAGCCGAAAGGCATCATTTTGTAGTTGAACACTCCTGCGCTTGTGATGAACGCTGTCTTTGCCCTGTCATCGGGGTGCATGAATACTTGGTGGTAGCCTGAAAAGGCATCCATGAAGCTGAGCAGTGCATGGCCGCTGGTGGAGTCAACCAATTGATCTATCCTTGGCAGGGGATAGCAGTCTTTGGGGCAGGCTCGGTTCAGATCTGTGAAATCTACGCACATTCGCCATGAGCCGTTCGCTTTTTTGACCATCACCACGTTGGCCAGCCACTTCGGATACATGCATGGTTCGATGAATCCGGCCTCTTGCAACTTTTTTACCTCCTCGGCGATGGCTTTGTTTTTCTCCGAGGAGTAATTTCTCTTTTTTTGCTTTATTGGCCGAGCTTCAGCGTTGACGTCCAGCTTGTGACAAATCAGCTTCGGATTTATCCCTGGCATATCTGCTGCTGACCATGCAAAGATGTCTTTGTGATCCCTGAGTAGTCGGATCAAATCGATTCGGAGCCCCGAGCTTAGGCCCTTGCCTATTCGGACGCTCCTGTCTGAATTATCTTCGAGGAAGATATTCTCCATTTCTTGATCTGGCTCAGGAGACAGGGTTTCGGGGCGAGCATCGATTTCTGCGGGAGACAGGCTGCTCGTGCTTGCTCTTCTCCTTTTTGCCTCGCTTTCCTCTCCCGTGGCTCCTTTTTCTTCCTCGGGGCCGTCCCCTAGTTTGGGTTTTCGAACAGCAGTGTGGCAGGTTCTTCTCGCCACTTCTTGATCACCTCTGATTCGTTCGGCGAATCCTGCATCCGAGACGTATATCATCAGCTGATGGTATGTGGAGGGGACTGCTTGCATCTTGTGAATCATGGTTCTTCCCATGATCACGTTGTATACGGAGTCGCAGTCCATCACCAGAAATTCGTCCCGAAGGGTTTTTGCTGCTTGGCCTTCACCCACCGTGACTGGCAGGGTGATCTTTCCTCGAGGGATAGCTGCGGATCCGTTGAATCCGATCAGAGGATAACTGACTTTCGTCAGTGCTTCCTCTGGTTCTTCGAGGATCAGCTGCTCGAAGCAGTTTCTGAAGATGATATTGACGGCACTTCCTCCGTCGATTAACACTCGATGTACGTTGTGGTTATTGAGGTCCATGGAAATGACTAGTGGATCGTCATGTTTGTACTGGACTCCGAAGCAATCATCAGCAGTGAAGGTCATGTTCGGGGGATGTGGCTGGTTGTCTCCCACCGCGCTGAAGTTGACCCGATGGGAGAGGGCTCTTAGGTGTTTCTTGCTGGCCTGGCCAGACTTCTGTCCCCCGAACACCACTAGGATGTCGTTTTTCTTGTGTCCCGTTGCTTCGTAGACCCTCTTCTGGGGTTGCTCATGTTGTTTGCCACTGGCGGCCTTTTCTTTTTCCTCCCTTCGGTCTAACAAGTACTGTTTCAGGTAGCCTCGACGAACGAGGTCCTCAATGTTGTCTTTCAGCGAGTTGCATTCCTCGGTGTGGTTACCGAAGTCATCATGAAACTCGCACCACTTGTTCTTGTTTCTCCGAGCTGGGTTGGACTTGAGCTTCCCCGGTAGTTTCCACTTTTCATCATTTCTGTTGAGGCTAAAGATCTCTTTTCGGGGCAGAGCTAGTGGAGTGTAGTTAGTGTATTTGGGTTGAAGTTCACCCCTTCTCCCGTCTTTCTTCGGGCTCATCTCTCTAGCTCCTACTTTCTCCTTCCCCTTCCTTGAGCTGCCCTCGGGCTTGCTCTGGGTATTCTTTGTGTCTCTCGGATCCGACGATCCTTTCAATCTTGCAGCGGCCTTGTTGAACTCTTCGGTTCTGATGAACGCATCGACCATTTGGAGCACGTCAGCTATTCTGGAGGGGTTCTTCATTGAGAGTTCGTCACGGAACTTCCCTTCCTGGAGCGCGTGTTTCAAAGCGAAGATGGCCACGTCTGGCTGCAAGTTTGGTATGTTTGTTGATTCCTTCATGAATCTGGCCATGAATTCTCTTAGACTTTCGTCTCTTTCTTGTTGGATTGAGGTCAGTTCTGCTGTGGTTCGCTCGGGGCGATTGTTGCTCACGAACTGTGTGCAGAATCTCTTTTTCCAGCTCTTGATCGATCCCTTCGGCAGCGATCTGAACCACTCTCCCGCCACTCCGGTTAGCGTGGTTGGGAAATATTTACACCAACATGCTTCGGAGTAGGGACTCAAGAACATTTGCTGCTCGTAGGAGATGACATGATCCCTCGGATCTGTGATTCCGCTGTAGGTTAGGTGCGCTGGCAGTCTTACCTTCGGTATTTCTTCCATGATCAGCTCGTCCGAGAAAGGGGATGACGTGGGAGTCATGATTCTTTTCCCGAGTCTAGCCCTGATGCCTTCGTTTGCCGAGGTTCTGTGATTAGAACGTTCGGGCGTACGAAGGGGGCTAGGGGTTCGATCATGCCTCCTGTCTCTTCTTCTTTCTCGGCTACTGACCTCGGGTCGTTCGCCAGATCTGCTTGACTCACCTACCCCGAGTCTCGTATGGATCGAAGGTCTTAACCTTGAGTGGACCGAGGGCCTCAACCTGCTGAGCACCGAGCTTCGGAACCGAGTGTTACGAGTAGTCGATTCGCTTTGGAGAGCTGTTGGAGTAGGCGATGGTCTCGCAAACCAATCTGGTTGCTGTTGTGCCCTTTTTTGGGTGTCCCACGTGCTTTCCATCCACCTCGATGTCAAGTGTGTACCTGTCAAGGGAAGGAGTTCTCGTTCGGGTCTGGACACTTCTACACTGGGTGGCTCGTTCAGCCTTCGCCTGGTCCTCCTCTCTTCTCTGCGGTCCTTTGCCAATCCTTGCTGCTTCTCATTGAAGAGGAAGTTTTGCATGATGGTCATGGCCGCAGTGAGCTCTTCCCTAGTTGGAATCGGAGGTCCTGCGTTTGTGGCGGTCGTAGCTCTGCTTGGCTGTGACCTCGCCATCGATTGAGGGTGCTCCTCTTGGTCAGATTCTGAATCTGACCGCACCATCATATCGTCGTCATTGTTGTTAACAACATCATTAACCATTTTCGCGGAAAGAGGTGATTGATGTCTTTCAAAGGCTTTGAAGTGTTCTTCCCCACAGACGGCGCCAAATTGTTCCGGTGTTGTAAATATGGAAACAATGGGCTTCGAATGAAGGCCCTTTTGTATGTGTTGAAGATCTTGCTATTCGATCGGTTACCAATACAGTCGATTCCAGTCGAGTTCAGTTTTTGACAGCTCTACGCTAGAGCACCTTTCCATGTGTTTAACCTCTCTTTCTAAGCCACCAAACTACCAACATTTGACACTTGTGCAATGCAACGAACTTTACTTATTTAGCCATAAATGAGGTAGGCCACGTAACCAATGTAAAATATTATCGAAGGGAAAACATATTGTTGTGTCATGTTGTTTTTGGGTATATGTCTCTATATTAGATATTTAACAATTTGTAGGTTTCTTAAGTCGTACTCCGTATGGATTATCATATAGCTCAGATATAAAATAACTCTAACACATACAATATTTTAGCCTGTAGGATAACTATGTTATCTTACCCTCATGCAATCGTAACGGCAGTAAAATTAAAAAAAATTGTCATATGCTTGCCTTGTTGTCTCAAGGTACAAGAAAATAAAAAACCAATATTTTTCTCCTGTCGTTTCAAGGTACAAGGAAAATCTGTACGTCCTGTCATTTCACGGTATAAGGAAAACCAATATGTTTGTCCTGTCATTTCAAGGTAATGTCATGTCGTTTCAAGGTACAAGGAAAACCAATATGTTTGTCCTGTCGTTCAAGGTAATGTTATGTCGTTTTAAGGTACAAGAAAAACCAATATGTTTGTCATGTCGTTTCAAGGTAATGTGATATTGTCGTTTCAAGTGAAAAGGAAAAAAAACCAATATGTTTGTCCTATCGTGCAAGGTGTACGTCCTATCTTTCCAAGGTACAAAGATAAAAACCTATATGTTTGTCATGTCGTTGCAAGGTACGTCATGTAGTTTCAAGGTACAAAGAAAAAATCAATATGTTTGTCCTTCCGTTGCAAGGTACATCCTGTCGTTTCAAGGTACGAGGAAAACCATACATGTCTTATGGTACAAGGAGAACAAAACCAAACCTTATCTCAAGGTACAAGCTAAGAGAACTGAACCAAACTAAACCTTATCTCACGGTACAAGGAGAACCAAACCAAATCCTATCTTACGATACAAGGAGAACCAAACAAATTCCATATCAACCCAAAACCAGGTCTCACGTCACAAGAACAACCAAAAAATCATGATAACCTACGGAAACACTAAAATAAAAAAGAAATTAAAATCAAACTCGACGGAAACGTCATCAACCAAATAAAACTAGCACACAAACAACAACTTTTGACTTCTGGAGTCTTGAATCAAACACAAACGGAGAACTAATATGCAATTGTTTTTTCTAGATGCAGAAGAGGGATAACCCATAAAAGCAAACAACAATATATTACTATATATTAAAAGAGACATCAGGAATGACACGTGTCAATTCCTGGTGCGATTTTTTCCCGTCAAAAATCACTTTCCAAAAAAACTCTGTCTGTTTTATTTTATTTTTATTCTCTACTTTTTATTTTTATAAAAACTATTTATGTATGGAAACAAATTTCAATTTATAAATTATGGCAATAATAGATACGACGTAATAATAATTATTCTAAATTGGTAATATTTTAATCAAATCTCTATATTAATAATGGAAAATATATCACTCAATATTTTTGTAAATTGTCATATTAGCATTTTAAATATGCATATTAGATAAATAAATTTAAACGGATATGTTAAAAATGGTATAACTATGCAGTAGTTTGGAAGATATTCAGTTTAATATTTTGTGGAAAAAAAAAATCAAAATTCGTGCGTGCACGGGATCTAAACTAGTTAAACAATAAAACATGGCCAAGCCACTTCTATAGTATCCTCATATAACAGATTGGTAATTTGGTGCAGTGGGACATCAAAGTACACCACTCTGTCATTTTGGACAACTCTTAAATTAGCTAATCTATCAGCTACTTTATTTCCTTGACGATAAACGTGAGAGAGCCGGACTTCCCACTCCGAACAAGTGAGTAAGTTGCGACAGTTGGTGATTATATGAACGCATTCACCACCTTGAAAAACAACATTTTGAAGGACTTGAATCCAGGCTTGGTTATCCATTTGTAGTACTAGCTTCTTGATTCCCATGTTTTTTTTCTTGTTCAAGACCCAATAAGGGAGCTAACAAGTCTGCTTTGTATGTAGTGCAAACACCAAAATTTTCTGCGAAACCTTTGAGAAAAACACCTCGTGGATCACGAATAACTCCACCACTAGACCTGGTTATCGGGTGGGGTGGGTCAGGGTCGGTGCGGGTCAAAAGAGGGTCGGGTATTAAAAGGGTCATTTTTAGCGGGTCGATAATGGGCGGGTCAAAAGTGGGTTGCGGGTCAATAGCGGGTCATTAGTGGGCGGGTCAATAAACGAGCAATAAAAAATGAAAAACAAAAGAGCCATGTGCAAGTACAAGTAAATACGAAGCTATACACGTAATTTTTTGTATCATTACTATTTTAATTTTCAAAATAATTGTAGTATAAATTTGACCCTATAATGACCCTGTCCAATAAAGGCCCTGTCCAATAAGAGCCCTGTCCAATAAAAGCTCTATTAACTTGACCCTAACCCTATATCCATGAGTTTAAATCATCAAAAATAAATAAAGTAAGAGAAACTCTAGAGAGAAGCGAGAGAAAACCTTGCCTTCTCCCCCAAGTTTCCCTTCGGTGCATGATCTCCATTGTGCACTGCTGCCATGGCAAGGAAGTCTGGGGGCAAAATGCAAGGTAGTAAGCATGGCAATGCAAAGCAGAAACCAAGAGGACCTTCATCTGATTCTCAGGCTCTTAGGACTCGATCGATTGAGGAGGTTTTAGGAGTCGAAGCACTGGATTTGACGATTGAAAATGAAATTCTCACCCCCAAATCTGGATTGAAACACTTGCAAGCTCGTTCTGAACTCAGGCATTCCTTCAATGAGTGGATGCAATCTGTTCACAGATCAGCTAACAAGGTGAATAATACTCCATCTAATGTTGACATTGGTACGATTTCCATTCCAATATTGCAACAATTTGATGAAGTAATGACTGAACATGCTGATAGTGTTGATGATGAATTTAGGCCACCTGATCCAATTGAAATGCATCCTGTTTCTAGCCCTGTACAGATTGATTTTAATGATATACAGGATGAGGTGGATTTTTGGAATTCTTCCATAATCTGCTATATTATTGGTGCTAATCCCCCAATACATGTTATGGAAGGGTTTATTAGGAGAATCTGGAAGAACTTTAATGTTGATAAGGTGGTGTTGGTGAAAAAGGGGATCTACTTAGTGAGATTTATGACTATGGACATGAGAGACAAAGTCACTTCTGGCCATTTTTTCTTTGACAGCAAACCTATGATAGTGAAACCCTGGAGTGTTGATATGGATATGGAGAAGGAAGAGATCAAATCTGTCCCCATCTGGATTCAGTTGATTCTGAATTTTAAATATTGGGGTGAAAAATCTCTTTTCAAGATTGTGAGTCAGTTAGGCAAACCAATTAAGAGGGATGCAGCCACTGTGAGTAGGGATAAACTTCAGTATGCTAGGGTGTTGGTTGATATGCCAATTACACAAAAGCTTCCTGATCAAGTTTCATTTATGAATGAGCATAGTGAGCTGGTTCAGGTACCTATCACCTATGAGTGGAGACCAACTGTTTGTGATAATTGCAAACTAGTTGGACATTCAACCATTGAGTGTAGGAAGGGGAAAACTAAGAGAATATGGGTGCAGAAAAAACAACAAGTTCAGAATCACACAGAAGTGGTGGCACCAGAGGTGGATCAGGAGGGGTTTCAGAGAACTCTCAGGCCAATCAGGGTTAGACCTACCAATTTGGTTCCAACACCAGTTGTTAATTCTTTCCAAATGCTGAATGATGATGGTGGTCACAGTGCTTGCAGTACTGCTGAGTTGGATAGGGAAGATGACATTGAGGAGGGTAGCACAGGAAGAGGGAACTCTTCCAAATCTTATGGATAGGATATTATCTTGGAATGTTAGGGGTATCAACCTAGCTCAGAAACAGGATACTGTGAAGCATTTTCTTCATAAATATCATGTGGGGTTAGTTGGTCTCCTAGAGCATAAGGTTAAGCTTCCTAACTTAGGGAAGCTTTACCAAAGAGTTTTCCCAAATTGGTGTTTCTCTAGTAATGCAAGTTATCATAATGGTGGCAGAATTATTTTGGCTTGGAATCCAGGAAGCTTTTCTGTGAGTATCCAAGCAGCTTCTAGTCAGTTTATGCATTGCTTCATTCAACCAGTGAGTGGTATGCCTAGTTTTTTCTGTACTTTCATTTATGCTTTCAATGATAGCTCTAATAGAGAAGTGTTGTGGAAAGATTTGAAAGCTTTAAACACACAGGATGCCTGGATCTTGTGTGGAGATTTCAATTGTGTTATGAGTAATGATGAGAGAGTTGGCTCCCCTGTTAGGAATACTGAAATAGTGGATATGTGTGATTGTATGCATTTCTGTAGTATGGAAGATATTAAGAGTGTGGGTAATTTCTACACTTGGAACAATAAGCAGCATGGTGCAGCTAGAGTTTTTTCTAAAATTGATAGAATAATGGCTAATCCTAAGTGGTTAGGTGTTTATAGCTCAGCTGAAGTGTGTTTTATGAATGAGGGTTGTTTTGATCATTCCCCTGGATTGTTGACTGTCTATCCTAGGGATACAGGGGGGAAAAAGCCTTTTAAGTATTTTACAATGTGGAAATCTGCTCCTCATTTTCTGACTCTTATCCAAGCACAATGGAATGGTACAGTTCAAGGGAGCAAGATGTTTGGTGTTGTTCACAAACTGAAGAAGGTGAAGTTGGTTCTCAAAGAGTTGAATAGAAAGGGATTCTCTGATGTTCAAGCTGCTGATCTTCAAGCATACCATGACATGATTGCAGCTCAGACATCAATGCATCTTGATCCTGCTGATCAGAGTCTTGCTGATGCAGAACTCAATGCAGTGCAGAATTACAAAAATAAGCATCAAGCCTATTTAGAGTTTTTGAAACAGAAGGCAAAGGTTTCATGGATTAGGGATGGTGATGAAAATACCTCCCTCTTCCATCAGAGTATCAAAGCTAGGAATAATCATAACCAAGTTTACAGCATTCATGGCATGGATGGGATTTGGAGAGATAACCCTGCTGATATTTCTCAAGCTTTCTTGGATTATTACACAACTTTGTTGGGTACTACTCACACTGATAGAAGACCTGTTCTTAGTCATATTGTCCAAGCTGGTCCATTGATTACAGATGCTCATAGAAATATTCTAAATGCTCCTTATACAGCTGATGAGGTGAAGAAAGCTTTGTTCTCTATTCCTGGTAGGAAAGCACCAGGGCCTGATGGGTATGGATCCTACTTCTATAAAGATGCTTGGAGCATTGTTGGTGATGATGTTGTCAGTGCTGTGCTGGATGTCCTCCAACAAGGCAGGTTGCTTAAGGAGTTAAATCATACAGTCATTACTCTCATTCCTAAGACTAAATGTCCAAAGAATGTGAGTGAATTCAAACCTATATCCTGTTGCAATACTCTGTATAAATGCATTACTAAGGTGATCTGTAGCAGATTGAGGCAAGTATTACCAGATTTGATCATTGAGAATCAAGGGGGTTTGTGCATGGCAGATACATAGTGCATAATATCATGGTGGTTCAGGATTTGGTAAAACAGTATGGTAGGAAGAGTGCTAAACCAAGTTGTATGATGAAGATTGATCTTCAAAAAGCATATGACACAGTTGATTGGGATTTCCTGCAAGAAATGTTGGTACAGCTGTGTTTTCCTGTAGCTTTTGTGGCTCTTGTAATGGAGTGTGTGACCACCCCTAAGTTCTCTCTAATGCTTAATGGCACAATGCATGGCTTTTTCAAGTCAAAAAGGGGTTTAAGACAAGGTGATCCCATGTCTCCCCTTCTGTTTGTGATCTGCATGGAGTACCTGTCCAGAATTCTCTACAAAATGAGTGAGTTGTCTCAATTCCAGTTTCATCCTAGATGCAAAGAACTTAAGCTCACTCATCTATGTTTTGCTGATGATCTAATCTTGTGTAGTAAAGGTGAGTTCCCCTCTGTGTATCTTCTGCTTCAAGCCTTTAAGCTGTTCTCCAACTCTTCTGGTTTGTTAGCCAACAAGTAGAAGTCAGCTATCTACTGCTGTGGTATGGCTGAGAATGAAATCAACAGAATTGTCAATGTTTCTGGTTTTACTAGGAGTCAGCTTCCTTTTAAGTACTTAGGTGTTCCCATCTGTGCTAAAAGAATTTCTGCTGCTCAATGTGATGTCTTAGTGGATAAGATGGTTGCTAGGATTAAAGTCTGGAGTTCAAGGAATCTTTCCTACACAGCAAGAATGCAGCTCATTAATTCTGTGTTGATGAGTATTCATATGTACTGGGCTCAGGTATTTATTTTACCCAAGAAAGTACTGCAGGAAGTTACTAAAGTTTGTAGAGCATTTATCTGGAGTGGGCAAGCTTATAGTCAGAAAAACAGTAACATTTCTTGGGAAAGTTCATGTTGTGATAAGAAGCAAGGTGGACTTGGATTTAGAGATGTTATCAGATGGAATATTGCAAGCATTGGAAAATATGTTTGGGCCATTGCTTCCAAGCAGGATAATGTTTGGATCAAATGGGTTCATGCTGTGTACATTAAGGATGGGGATTGGTGGGAGTATAAACCTGTAGCTTCTGCTAGCTGGTATTGGAAGAAGATTTGTGCCATAAAAGAGAGGTTGAAACTAGTCTATACTCAAACTGAGTTAGCTGCTATGCCTCATTATTCTGTGAAAACAGTTTATGAGAAAATTATTGGTCCAAAACCTGTGATTCAGTGGGATAATATGGTGTGGAATAGGCTGAATATCCCTAAGCATAGATTCATATGTTGGTTGGCAGTGCAGGACAGGCTTCAAACCACTGCAAAATTGGCAAGATTTGGTGTTAGTAATACTGCAAGTTGCCTGATTTGTGGACAAGCTGATGAAGATCATAAGCATCTGTTCTTTGCTTGTCCCTATAGCAGCAGATGCATTAGTGCTCTCAAAGCTTGGTTAGGGATTACTTATTCCACTGGTAATCTGAAGCAGCTCATGAGGTGTATTGCTCATGGCAGAATGTCAAAGTTTAGAAGGCAGGTTAGCTTTGCAATGCTAGCTGCTGCAGTGTATGCTGTTTGGTCAAGTAGGAATGGTTGTTTTTGGAATGCTTCCTTTCCAACTGTTCAGAATATGGTAGCTAGAGTTAAGCAAAATGTTAGAGATCGAATTTTGGTTGTTTTACCTAAACATGTATCTAGGAGAGATAGCTTGTGGTTTGCTACTCTGTAAGATAGCTTTCTGTTTCTAGCTCTTTGATGGAATGGTCCAACCTAGTTGGTTTGTTTCATCCTTGAGTTAGTTTAGGTTGTAAATCTGTTTTGAACTTAATATTATTCGATCTTGCTTGCCTAGCAAAAAAAAAAAAAAAAACCCTATATCCATTAGACTACCCTGTCCAATAACCAGGTCTATCCACCACCACCTGCAGGACCTGGGGTACCGTTTGAAGCTCCATATGTGTTGAGTGTTGTCCATCCAACGGGGGGAGAGAGCCAGCTGATCGACACTTCCCTTGGTCTCATAGTAGTGCTAGTGATTGCACCTTGGTTACTGCCATGAAATTCTTCCCAGGTACTCTCAAATCGAGCATGAATGAAGCTACCAGTGTCAATAGGAATCTCATGTCCTCTCCCAAAACAAAGACTATTTCTCCATTTCTAGTTCCACCATAGGGTCAATGCGAAACAAGTAAGCCATTTCTCACAAAAGATAAGTCCATCTGCTTGGAGATTACTAGCAATCCAGTTTTGTAAATATCTAGTATAGAAGGATGGGAAAAGTGAAGCTCCCCTAACACTATTCCAGATACAACGTGCAGCTGGCCAATCACGTAATAGGTGCAGCAGAGTTTCCTCCCTATTTTAAATTGCATCTCAGACACCTAGGATCATCTTTGACCATTAATTTTATAATTGCCTATAAGTAAAAATCATTAAAGTTTAATATTGTTAAACTATAGCTAGGTTGAGATGAATCAAACAAGATCACACATGACTATGTTTTAGCTTTACGAATAAATCATCAAAGATGGTCAAAACAAATTATAAGAACAGCTTATTAGTTACTCCATAATTAGTTTCATTATTTCTCACCTTAATTTAAGTAACTTAATACTTTCAGCTTCATTTTATCTAATGTTGCAAAATAGAGCCGAAATAAAATGATAAACAATTGGCATGTAACTAGGCAGAATCGCATAAATAATTGGTAACTATGCAAGCTAATTAAGGCAAGTACGTAAATCAAAACATGGATTTGATTGGATTTAATTTTAATCGGATCGGAAAAATTTGTAAATTCAGATTTTCGAATTGGATTGGGTTTAGTGCAAATTTAATGGTGCAGGTGTGTGAGCATAGATCTAGCTGCATCGGGATCAAAAAGACATAAAAAATAAATAAAACGCGCGTGTTTTATTTATTCCCTTGAACAAAAGAACATTAAATACTCTGTTCTTTTCAGCTCCGTTTTTCGCGTTTTCATTTGATTCGTTGTTCTTCTTGCAAGTATATATATTCTTTTGGATTTTTATGTTTTTGAAATCAAAATGTGAAGGGGAGAGAGAAAGTGCGAACTAGGAATTCTAAGATGGTTTTTAGAGAGAGAAAGTAATAAAAAAAATTCGCAAAATTCGTTTATTTTTCTACTTCAACATCAAATTAATTCAATTGATTCTTCTTCTTCAAATCTGAATTCTGCAGCTGATAATAAAATTTAGGGAAGCAATTTTTCAATTTTGTAATAATTGTTTGTTTTTGATGATTTTGCTAATAATCGGGTTTGATGATTTTGATTTTGTAATTATCGTGTCTTGATGATTATAATGGATTTGATTATGTAATAACACGTTGATTTCGTTGATTTTGTTGATTTTGATTATGTAATTACGCTTTTTTCCAGAAAAGAACAGCTTCACGTATTTAAAGAACATATGCTCGTATTCAAAGAACAATTTCATTATAGTAGAAAAGTAAATCATTTGCGTTTCATAATTTGTTCTTTTATTTTATTGTGTTATTTTTATTATTAATTAAATTTCATTTGCGCTTCATAATTTGTTCTTTTATTTTATTGTGTTATTTTTTCGTATTATTTTCTGTTATATCCTTACACGTTGATTTCATTGATTTCGTTGATTTTGAAGATTTTGAAGATTTTGATTATGTAATTACACTTTTTTTTCCAGAAAAGAACAATTTCACGTAATTAAATAACATATGCTCGTATTAAAAGAATAATTTCTTTGTAGTAGAAAAATAGACCATTTGCCTTTCACAATTTGTTCTTTTTATTTTATGGTGTTATTTTTCGTACTATTTTCTATTCATCCTTTGTTCTTTTGATTGTGTTTTTTTTCTTGTTATTATACATGTTAACTTATTATTTTTCAGATATTATGAATACTGTGCTTGATAATTCAGAACATAATGATGCTAATGATGATTCAAAATCACATGTTATTGTGGGCCAAGGTACTTTATTTGTTCTTTTAGTCTTTTTATTTGTTCTTTTAGTCTTTTCATTTGTTCTTTTTACAATATTATGTTAAAATAACAAAATAAAAACACGTGCAAAGTTCTCATTATGCACTCTTTTAAAATTCTTATTTCTCCTTCTCGGTTATTCTTCCATTCTAATTCCTGTTTTGTCATTTCAGCAATTATATATATATATATATATATATATATATATATATGTATATATATATATATATATATTTGTACTTATGAATCATAATCATTAGTCATTTCAGAATTTTAAAAATACATTTTAGAGGGAGAAAGAGGAGAGGATTTATATTCTCTCAACATAAGAGATATTTTTAAAGAGAAAAAGAATGAGATAGTGAGTGAAAGAGTAAACAAAAATAAATTATATTCTCTCTCTAAAATTCCTTTTGAATTGTTTCACCTTAGTTGAAAATGAGTGAATTAAGCAAAATTATACTTCGATTTATGTAATTTTCCAAAAAAATATGATCAACATCAAGAGAATCGCAAGAGTGCATGATATTTTTGATAATTTTTCTGATTAAGATCAGTTTTTGAAGATTTTAAGATATTCATATTGTTGACGAGTTTTGACCGAGTGTTTAAGGTACACTTCCTTGTGTTTTCATGTATTGTTCTTTTCAAATTGTAACGTTCTTTTTCATAAGTTAATTTTTTCTGTCTCACTCCATATATTTTGTTCGTAGGATGTTATTTTAAATGTTGTTCATAGAGTTATTTTTTATACAGGTAATAATAATAATAATGATAATGTTTATAATAAATCTATGTGTAACTGAATTATTAACATAATTAAGTTTACAAAGAACAAATATACGTTTTAAATGAACATTAATCTCGTTTTAAGTCTAACAAGATTAAAGTCTTTTATTAAATTATAACACACTTTTAATTAAACTAATAAATTATACTAAAAGAACAAACACAACGTTTAAAAAGAACATAGATTTCATTTTAACTCTTAACACAATTATCGTACTTTTAAAAAAAAGAACAAGTAACATTTTTAAAAAGAACATAGACCTTGTTTTAAGTCCAAAACCATTAATGATTTTATTTATATAAAAAAAAATTAGAACACAAATTTAATTAAAAGAACAAATTGCACTTTCTAAAACAATACATATCTGGTTTTAAGTCTAACATCATTAACGCATTTAAATCTTATTTCTTTAAACTAGAATACAGTTTTAGAAACAACATAGATCTGGTTTCAAGCCCAACAAATTAAATCAACGTCATTTCATCTTCTTTTCTTAATAGAACACATGATGTGTGAGAAAAGAACAAAATAATATTTATAGAAGAACATTGATCTGCTTTTAGGTCCATCGAAATTGTGTTTGTTCTTTTTTAATTTTTACTTTGCTTATGTTTTTTTTTTTTAAATTAGTTTTTGTTCTTTTAAAATTATTAACTTTTTTATAATTAGAACACTAAATTATTTGAAAAGAACAAATACAACTAATAAAAGAATATAGATCTGTTGTTCTTTTCGTCCCTTTCATTCTGTTCTTTTGTTTTATAAGGAAAAAAAAATGTTGTTTTTTTCATGTATTTTTTCTTTTTTCTTTTATTTGTTGTCGTTTTTTTTTTTTTAATTTTGAGTTTTAATTTGTTAGTTTCTTTTTCTTTTGATTTTGTTTTTTGTGTTCTATAAAAAAATTGTTGTTGTTGTTCTTTTTTTTATATATATAATTATTTTGTGTTCTTTTTAACTTTTTAATCGTTTTTTAATTTTTTTTTTATAATATTATCGATACTTGATTTTTTGTTGCTTTTCTGTTGTATTTTTCACGTGATGTTTTTTTTATAGTTTATTAGGAGAGAGAATGTGTTCTTTTCATTTTTGTACCTTTCTTTTGTTTTTCATTTTAATATCAGTGTTCTTTTCAGGTTTTGGTTAATGTTTTTTTCGTTTACTCAATTATGTTCCTTCTGTTTAGTTTATAACGTTCTTTTTCGGTTTTTTGCGTTATTTTTGTTTTTTGCATTTCTTTTTAATGTTTTGGTACAGGTGCGCAGTGATCGATCTATGTGCACGCCCTACACCATCTGCGCGTTGTGGATTTAGTGGGTTCGAAACTGAAATACAGAATTAGTTAGGTCTTACTTAGGTCATTTAAAAAATGAAATCTGGATTAGTTTGGGAAATTGAGAATTTTTTTCCACCTACGTCTCTATCACACATCTGTTACTCTTGCTGGAGGTGATTATAATTCGAGGGTTTCTAAAACTATAATCGGTAGAGCATTTAAATTTTATATTTAGGGCTAAATGAAAACTTCAAGTTATAACACTACAAGAAATTGTACTATTAACGACGGGAAATCCCGTCGCGAAAGGCTAATAATCGTTGATTAACGACGGGATTTCCTGTCGCGAACCCGTCATAAAAGGGGGCCGTCGTTAATAGAAATCCCGTCGTAAATTTGTCGTAAACCCGTCGTAAAAGACATTTACGACGGTTATTCCCGTCATTGTTTGGTTGTTAGCCCCGTCGCAAAAGGCTTTTGCGGTGGGATTTTTGACCCGTCGTAATTATGTTGTCGTTAAAGATACAAATTCTTGTAGTGTAAATTGAGTTTGGTACACTAAAAAAAACAATTAACTTTGACTTGTGAGTACCAAATAAAAATGCAATCACGTTATCAAACTATGTTGTTTGGTACCAAATGAGAAAATGCAATTACCTTTCTTCTACCAATCTATGTTGTTTGATACTAAATGAAAATGCAACGATTGCAATAAATACAATAAAATATTATTTTATTGTGAGTAGAACATTTCAATTCTGTACTAATTATAGGCTTAGACTTTCTCTTAGAATTCGGGTCGGATGAGCTTTAACACAAAAATCATGTTCAAACACATAAATTTGATGTGGGCTTTTTAGGTCGGACTCGACTTTGGTAAAAATGTACTTTTCGGTCCGGGCGAGGCCAGGCCGCCGAGGTATAATTGATCAGGTTTAACTCTCTTATTGAGAATGCACATATCTATTTCTCTTTAAAAAAAAAGGACGAAATACAATTTATTCATTTTCTAATTTGTATAATAAATCATCAAATATTTTTTAGCAGACATATAACAGGTCATGAAATAGATATTTGTCACATTCATCCCATTGTGATAATTCAAGGTTTTGATCAAAGTTATTACCTCCGTTTCATAAATATTTTTACAGTTGCTATTTGCATAAATATTAAGATAAATGTAGAGAAAATATGTTAAAATGTGGTTGAGTGTAAGAAAAAAATGAATAAAGTAAGAGAAAGTGGGTGAAAAGTTGTAAATATTGTGAGGTAAGAAGAGTAAGATAGTAAATTTTCATGTCCAGAAATTGAATAAAGCAAAATGTAAAGAACATTATGAAACGGACTAAAATAGGAAGTGTAAAGATCATTTTAAAAAGGATGTAGTATATTATACTCCCTCCTTATTTTTTTAGGAGTCACACTTACTATTTTTCGGCCGTATTTTATTAGGAGTCACACTTCCAATTTTAGTAACTTTTTTACCCCATCTACTAATTTTTAATATATCTAATTTTCTCTAAGGGTCACCATTACAATAAAACTCTCTCTCTACTTTGATTAAAATACTTTTTCCATCATCTTTTTTTTATTTATTTATTACTCCCTCATCCAGTTACTTTAATATTTTTTTTTATATATATTTAACTTTCCTACCTTGATTTGCATGTCAATCAACGTGTGACGTACTCCTAATAAAATACGTAGGTAGTATGACTTAAGAAACTACGAATTGTTAAATATAACCGATAACCAATAACTGACATTGATTAGAAGCAACATGACACAACAATATATTTTCCTTCAATAATATTTTACATTGGTTACGTGGCCTACCTCATTCATGGCCAAATAAGCGAAGTTCGTTGCATTGCACAATTGTGCAATGCAACGAACTTCGCTTATTTGGCCATGAATGAGGTAAATGTTGGTAGTTTGGTGGCTTTATAGAAAGAGAGGTTAAATACCATGGAAAGGTACTTTAGCGTACAATTGTCAAAAACTAACGCGATTTGAAAACCCGACCTGGACCGACCGTATTCATGAATGTTTGGAATCCATATTATCCAAGGAGACATTGCTTTTGCTAATTCGAATTGAAGGGTGATAAGAACAAAACCCGAAATGTTTTTAAAACAAGAAACCCATAACCCAATCTGTACTCGACTCAATATAACCGATAACCGATAACTGGTTTTGACCTGGTACTGTATTACCCAAACATGAAGCCGAACTTGACACCGGACCTGAAGATGTCCGATAATCAAATTAACCCGACCCGACACTAATCTGATCCTCGATTCAACACCTGACCCGATGCCAACCAAAAACCAATTGATTGTAACTCGATAAAACTTGTTATTGATCCGGCACAAGAAAACCCGATACACAAAATAATACGGAGTACTCATGAATCCCTTAAAGATTTACCATACAATATACGAAGTACAATTTTGGGTATTCCTTTGAGTTTGGCTCATACCTCGATCTTGTAGTATGTTTTCTCACCAGCTACTTTCTCTCGATCTCTCTCTTTCTATCTTTCTCCTTATCAATGTAAATTTATCAAATCGAGTGTACAACTTTGTCCAAGTCTGAATAAAGTGAAAGTTGAATTATATATGAGACAATTATCTCAGCAAAAAATTATGATTCTAATAAAAAACTCTCAAATTAAATTCTTAGTGGTATAGTCAGCATAAATTTATTATAATTTTTTCCTGCAAAATTCATATTTGGATTTGTAAATCGTGCATAGACGATGTCACGGGTTATAAGATGGAAAATATAATCATTCACTTATGAATCTCATTTTTAAGCAATCTTAGTTCTATTAATTCTTCTTTATTATGTTGTCTCTTATGATAAATAATTGGCAAAGCAAAATGTAACATGGCATAAGCGCACAACTCAATGGTTTAAATGTATAGTGTTGAAACTTGAGATCTTGCCCTAGAAATAGTTATGAAGTTATTATGAACTTACGGAGTATGATACATACATAGTACTCCATGTCTCCATGTATGATTTCTAATCGCATATTTCTTTGAATTATCTTACTCCATTATGCTTTGAGCTTTGTTTACTCCATAATTACCCGATCGATAATGGATCTCAACCAACAAATGGCTTTATATTCTAAACTTCTTCCGGTTTATTTTAATTTTTTTTAAAACTATTGTACTTCCTCCGTTTCAGAAAGTTCTTTACGCTTTGGAATATGTGTCCAAAATATGAAAACTTTGACCGTAAATTATCACTATTATATATATATCAAAACGTTATATGTAAGATCTTGTTATATTGGTATGTATTTTCAGAATATCAACTTTTTATAATTTTTCCACATATGAAATTGGATATATTTATAGTTAAATATTGCATTGGAGTCCGTGCAAATAGTAACTGTAAAGAATTGAACTTTATGAAACGAAGGTAGTATATAGTTTAATATGTGACAAAATATAACCATAAGCAATTTTGTTAGATAAATTTGTTTAAATATTCTTTAGGAAATATTTTTAATTAGGATGTGTTTTGTGGCAAGTAGGGTTTTGGTTGGGTTAGTAATAATTATGTTTAAATTACTACGTGCTTCATAATTAATTAGTAGCTAGGTAATTAATTGACACAACGATTTAGTAAACTAGTACGATGGATCGAGTAGTATGCATCACATACATTTTGATAAGATACGATAAGATTACATAGATTTGTTTGATTAAACAAATACAGTAAACGCTGAAAGTAACTTAAAATTGAAATACCCCAGTAGATACGTTGGAGCTTATTTATAGTGGATAAGCAAGTGTTAATTAAGGCACGACGAGTTTACTTATCAGGTAAACTACTTGGCATTGTTTTTAGTTGAAGCGAGCA
The DNA here is from genome assembly GCF_020520425.1 of Spinacia oleracea. Classification (NCBI taxonomy): domain Eukaryota; kingdom Viridiplantae; phylum Streptophyta; class Magnoliopsida; order Caryophyllales; family Amaranthaceae; genus Spinacia; species Spinacia oleracea. The sequence continues at coordinate 71,414,025 of NC_079488.1, forward strand.
CACTTCAAGGGGCACTAGCTCCAACAAGAGGTGCATTGTGTCTTTGAGGAACCTCATCAGTAGATGATGGGTCATAGGCTTCAATATCAGCTGCCTCGACACCGCCACAGTATGCGGATCCAGTGCCACAATACCCAGCATAACTACAGCACATCCCTTTCGGGCATTTCTTATGCTTCTGGCATTCACCAATAGCCATTGATGTACCAACCATCAAGGTCATTATCACCATTATTATCACTAAGCTCTTCATCTTCATCATCTTAATTAATTTGTTATTTTTTTCACTCTTTAATTGCTCTCTTAACTCTACTTAGCTTGTTTGTTTTTCTTGTGAGTATTTTTTAGTGTGTGTTAAATAATGTTACGAAGGAGGGTCTTTTATAGAGCTTAATTTCAGATGTACGTTATTGCATGGGATATGTTATTAAGTGCATGCATGTGATTGACATCGTATATCTGGGCCACCATGCATCAATTTCTAGTATAGTGCAGCTAACGTGTTCAATGTCCGTGGAGTATCAAGTTGTTAATGGATGACGATGTCAAACAATGGCTTGCTCATTTCTAAGAATCATACTAGCTTCACGTCCCTATTTATCAACAAGTTAATCGTGCAATAGACTAATATGTCACCGTCATTGGTCATCGGTTTACTATTCTAACATATATAGACTTTTTTTATTTATAACAATTTTTCTTATATGATTTCCTTAGGTAAGTTAGGATATAGTTTTGAGATAATATAGAGCAAGATTAAGGGGGTCTTGTCTTAAAACTTTCTTCATATGTCATGTCAACATTTCACTATTATTAAATTATTAAATTATTGTTAAGACTTCCTAAAATTAAACACTTCATCCTTCAAACTTATTTAAGACTAATTGTATATTTATGCATCATATATTGTTTTACTGTTTTATTCAACTCACAAGAAGTTCTAAGTCGAGTTTAGTTTTTTAAGACTCAATTTAATACTTTGTCAAGACTTATCCATTTCAATATTACAAATACCTAATATAATTTTAAGATTATGTGAGTCATGTGCCATATCAGCACAACTCAAATCTTAAAACTTAGCGCTGATCCTAATTTCTACATGTACTTGTAAGTGTAGGGTGGTATAATTAAGAAAGTAAATTACCTAATTGCCGACATGGGCAATAAAGGGTTACAAATTACAATTCACTTGGAATCTTTACTCCTTATCCGATTGAATATCCAATGAGCCAATGGCTACTTTTCATCTTTAAAAAATTAAAAATAAATCATTTGATAGACTGTCGACTGTTCTCTCTAGCAGTACACTACATGAATATCGAGCCATCAGTGTGTAGTACACTTATTCTTCGTCAATAATGAGTAGATGACATCACTACCATGATGTCATGTAAATGGCGATGCTTAATGAGAAAAGGGCTATAAGCCTATAATATAGGGAGTAAGTCTTACTCCCTCCGTATTTTTTTAAGAGATACACTTGGCCGGGCACGGGTATTAAGAAGAATAATTGAATGAAATAAAATAATAAAGCAAGTGGGGTTGGATAGATATTTTAATAATTAAATATGTGGGGACCATGTCATTTTGGTGGGTGGAAGGTGGGGTGGGTTTATGAAATTATTGGTTTAATACACTACAAGAATTTGTATCTTTAACGACAACCTAATTACGACGGGTCAAAAATCCCGTCGCAAAAGCCTTTTGCGACGGGGCTAACAACCAAACAATGACGGGAATAACCGTCGCAAATGTCTTTTACGACGGGTTTAAGACGGATTTACGACGGGATTTCTATTAATGACGGCCCCTTTTATGACGGGTTCGCGACAGGAAATCCCGTCGTTAATCAACGATTATTGGCCTTTTGCGACGGGATTTCCCGTCGTTAATAGTACAATTTCTTGTAGTGATAGGATGGTGGGTGATAGGGTATATTAGATGTATTATTTAATTAGGTGGTGGGGTTGATAAGTTACCAAAAATGGCAAGTGTATCTCTTAAAAATATACGGCCGGAAAAGACAAGTGTATCTCTTAAAAAAATACGGAGGGAGTATTATTAGTGGCGGATCGATTTTGAGAATAGTGTGTCACATTTGATTGTATATTAAACAAAAATAAAAATAGACAAACAAAACAACCGAATACGTCCTAGATATTTAACATAATAAATCAATTTTTTACACATTAGTTCATGTAATTTTTCCTTTTTTGATGCAAATTAGTTCATGTAATGTTGATATCTTGAATTCATATTGTAAGCATATTTTGTTCGACTTATTTTTACTTGTTTCGGACAAAATAAGTTCAGTTTTATCATAAAAAATTTCACTTTTAAAATTTCTACAGCACAAATATATATTCCTTTTTAAACCTGCAATTTTGGTTTTTGAATTAACATAAATGAAAAAAATAACGAGTTACGAAAAATATATACATAATCTTATTTTTAAATAAGAAGGGAAATAGGAGGGAAAAAAGGGGTGTGAAATACAGGGTAAACATAGAAATAGGAGGTTCAAAAAAATGAAAAAGAAGGGGCAAAAAGAGCGTCAGTAGGGAGACTCGAACTTGGGTACCCAAAAAAAAGGGTGTGACATACTCCGTATGAGGTAACAGAGAAGGAAGTTTTAAAAAAATGAATAGGAAGGGGCAAGTGGCATGAATTGTAGAGGGAACCACTGAAACAGTTCACTGTATATGGTGATTTATGCAAGCAAGGCATTCATTATTGTTTGTTTTGAAGAGTTCTTTTATTTATTCGAGAATGGTGTTTTATGTGACACACCATGCCCAACGCTGGCTCCGCTAATGCTTATCATAATATCCATATAGTATTAGAGCCAACGTGACACAAATTGCACGGGTTAAAATCTCATTCACCTTTCTTTTAAAGTGGAATATTTAGCGTTGCGTATGAGGAAGCCCATGTTACATCCACACTTCAAGTCAAAAGCTAGGGCTGTCATGTAAGAGGGCGTGATAGAGTATAAAATTAATTTTAGAATTTCAACCATCAGTTTAAGTTTTTTTGTTGAGTTGATCATTTGACACTCTTGTTCAACATTCCTAATCTGTTACGGACTGGGAAAGTATTATTAATAATAATAATAATAATAATAATAATAATAATAATAATAATAATAATAATAATAATAATAATAAAATGATTTAAGTTTTGATTTTCCCCATGTTGATCAGGATTCTGTATTGTTGAATGGGGTTTTATCATTGTTAAATTCAAGGTGCTCATGTCAAAATTTTGTTGATTCTATGTAAGATTCTAATCATGTCACCGATCAGAATCTTAACGTCCTATCTTGATAAAGTTTTAGAATGGAAGGATCTTAATATCCTTTGATCAGGGAAGGATTTTTTTTATGTCAAATTTCATCTAAGGGGCGACACTTGGCTTGGACGTCATTAACTAAGCAAAGGAAATAAAAGGCAACAAGAGAAGAGATGACACAAGTAGATGGTGACGCGGAAACCCAGGAATAAAGATGAAAACCGCAGGTGAAAATAAGTCCACCAATCCACTAGAATACCTAAGTACAAACTAAGAAAGTAAAGTAAGTGTTTGCGTAAATTATAGAGTACAAAGAACTGAATAATATTGCTTGATAACTAAAGAGAATAAGATGGCTTAAATGCTTGTGAGTTTATGTCCGCTTGCGTACTTTGGCTGCTTTATAGAGGCTTGGCAACGGCTACATGATCAAGGGGATTTCCTACATTCTAGGAGGTAGTTGTGCGGTCTCTTCTCCACGCCCTCTACGTTTCACTTATTCTCATCAACCGTTTTAATGTGTATAATTGACTGGCTCAACCTTGTGCACGACGCAACTACTTGAGCCCAAGCCCATTATATCTAACCTAGGTCCTCTTATAACCCTATCGTGGCTTCGTTGTTGTTCGTCGTCTCCTGGCGTCGCAACATAGCTAGGCAACATGACAATATATGTGGTCAAGACAATACCTAACGACACTACATAATCATACGACAAGAAGATCACGACCTTAGTACAAAAAGTAGCAAAAACACGTTTGCCCCCAGTTGTGATTTTGCGAGAAACTAGATCAAACTGACAATTAATAGGACTCTAAAAAGATAGGAATTGCACAACCGTTGGAATTCTAATACCTTCCGTAATAAATAGCAGGAATACTAGAGAAAATTGACAATTAATAGGACTCTAAAAAGATAGGAATTGCACAACCATTGAATTCTAATAACTGTTGTAATAAATATCAGGAAAATCAAAGCAAAAACACAAAAATATTTTATAAAGTTCCAGATTTGAGAATTTCGAATGAGAGAGAAAGTGCTTCTCCTTCCTAATCATCTTCAATCTTCTCAGGTAATTTCTGTCAAATTCTTCTTCTTTTAGACTTCTTTCTTTTCGATTTATTTTCCGATATGGCTAGATCAAAAGTTTGGGCACATAAAGAGAAGGGAAAACAGAAGGTCGAATCCACATAAGTTAATTATTATTGAAGGAAATTAAATGTGCTCTTCGCCTAATGTGCATTGGTCTAGTACCAAGGATCAGATTAATTAAGGAATAATTGATTTAGTAAGATCAAGTGATCAAAACAGCTAGCTGGAGCATTGCTTCCAATAAGTGAGTTCTAATCCTAATTAGGCTCACATCTTACTCTTCAATGAACCTACAAGGTCACACCAATGACAAAATAACGGGATTGTCAGATTAAATGAATTGGAAATTCATTTAATGGATAATTGGGAACTCAGTTCAGGAAACATAAATATACGATAATCATTGGATATTAATCGTATATCATATGTCGTAAATCGTGGGCACTTCCTTCTTTGGGTAAGTCCTTTTCAGTGAATATTATTGTTCGTTCTTCTATGTCACCAGTCACTTGGTTCACCAGAGAGTCTGAATTGTTGGTTGGGAATGAGATGTGGTCTAGTGAACTGATTAGATTTTCGTGATGCTCTTTTGAAGTGCACATCAAGTCCCAGATACTGACTTCTGCCTTGGTTTTCTTTAACTGCTTCAAGAGAGGATCCTCGATTACTTCTTCCACAATATGATGTTGTGCGTTTTCAGAAGGGTGTCGAACGGGGACATCATCCACGGGTGGTGGATTGATGTCAGGTTAGTATAGCCTTCATGACCGAGTTAGATTGAGTACCTAGGACTCTCCAGGAGTATGATCTTTAGGACAAATCTCAGTAAGGTGATCATGGACAACGACCTTAGCTTGAGATAGATAGATGTCTTCAACGTCGTTAGCCCATACGCTGCAGAGATGACCGTTGAGGTCCAATGCTGGCAACATGGCTAGAGTTTCTCATTGAGACATTATGTAGATAGTAGGATCAAATTTTTCGCACTCCGGGTTGTCCATGGAAATGTAGTAACCCCCAAATGGCTCTTGTTGTTGCTAGGCTTTCCAATTTGGTAGAGGAATGATTTCTTCCTCTATCATATCTTCAATTTCGTTCTTAATTATCTAGCGATCCTCGATATCTTGACCATTACCTCTGTCGTATTTGCAGTAGGTAGAGCCATCCTAGTATTTATTCTTGATTTGATGGGTCAGGTGTTGGCCCGATTGGGAACACATTTTCTTAGGCGGTTTTTTTCTTAAAATAAGCCGCTATTTGAATTGGCGGTTCTATTTGGGGTGGTGTACTTTACACAAGAGAAAGAACACTATATTTTAATTTCATGCAAAGCTGCTCTGAGGCACGTGTCTTTAACATGTTACCTACTATACCATGTTGGCAACCGATTGGGTGTAATAAAAGTTAACGGGGTGCATAGGTTGGATTATTAAATAATAATCAAAAGGTTGGATTATTATCAGAAAATCGTTGAAAGGTTAGATTATTCAAAGTAATTTTCCTATTAATAATTAATTAATGAAAATATCTATGTGGTGCCTAATTATTTTTCTATGTGACACTCTCATTACCATACAATTAATGTTAATGTTTTTTTGTTTTTTTTTACGCTTCACTTTTTGTTTTCTAGCTCTTGGAAATTATTTTTGAATTTAAAAAAGTCAAGTGCCACGTAGATAAATAATTAGGTGCCACGTAGATGTTGTTATTAATTAATTACTAATATTACGCATATACAACTTCATCTAAAATCAAACACTCTAATAATTAAAACATACATCTAAAATGAAATTTAATCCAAAATAAAAAAAAAGTTAATCTAATCTAATATATATAAAATATAGCAATTGGTATATATATGAGTTTTATTTGAACTTAACAATTTAATAAAATCCGTGCATCGCACGGGCAAAAATCTAGTGTATTTTTATGATGTTTATTATTCCATATCAACAGAATCTTTAGGATTTGTAATTAAAATCAATAATATTTTTCATTAATTAATTTTTTTAAAATAATCTTTTTTATATTAAAAGAAAGGCAGATCGATCATAGGATTCATGGGGTGATATTTATTAGGACTACATTAATTTAATCTTTTTTAGTATAGTACGGAGTATGCACATAGGCGCAATTTAGAATGTGGACCATGATGCACATAGAGCATGGTGCACCTTAAGAACATTAGTATGTAATTGAAAGAACATCTGGTTACGAGAAAAGAACATGAGTTTTTTTTTTTTTTTTTTGAGGTTTTAATAAATACTCCCTCCGTCCCGGAATACACGCACCGGTTCGAGTCGACACACTTGCCAATGCACAACTTTGACCACCAGTATCTTTAACTACATATTATAAAAACTTATGAAATATTAATATTTTGAAAATATATGTTAAGATGAAGCCAACAATATATTATGTGCTAACTTTTGTTTTTATATACTAGAAATAAAATAGGGTCAAAGTGAATTATGTGAATAGTGCAAAAAGTCAAACCGATGCGTGTATTCCGGGACGGAGGGAGCAGTAAAATAATATATTATTTTTATAACAAAAAAAGTGAAATATTATATCGCATGTACTTTTGCCGTAGTGTCATGTTCTTTTGCCGTAGTGTCATATTTTTTTGCTTATACACATACTCCCTCTGTATTTTTTTAAGGGATACACTTGCCTTTTCCGGCCGTATTTATTTAAGAGATACACTTGCCATTTTTAGTAACTTATCAACCCCACCATCTAATTAAATAATACATCTAATATACCCTATCACCCACCATCCTATTAAACAAATATTTTCATAAACCCACCCCACCCTCCACCCCCAAAATGACATGGTCCCCGCATATTTAATTATTAAAATATCTATCAAACTCCACTTGCTTTATTATTTTATTTCATTCAATTATTTTTCTTAATACCCGTACCCGGCCAAGTGTATCTCTTAAAAAAATACGAAGAGAGTATGTTCTTTTGATGCACCATACTCTATGTGCACCATAGTCCATACTCCATAGTCCACGAATTGTGCACATACGTACTACCTGTATTACAGTATTAGTACTCCTCATCTAACGGTTCTGCTTTCTTAAGAGTTCCACCTGTGCCAAGGGTCTAATTTTTCTTAGCTTGTTAAAAAAAAAAAAGTCTAACGCTCTGCAAATTTCCGTTGTATTCATCCTTCCTCCCTATGACGGTTCTCGCCGGAGATTGTAAGGTGATCGCCGGCGCTAGGGTAAGGTTTTCTTTCCAATTTGTGTTAATTGCTTAGTTCATTCATGCCTTAGTTATACGAAAGTATGCGAAAGTGGATAAACATCCCTCAATTTATACGAAAGTGGGTTTAATCTATGCAAAAATGGAGGGGTGGTTTGATACACAATTGTGTTTAAATTGTAGGAATTGGGTTTTAAACTTTTTGGTTTGATTTTTTTACATCATTTGAATGTTTGATTCTTTGATATTGTTGTGTCATTGTATGGCCAGTGGCCGATATTAAGAGATTTGTGTCAATGGTTAAATTAGTAAAGGCTGTGTGTCTGACTGTCTGGAGTTCTAGGTGTTTTGAGCTTGCACACCAAACGTTCGACAAAATGCCCAACTGAAATTTAGCTTCTTTATAGATAATAACTACTGTTTTGTAAAGTATGGTCATGTGGTTCGATCTATTCAGTTTATCTATAGTTTGCCGATCTTTCTCTTGACGACCCAGAACTTGAATCCGACTTCTGCTCAACTGCAACTACTAGGAACAATTAGATTTAAGTCTCTGTTTTTTTCTCAAATGAAACTACTACTAGCATTTGAAACTTAAGAGCATGTTTGGTAGTATGATATTTTAAAGGACTAGAAACGAATTCAGTTAAGCAATTCCATTACACACTGTTTGGTTTATGGGTTTGGGTAACACTATTCCTTCCATCTATTACCGCTCCAGCGGTAACAGATTGTTTCCTGCTCAATCAATCTTCAAATTTCTGAACATAATAGGTCTTCATCTCTCACTCTCCTCTTCAATCTGTCCCAGTCTCTCAGTCAAATGTTCTTCATTGTCTGATTCTAGTTCTTTGATTTTATGGATAATAACAGCGAACTAGCGAAGTAGTTACGAACCAACGAAGCCAAATATCTCAATAATAAAATTCATCTTCTGGAATTTCGGTATTAAGCTTCTTTGAATTTGAAATTTGGGGAAAAAAAATTGGAACTTGCCGAACTAGTTTATTTACTTCGCTCCACAGCTCTCAAAATCTTTATTTTGTGACATAATTTCCACTTTCTTGTCTTCCATTAATTTTTATTTTTTTCCTGACTCTTCGATTGTTTGTTCCAATATATGTTGATTTTTAACATACTTTTTAGGAAAAGGTACCAGGTTAACGGAAACAAAACATAAAATACGAAGTAAATAAAATTAAAACTAGTTTAAGTGCTTCCATTCCGGAGTTGAAAACCAAACAGTCAATAACACTATAACTGTAATTGTTGTTGTTACCTTTCCCCTCTCTTATTTGATTCCACTTCACTCCATTTCCAAAATTTATACCAAACACCCCCTAAGTATCTAATGTAATTATTGCATTGTCAGATTGATATTAATAGTAGATTGATAATGTTATGGTTATCATGTTGTGATTTTGAAAATGTGATTCTCAAATGAAAGCTAGCTTTTGGAGACTATTGATTATCTAATTAATTACTGCATTGCCTTACCATATTTCCTAATTAAATTCCTTTTAATTATGCATCTTTATTATTTAAAATCCATGTCTCTGTTTCCTATCATTTGAAAATTTCCCATTTCTCCGTATCCCCGTATCCGTTTCCGTTTCACGTGTCCGTGCAACCTAGTTGCGACTTAGATTGAAACCAATGATATAGAGGTAATCGCCAAAAAAAAAAAAATTAATAAATAAAATTGATGAATTATAACCCAGCAATTATGGAGTAGGTATTCTGAAATTATCTGAGCATTTTAAATCTGGAATTTGGTTTTTCTCTGAAACAATTTGGTTTGTGTAAATTGGATGATTTGAAGATGAGTAAAAGTGTTTCCTTTCTTCATTGTTTGCTCAACCTTTCTGTTTCAGGAGGAATTGTTACTGTCATTTGTACTTTGGCCTTTACATTATTTAACCATTACTTGTATTATTTTTATAAAAGAAATGGTTCTTGTTTATCAGTTGGAATTTCAAGATTAGGTTTGGTACTAAAATTCAGCTCTTTCACTCTATTTCTTGTGAATTTTGGTATTAAGTAGTGTCAGAACTCGTCAAAGCTAGAGATATTGAATGGTTTTGGTAATTATTATTATCTTACAGGAATAACCTTTAGATATTTCTGGACTCAAAGCCTCAAACTTATGCTCACAAAAGGAAGACATGTTTGGCGGTAGAAGTAGTTGGATCCGTCATTCAACACGTTTCTTTAATGTTCTGCATAAAACACCAAGATTTTGCAATTCCACCACTCAGAACAATAACAACTCTCAGCATACAAGAAGATTTAGCAGCAATGACAATATGAATGGCAGGGCTACTAATTTAAGAGATATGGAGGGTTACCGTGACTTGGACAACCTTAATTTCATGAAGGCTGCTAAGATCCTTTTCTCTGCCCCTGCTAAGAAGAAGACATTTGGGTAATCATTTCTCTCAGCCATTTTTACAAACTTCTTTTTGTATTCTTATTGTTTTTGTTGTTCTCATCATTCTTGTTTTAGTGTTTTACCCACCTTATATTGTGGTAACTTGATTAAGAGCAATGCATCAACATCCTAATCATATTAAACGCATTTAACATTTCCCAGTTTTGTGATAACATCAACTTGGATTTCCAAATTTTGTGGAGGCTAGATACAATGAAGCAATCTATAGTCAGTTGTCTGCTCTCGTCTGCTTGTGAGCTCATTTCAATTTTGGTGTTAGGAATCAGAAGTTCTATTTGTTGATGATATGGCTTACTCCCAAGATTTTAAGGGTAAAAGTAGACGATTTATTTTGATAAACTATTTTCGAGGAAAGGGATGGCCTTTGTGCTAGTTTATTTTCTTTGAAACAGGTAGGACTGGATTTATGGTCTTTATCTATTGTTGTTTCTGTTTTCGAACTGTTATGGTTAATCCTTCTGGTTCCTGTCCTTCTGGACAATGTAATCTGTACCATCTCATATTTCAATAACCAGGGGAAAAAAGGTTGAGAAAAGACAAATCTAAAGAAATGGAAGTTGGATTTTGATTTTTGTTTCTCATTCGAGCTTCTTACTCACCTCAATTTCCTTTTTTCCGTACGTCGGGCTGTGTGCATCTATATCTAGTATCTGCAAGGCATGATGTAATATTTTGTCAGAGACTTGGGGTTGGACAAGATTGTTGTTTTTCTGTGGTGCTACTTTTATGTGTGAGAAGACCAAGATTCTTCATACTTCCATTGATGTGCCAAGTAGATGCTCAAATAACAGATCGCCAGACTATGTTGGCTACTACTTTATGAACCTAAAGTTTAGCCGTTACACTTTAAAACTTAAAACTGTTTATTAGTTTAATGCTTTTGTGATGCACTCACAGTTAACTACCACTTAATTAAATTGGGGCCATTGAGCCGCTTCAAGAACTGGGAAAGTAGGTGTTTTTATTTGAATTATTTGTTTATTTGTTCTTTAAATTTCCAAGACATGTTAAGTTTTGACTTACACAACTTCAGTTGAGTTTGGACTTTTTGTCTCAGGTTAAAAGAAAAAAGTTTGTAAAAGATTTCTCACTATTTACTTTTCATGACCAGGCTTGATTTCCATCTGGTGCAGCTCCTTTTTGCCCTCATGCCATCGTTGGGTACTGCAGTATTCTACTTAATTGTTTACTATATCAAGTCATAATTTTCTACTGCAATCTAAACAAGAATGTCGTCTGTTTCAGCCGTTTATCTCGTGGCTCAATATGCCCGCTATGATATAAAAAAAATGGAGGCGGTAATGTACTGTTTCTTATACTTTCTTACATGTATTGCTTCTATTTGTGTTATTTGAGGATTCCCTTTGTTAATCTATTGCTCATTTCACGAGCTTATGGTTAATCGATTCAAACTTCAAACCTGGAATTCTAGAAACTAGATCTCCATAATGTAAATATGAGATTACATACATCTGAAAGACAGGCATTACAGAGCACACCCTTCTATGCTTAGTTGGCATTCCCCCACCCTTCTTTTCTTTTATTTCTATACTTTCTTGGTCAAGACTCATGATCTAAATGCCAAAGTGTAAAGAGTGTAGTTCCCTTGTAAAAGGATAATATCTGGTTTAGAATCCATGTAAATGGCTCAGTGGGAAAAGTGTGATGCATATTTTAGACGGATCTAGGCCAAACACTATAAATTAGAAATGACATTAGTAGGTAACATTCTAGCTCTTGAAGAGGTTCCTGTACGAACCACATGATTCATTTCGATTACCCCCTCTCATTTATAAATCTTTTAAGATAGAATTATATCTCCTGTAAATTAAAGGCCTTATGCCATTGTTTTTGTAAAACTTTCGAAATCATCTTAGCCTGTTTGGTAAGTGGAAACAAATGGTGTAATGGTATTGAATTTATAAGGAAAATCTTATGCCCATTTCCACTGCTATGTTTTATCTTCATATAAGTTTCGTTACTATCGATTATCACCCGGGGTGGTAATTTGAGATTTACGAAGAAAAATACAAGTTTGGAGATGGGGCTGTGATTCCATGCACATCAGGCTGAAACTTTCCTTGTATAATTACACTTCAATTAGTTTCATTAACATTATTTATTACTACCTGCCAAACGAGCAGTTATTGTACAAAGAATACCGTTTTAGATCAATAATTTAAACGAATGTCCTATATGCTTCCATATGGTGAGGAATGTGCTATCATCCACTTGAATGAACCATGAAGTGAGACTGAGAAGTACTGGTCTCTAAATTAGGATAGAATAAGATTGAATGATCTGGCACAAAAACTTGTACCACTCGTCATGGTGATAGTAATATCGCCTTAAATGTAGTTGAAGAAGTCTGTTTGCTCGATCTAGGATGAATAACTTCTACAGTTGTATTTGGGTCGTGCTTGAGAAATGATGTGTTCAGATTATGCCAGAGAACAGAACATCATCCTTGTAATCGTTCTGTTAAATTATGTCCAAGTGAGTTTTATTGTGGATTCATGTCAGGAGCTGGAGCTGAAAAAGAAAGCAGATGAAAAGCAGAAGGCAAAAGAGATGGAAGCAGCTGCTGTGTTGGAAAAAGAAGCAGAGTCTGCAAATCCAGAACTGTTGATGGTCAAAGAGAGGCTAGAAGCACTCGAGGAGACTTTGAAGGATATTGTGGTAGAAACAAAGAAGCGACCAATTGAGGAAAAGAGAAAAAATGCAGATCAACATCAACATCAACATCAAGAGAGAGCAGATCCTAATAGAAAATCAGGTGATAACCATATTCATATCCCTGTGAAAAACCAACCAACCCAGGAGGCAACATCAGGATAGCCACAGAAGCAAAGGGATAGTGAAAAGAGAGGGTCTCGAGAAGATGGAATAAAATGAGTTATATATTGAAAAAAGATTGTTTCTTGCTGTAAGTTTTCTATTCTTGAACACCCTCCCTTTTTATCGTGCTGAAGTTATGTAGAGGCCTTGAAGGCACAAAATATGGACCTACTTGTCTGAGAGTGGATAACGATTCACCAAAAGGACTCGAGTTCAAAGGAGGAACAAAGTCCTGCCACCACCATGCACCCCCAACTTAACATCCATGCGAAGCACTAGCCCTACCACAACTTCTGCAAAGACCTGACTGTTGCTCTTAAAAGACTAGGAGACTGAAATATCATTGAAGGTTTCTAAAACCTCGGTTGCTCTTGACATGTTCATCAATGGAAACAGTCTTCTCTGCTAGTCGATACAAATGCTTTGTACATCTGGACACCTCATTTCATCCAATTATTGTTAATCCGAGTATCATGAATCTAGCAGGCAGCATTATTTCGATAATGGAATGTATTATTTAGATCAGTAAATTCTGTAAGCCGGAGCTAGCTTCTTGTGATAATATGAAATCGTTCTTGAGTCCGTTTTGAAAATTTGAAACTTGCAGCAAATTTCATCTAATAAACGTCAATTTTTGCTGTTCTGCTGCGTGTCTTATTAGTTATTCGAAATACTTAATACTTTAATAATCTTCTTTCCTTAATAACATCACAGATATTTTGAGTGTAACCAGGGGATGCCTTACAGTCTACAGGGTTCAAGTATTGCAGCACCGCAGGCAATGCAACAATCACCATTCTCAAGTATAAACAGGTATTTGGCCTCCCTCCGTCCTTAAATAATACTCCTACTCTTTGTGTTACTACACTTGAAGAATTCTCGTTTCAGAACATTGAATCAAATTTTGTAAAAACGGAACTAATGGTCTTTATTCGGATTTCTTGGTGAAGTCTGTAAAAACGGTAATATGCGGGAGTACAAACTTGTTAAAACCTAGTAGCACCTACATGTGAGTTGTCCCACATTGAAGAAAGACTTAAGAAAATACCACATTACCAATCAGTTTTAGTATAGAATTTCCCGTAGTCATAAGTGGATCAAATTCTCCTTATGGATCGCCTATGTGAATTAAACAAATTCAAACAGAATTATTGAGGAGTGGAGAAGACCATGCTGATAAATGATAATTTACAGGCATGCTTTGAAATATGATTAATCGGGAAACAACACAAGCTGTAAGGAATATCTCACACAGTTTCCTGATTACTGGATATCCGGCAGCATTTCTTGAGGGTTGCACATGGAAATCACCAACTATTCCTTCATCCAAATATATGTGTATATATATATGGAGCAACTACATGTGTAACATAACATTTAATGCAAATATAGTAGTTTAGTTTTTATACTCCATAACAAACTATGTGCTTCGAAACCCATTCTAGATTTGGGATGCCGCTTAAAAGAAGGATTTCGGTGTGGATGTCATGTTTTGGAGGTGTTACATAAGTCTTGAAACTGAATCCGTCTTACATTCTAGATTTTGGATGTAATTTAAGAGAAGGATTTCGGTGTAGATGTCATGTTTTCTAGGTGGTTACCTAAGACTTGAAATTGAATCCGTCTTACATTCTAGACTCGGGATATCATTTAAGAGAGATATTTTGATAATCTAACTATATTTACAAATTTGGTACGCATTTTTCAAACAGTCCGTCTTACATTCTAGACTCGGGATATCATTTAAGAGAGATATTTTGATAATCTAACTATATTTACAAATTTGGTTCGCATTTTTCAAACAGTAAACCAAACCACACCACGGCAAGCACTGTTAGGTCTACAAGGGTGATATGATATGCTGAAGAAGTTTTTATTTTTCTTTAAAAAGGGAGGAATATATTGCTGAAGTTGTCATCAGCACGTACAAAACATATGATATCACCAGTTTAAGTTTAAAATGTTTAATTAATAAGGGTAGTTAGCTTATGACTTCATAATGTTCATTTCCCCACATTTTAGAAATTAAAAAAACAAAGTCAGATGCCTCCTTTCCATGATCTGGCCCTCAAATAATGTTATCATTTCCCAATATAATTAGCACAAGGGCAACCTCTTCCTCTTGTACTCTTCCTCGTCAACAGTCCGAATCTTATATCTCACAATATGTGTCTCTTTTGTATGTCAGTTATTCGGTTGATACTTATATTTCGCCTATTACTTTTTATTCATAATAAGTAAATTATATTAACACTAACCAATACAAGGAAATGATACACAAGGTTCTGTTCTATTTAACATATTTTGACTTGTTTCATACAAAATAAGTCGAATAGAGCTGAGCCAAGTGGTACACAAATTGTGGAGCAGCAGATTTTAATCCCCCAACTAAACTCTATTAATCAATTAATTAACACCATAATATAAATTAATTAAATTAGTCAGTCGTGTATAATTTGTAACCCAAAAGACAGAACAACCATACTCCTCTTCATGAAAAAGGTCAGCATCTCTCTAGATAAAGGAAGCAACCCAGAAAACTGACAAAAAAAACATATTCAAAGGAGAAAATTGTGGAGTTTAATTAATTATCTAATAATTTATTTAATTAATTATACTTTATATAGTATTCTATAAATATATATTAGCAAGACCAAACTTGTTTCAATTCTCAAACTAATTCATTTCTTCCCTCTTTTCCTTACAAACTAACAATATTTTCCTACACAAAAAGTTCATGACCAAGAAAACTTGTTTGTTCATCACCATATACTACTCTTTCGTACCGGCCTGAAACCCGAAAAAAAAAACATGATTTTCCCTCTTTTAATCGTCTTAATTAGCACGCGATTAGCTAATGCTCAATATCATAATAATGATCAACAACACACTCCTACATCTTCAAATTTTCAGCCAAGTCTGTTTGTTGTAATAGGAGTACTTTGCTTGATGTTTTCATTAACGTTGATCCTACTTGTTTACGCGAAATTCTTCCATAGACGACCATCTGCAATCCATAGTGTTGGTCTCAACAACGGGAACACCCAACAAGGAGGGGGCATGTTTGGGAACAACACAAGGTTCTCAGGGATTGATAAGGCAGTGGTGGATTCCCTTCCTTTTTTTAGGTTCGCGTCTTTGAAAGGGTCCAAACACGGCCTACAATGTGCTGTATGTTTAGCAGAGTTCGAAGATGTTGAAATCTTAAGACTGCTCCCTAAATGTAAACATGGGTTTCATATAGAGTGTGTAGACTTGTGGCTTGAGCATCACTCAACATGTCCTTTGTGTAGGCAAAAAGTTAGTGTTGAGGATCTTACTAATAATAACTCGAGCAGGAGCATGAGCATGAGCATGAGCATGAGATTCTTCATTGGAGGTCAAAAACCAGAGGATAATACAGGGGAAGAATCATCAAGTTTCGAGCTTTTCATTGAGCGAGAATCTGATGATCAGAGGTCTTCTTCATCAAGGTTTAGTATAGGAGGAAGTTTCAGGACAATTCTCAGTTCAAAGACTGAAGAAAAAGAAGAAATCCATATAAACCTTGAACAAAATGATCATCATCATCATAGTCAAGGAAAGATTCTGCATAGGCTTAATCATCAGATTGTTGTTTCAGATATCGTGTTCAAGAATCGTTGGAGCGATGTTAGCTCTTCGGATTTGATGTTCTTGAACTCTGAAATGCTCGGTGTAATGTCAAGTGACAGTTTCCCTAAAGAGGGTGGTGATGATAATCCACATAAAGTTGATCAAAGTAGCTTGATCAACACGAGTCCTCCACGGCGAAGTAGCTTGATCTCAGCTGATAAGAGGGCAATGTCAGAGATTACAACATGTACAAGGTTTAAGGATTTCATGAGTATGAAGAATAAGCTTAGACAATGTTTAGCAAATTCTGAGATTAATAATAATAATAATAAGAGTGATAATGATAATGATGGTGATTATGTTAGGGAGGATTTAATTAATAGGAGAAAAAAATGGTTCCCAATTGCTAAAAGAACAGTTCAATGGTTTGCCAACAGAGAAAAAAACAGGTCTCAGCAACAGCAACAGCAACAGCAACAGGGTACAAGTCAAACATTGGATGTATAGTTTTTTTTCTTTTTTTTTTTTATCTTAAGTTAGATTTAGCATTTTGTAACTTTTATAATCTTTTGATTAGTTAGAGATTGTTTTTTAAACCCGTGTAGAGGTTGATAAAATTACTCTCGTTACATACTTGTAAAATATGACAACTTTTTTCGGATATCTTCATGTATTCTGCGAAGTATGTGACCATTATTCGAACAATTGATGGAGTAATGCTTAAATATAAGTCAAATAATGGATGTATATACTCTGTATATATATTTCTTTTTAGACATTTTATGTACATATTACACGAAAATCAAGTGATAGTTTTGTAGGAATGATTTGAATTTTCAATTGGATATTTCCTTAATCTTAAGTTAGATTTAGCATTTTAAAACTCTTAAGGTCGTATTTGGTAATTAGCCATTAGCAAGTTTCACTAGTTGGTTAAATGAGCTGTTTTGGTAAATTTGTTATTAGTAGTTGTTAGCAGTCTAATATGTAAAATGACCATTAAGAAAAATGACATAGAGTGAGTAGGTTAGCAAGGATTGTAATCTTAGACAATATTATGACAAAGTTGTCATTTTGCACCAATTTCTTCAAGCCAATGCAAAAAACCTAATTCGCATATGTATCGAGCTTTTTCAAATTTAGTTTTTTCGTCCCAAACTCTCTTCCAATCCTTTTCTAAACAAAGACTCCCATTAACTTTTTGGAATGGTCAAACATCTAATTTACCTCAACTTATTTTTTCCGAACCTCTCATAATCAAACACCCCCAAATCTTTCGACCAGTTAGAGATTTCTTTTTAATCTAGAGGGTGAGATGCTACATACCTGTACAATATAACAACTTTTTTTTCCGGATATCTCATTAAGAAAAAACTGATATATTTATTAAGTAATCACAAATTCTTACTCCCTCCGTATTTAAATAAGAGTCACATATGGCCGGACAAATGGGGTTGGGGTAAATATTATTACCCAAATTCTTATATGAGACTGTCCTCACCATCAACTGATGGTGAGACCAGTTCACACTTGCAAATTTAGGTATGTTACTTTTATAGTTTAGACATGTTACTTTTTTTTATAATTTTAGAGGAGATACTTTTTTTAGGTTAGGTATGTTACTTCTATAGTTTATACACTAGTATAGTACCCGTGCGATGCACGATTTATGATATGAATATTACATTTGCATATCTAAACTTTTACTAAACTATAGATGTAGATAATTATCATCAAAATAGAGCTTATAGATAATCTTATTATTGAAACTAATGATGGATAGATCTGTTACTGCCTCATTCTTGTCTTATTTATTTAATAAATTCAAAATAAAATAAAGTATGAGTACATAGATAAATTTACGTTCTTCCCCCTTTCATAACTCATGTCAAACATAAATTTATTCTCATCCGTTCTTTACTTCGATAGTCATACTCACTTATACTCCCCTGTCATCTATATCATTACCCGATCATTTAACACTCACCCCACCATATATCTTTTTAATCTAGAGATAACTTCGAAGCGGGGTGGGTTGGTCCCTCAACATCTGTGCCTGCCTAAAATTCTCATCCACATGCTCGTCACTACGATAGGTATGATACTCATCCCCGTCCTAAGCACCGTCTCGCGGACGGAAAATAAAATTAACCCTGCTTCATCACCCGTATGTGTATCCACGCCCGCCTCAAGCCAAACTCTAGACAACTGAATTCGACATTACTTTTTGACAAGAGAGTTTTGACTTTTAAAACTTTAAGAGTATTTGACAATTTGTTTGTCTGATTACATTATACTTTGGACACATATAAAGTATAAATATTTTCCTAATTAAAACTAATGATGGATAAATTTGTTATTGCCTCATTCGGTGTTTTATTTATTAAAATAGAAAATAAATAAAGGTACATAGACAAAGTTATTTTCATTCTCACTCATCGCATTTGTTAAACCTATCCCTAGAAAGCTGAAGCCGACATTATTTTCTAGTAAGAGATATTTTAATTTTAAAACTCTATTCTAGAGTATTTGACAATTTGGTTGTCTTATTAGATTATACTTTGGACACATATAGCTAAAGATATTCTCCTAATTAAAACTAATGATGGATAAATTTGTTATTGCCCCATTTGGTGTCTTGTTTATCAAAAATAGAAAAAAAAATAAGGGTACATAGACAAAATTATTTTCATCCTCATTCATCACATGTTTCAAACCTTGTCCTAGACGGCTGGACCTGACATTATTTTTTGGTAAGAGAGTTTTTAATTTTAAAACTCTCTTCATAATTTGATAATCTCTTATTACACTATACTTTGGACACATGTACCTTATGGATATCCCCCCAATTAAAATTAATGATAGATAAATTTTCATCTATTCAACACATGTGTCAATTATAGTGTTATTCTCATCCACCTTTCACTTCGGTAGTCACACCTACTTAATCATTTTATATTTACACCATTACACGATCACTTAACACCTACTCTATTATTTTCTTTATTCATCTAGTCATGACTTTGAGGCTGGTCGGTGCCTCCGCACTCGAACTCGTCTAAAATTCTCATCCATATCCCCGCCACTCACAATGGGAAAAATACTCACCCTTACCACTCTCCTCATTAAAGAGGAAAAAATAAAACTCATACTCGATCTATATATCACCGACCTGTGTATCCACACTCGCCTCACACCCACCCCTGGACTAACATATTTCTTTTTGTTTTGGTAAGAGAGTTTTGAATTTTACAATTCTACTATAGAGTCTTCTACAATGCAAATGTCTTATTGTAATAATTGAGTAAATAAACAAAACATTATATTATATACTCTCTCCGTCCAAATTTAATCGTTGCAATAGTCTTTTCACGGAGTTTTATGCGATAAGTTATTGTAATCTTATATATTATAATTTAATAGAAAAATAGGCATGTTGAGAGAGAATGGATTTCCCTTTATATAATCAAGTATAAGAGCGACAAATCAGAGAGCGATATAGCTCCACATCAATTTTGTTATCCAAAATTGCGCGCAAAGATTTTTCATTAGATCTATTACAATGTAAAATAAAGGCAAACATATTACCATCAAATAATCAAATACAAATAAACTAATAATATAAAATAAAACTAAAAAACTATTTTAATTTAAAAGATTAAGGAACTACTAACTAAAAGGATACGTAGAAATTTATATTTCGAGAAAGAAAAAATGCAAAGTTATTAAACAATTTTTTTTTTCAATAAGCATATTTTACACAACATTGATAAATGCTACTTAAAATATTGAAGCAAAGGTAAATATTCGTTATGCATATCCACAATTAATATAAGACACATATTTAAAAAAAAAATTGACAATACATGCAATTTGTCATTAGTAAATTTAAATTCAATATTTTAATACATGCTAGGAGATGTTAAAATATTTTAAATAAAACGATGTTTTGGACAACCTAGTTAAAATATTTTTATTTTTATTTTAAACAGATTATTGTTATATTGGAAATATTGTGATATTGAAGTAGATTCTTAGTCTGTATTTTTAGTTAATAATCTTGATGTATACTTAGTATATTTCAAGAATTAGCCATTATCGATCAGCTTTGGCATTTTTAATATTAGAACTCTGAAATAATGCATTTGCCATTAATTAGTCATTATCGATCAGCTGTTAGCATTTTTTCCAAAACAATCTCATACTCTATTCCAATACCATTTATTATTAGTATATTATGAGTAAGAATTCATAGAATATGTTATTAGTATATCCGAACTCAAAACATAAAGATTAAGGTTGGTGAATCATTGGCGTTGTTGAAGATCATAATTTTGGATAAATCATAATATATAATTAGAGTTGGGTGCAGATGTCCAATATCGATACGGCTAGTAATACTTTAACAAATTATTCTCTCTTATTTGGATAATGAATTATACTGGTATGTTATTATTTTCATTATTAAACTTTTGAATAAGAATTTTGAATAATACTACGTATAAGATCGTTCTATACTGAGGTGTAAAAAAATAAAAATAAAATATTAGCAATCTTCGCATATGAAATTTATTGGGATAAGATTAAATACTTAGGCAATAGGGATACATATCATTTTGCAGTTAGTGTTCTAACAAAAAGTATGTACTTCATATAATTTAATATATAAGCTAAAAAATTCTTTGTGGATCATATTTTTGCGATGATATTATATTATTTTCTATTTAAAATATACTAACTTAGTATATACTAACTTACTAAATTATATAACTTGTAAAATATTTCGTCTCATTTTTCCGATGAGATTTTTTTCCTTAGTATATACTAACTTACTAAGTTTTATAACTTAGTTTAATTTTCTAACTTACGTAGTATATACTAAATTGTATATAGATATACTAATTTCCTAAATTATATAATTCTTTATGTAAAATTTTCTATATAAGCTAGTACAAATATTGATGAATCTTTAGTTCTTTATGGATTTTTCTAAATTAGTAATTGTTACTATAAAATTCATTAAGTTAAATATGAAAAAATATTATTTACTCAATTAGTTTTATATTAAAAGAGAGACGAATCAATGAGTGACATTTGTCATCACCACATTGATTTCCTCTATTTTAGTATATTATATAGATAGATGTTACTTTTTTTATACGTAGTAGTTTTAGGGGAGATACCTTTTTAGTTTAGGTATGTTACATCTATAGTTTAGACATGTTACTTTTTTTTTATATATAATTTTAGAGGAAGTACTTTTTTTAGTTTAGGTATGTTACTTCTATAGTTTATACATGTTACTTTTTTTATACGGAGTAGTTTTAGGGGAGATACCTTCTTAGTTTAGGTATGTTACTTTATAATTTAGACATGATACTTTTTTTTAAAAATAATTTTAGAGGAGGTATTTTTTTTAGTTTAGGTACGTTACTTCTATAGTTTATACATGTTACTTTTTTTTTATACGGAGTAGTTTTAGGGGAGGTACCTTTTTAGTTTAGTTATGTTACTTCTATAGTTTAGACATGTTACTTTTTTTATACGGATTAGTTTTAGGGGAGGTACCTTTTTAGTTTATATATTACTTCTATAGTTTAGACATGTTACTTTTTTTATATAATTTTAGATGAGGTACTTTTTTAGTTTAGGTATGTTACTTCTATATTTTAGACATGTTACTCCCTCCGTCCCGGAATACTCGATCCGGTTTGACCGGCACAGAGTTTAAGGGACTTGAATTGACTTATTTAATTTAATAGGTAGTAGTTGATAGTGGTGTATTATTTTAATGTAGTTAGTGGGAGGTGGGTTAAGAGGTGGGGTTGGGGGAGAGTAGGGGTTGAATTTTTAATTATTTTTTGTATGGAGTAGAGGGTAGGTGGGTTAATAGGGGTGGAGTAAGAAATAATATAATATTGTTAGAATATTTTGAAGGAAATAATGCCCTTGGTCCAAGTATGCATTCAATGTTAAGTCTAATAAATGCGGTTCAGTATTAATTAACAAGTTAATAATTCAGTGAGATCAAGTGAGCTGAATGCCAAGCTAGAGGCCGCTTCAGTTCAAGTGGAATTAATGATATTAATCCACAACTTACTCTTGACTGAACCCGTAGGGTCACACAAATAGTACGTAAACGGATCAAGTATTTAATGGCATTAAATACTCCATCTATGGATATTCGGAATCGACGGATCTTGGTTTCAGTGGGAGCTGAGATCGTCACAGGCAAGAAATGAATACTCCGGAAACGATGATATTGCCGGAAACGGAAATATGGATCGTATCGGAAATATAAATATTATCCAAGTCGTAGATGTTGCCGGAAACGGAAACATAGTACGTATCGGAAAATATTATCGGAAATGGAAATATTGCCGGAATCGGAAATATTGCCGTAAACGGAAATATTGTCAGAATCGGAAATATTATCGGAATCGGAAAATAATTCCGGAAACGGAAATATTAAATATTTGTTCGAAACGGAAATTGATTCCGGAATCGGAAATATTAAATATTGTTCGTATCGGAAATGAATTCCGGAACCGGGAATTTAATCGGAAGCGTATCGTACGAATAAACATCGGACGAGCTTGCTAGACGCAAGGCCTAGCACAAAGCTAGGCCCAACGCCTAGCAAAGCCCGCGCGCGACCAAAGCAAGCAAAGCCCAAACGCGAGAGCAAGGCCAGCAGGCGCGTGCCCCTCGTGGGCTGCGAGCACTTGCTGGGCCTGGGCTCAGCGCGCGCGCGCACGGCACCCCTCGTGGGCTGCTGCGCCTGCGTGTGTGTTTGTGCTTGCGTACGAAACCTTGATCGGTTAGGATTCGTATAAGATTGATTTCCTAAGTCTACTAGATAAATTAAGTGATTGAATTTTAGATTAATTCAGATTCACTAAATCGTTTCCTAGTAGGATTCTAATATCCGATACCCATGCCCTATAAATAGGTGATCAATGCTCACAATTTATATCGAGTAATTCAAGTATTCAAAGTGATTTTTGAGAGCAAAAATTCAGTCATACAATTGCCTATATGTGCCGAAAATTCTAAGTACCTTAAGGGAGATCCTAGTTGGTCAAGCTTAAGGCGGATCCGGACGTGCTGTGGACTATCTACGGAGGGACGACATTTGGAGTCCTAAAGACTTGTTCTTGTTCGGTTCGGGCGCAGCTAGGGAAGGCACGCAACAAAGAGTATGCATCTAAACTATGCTAAATGATTATGTGTAAATAATATGCTTTCCTGGCTTTATGGTTTTTCCGCATGATTTATGAATTGTCATATGTATCATAACCTAACAGTGGTATCACGAGCCTCTTATTATTTTCATAATCTAAATTGCATGAACATGGTTAAATATTACAAATTTGCAAGAATTAAAAGGGGTGATTAATTTTCGTAATTGTTAATTAATTGCGTTTATTTAATTATACGTATGCAGTTTTTCGGCAGATTCTTTGTTACTCATCCAAATCGAGTGATTTTTGTGTCAATTCCGTATGTAAAAGGCATTCTAAAATTTTGACAAAAAAAGTATTTTACGGCCGAACCCAGAATTCTCAAATTCGAAGCCTAACTATGACTTTTCGGAGGTTTTAGTTTTTCGAATGCAAAATTTCGTAAATTTAAGATGTTAAATTAAATATTTGCGATTCTTGTTGATAAATCTTGAATTTTTGATTGACCTACTGTATATGTTTAACAAGTTTGAATGCCTAGCCTTGTTAATTATGCAATCTAATTTGTAATTATGATTAATTTGTTGAAAATTGGAATAATTTAGAATTAATTTGATTTTCATAATTAATTATAATTTAATTAGACACCTATGATTAAAAACCACCATAAAAATTGTAAATTTATGTTAAATTTTAAATTTTTATGACCTAGACTTGAATCCATGTTAATCGGAAATCAATTAAATAATAAAATTTTCGATTTTTCGCCCTAAAATTATGAAATTAATATTATTTATTAATTTGTCATTAATTTTGAATATAAATTTTAAATTTTTATGCGATTCGCTCATATAACTTGCACGCACAAAGCAATGGACGCTACGTGTTACCCTTAAGGGGTGTTGTATAGTGCGGGCATGTGACGACGAGCAAGGGAGCTCGTCGCCCATGCGGTACGAATGCAATGAGCAAGACCATGGTGCACGAGCACAAGGCAGCAGCCCTGCCTTGTGTCGTGGGCTGTGTGCGATGGGCGAATGGGCGAGGGCGAGAGCAAGGCACGAGCAGTCGCGTGTGGGCAGCAAGCGAGCTGCGCCACAGCGCGCACTACCTCGCGCAAGCGTGCGGAGCCTCGCGCGCAGCGAGCGCAAGCTCGCATGCCACGAGTGCTACGCCCCAAGCATCGATCGCTCGCGCGCAGCGAGGGCTATTGTGCGTGCGACGAGCGCTGCGCCCAGCGATGGCGTGCGAGTGCTTGTTGCGACGTGCGACGAGCGCTGCGCCCAGCGATGGCGTGCGAGTGCTTGTTGCGACGTGCGACGAGCGCTGCGCCCAGCGATGGAAAGCAGCTTGCTTGTTGCGACGTGCGACGAGCGCTGCGCCCAGCGATGGGCTGCGGCAGCATGCTCGTGCGTCGAGCGCTGGCGCGCGCAGCGAGCACTAGCTCGCGTGATGCCTTGCGATGGTGAGCAGCAGCGATGGCTGTGTGCGTGTGGCCCATGGGCGTGCGTTGCGTGGGATTGTTGCGTTGCGATTAGATCGTTTTGAAATTTTAATTTGAAATTTTCAGTTTACGTAATTTTAATTAATTTTAAAATTAATAATTTAAATTATTTTCTTGGATTTTAATTTTGAATATTGTAATTATAATAAATTTTATTTATTCTAATTATTTTACTAAAATTAAAATCATGAATTAATTTAAATACGACTGAAATTAAATTAAATTTATGGATTCAATTATAAATTTTAATTTTAATTAAATTTTAATTAAATTTGTATGTTTCCGGTTAGACTAGAAATACATTTTTATGTTTAAAATTAGTAAAGCATATGAATTTATTAGTTTAAGTGGGAGCCCCTTTTAGTCATAAACTCTTGATTAGGTCTACAAATCCTTAAGGTTAAAACAACTTGATTAGAATTAATAAGGACTGAATAATTTGTAGATTATCGTGCCCTTGATTAATTGCTGCAAATGTTTATGTGATGCATAATGTGTTTTACTAACCAGCTATGTGGGCCATTCATGATAATGAATGGGTGAATGGTATATATTGTATATGTACTGTTTTGCAGGTTATGAAGTGACTAGTATGGCCCAAATAGGATAGAAAATATGGTCTGCGTACCATTAATTTGAATGTAATTGGTCTAAAGTACCAAAGTTGTTTTTCAATTCAAATATGGTCTGCGTACCATCAAATAGTTGTAATTAGTTTTAATTATAGCTTATTCTATTTGAAGAAAATGGTGCCTCCCACGGAGATTTTCAAGACGGACTTTGAAGTTAAAGCTTCAAGATGAAGTCGGGCCATACTAGATCACATTTATCTTATGCATGTTTTAAGTTATTTATTGCTTTTAAATATGTCTTAAAATGCATGAGATCAAAAGCTTGATTATGTTGTATGATTAAGGATTTTAGTTCACTTAAAATCTAACCAACATAGTAAGAGCCTTAAGTTCCAAACTTAAAAATTGAGTTAAAAGGTGCCATGCCAAAATATACACTTGCTTGGATATCCTTTACATCAATCTAGTAATAGTTTTCGCTCAGCGAGGTGTTACTTATTGGTCCTAAAGGGGCAAGGTACACAAATAATTGTGAGTACATGTTAGTTTTGGTGAAACTCAACGATATAAGTGAGGAGTCCTTTTATGTCGTGGCAAAATCGATAGGTTTACCTAATAAGTTCTTAGACGTACCTATCAACCAAGAATAGTTTCTAGACTATTAGCAAAAGGCTTTTGCTTACCTAAGATGTTTTAGGATTAAGTCGACAAACTGTGCTTAGTTCTTCAATGATTTTAGGATCTTGGAATCATTTTATTCACACCTGCCGGAACACATAACTTGAATAAAATGCTTAATGAACATTGAATTATGCATGTATGCTAGAATTTAAGTTTATTAAGAGAAACTGTGAATGGTTATTTATTTGTTTATTCTTTTCAATTGTAGTTTTAAATATGGTAAACAACAATCAAAACATCATCATGGGTTCTGAGCTTATGGTCAAGCTGAACCTGGCAAATTTCTTGAATGGGAAGCTAAGCTAGTTGAAATAGTCAAACTCAATGGACTTGAGTATGTACTATCACATCCCATGCCAAGCTACTATGCCAGAGACATGACCCCTGAGAGATTTTACGCCTGGGATGCGGATCTCAAAAAGGTTATGAGTCTCATGCTGAACAATATCCCTGATGATTGGGCTAGAAGGTTTGTAGCCTATGAACCTTTTACGCTCATCAAGAATCTGAGGGATATCTGTCGTGGAAGCACGGAGGACAGGGACCTGAACGTCCATGAGTTGATTGAATCAATGTCTGGTCTAAAGGTTAGTTCTCCCAACAGGTGTTATAGGATGGAAGTCCAAGAAACACATGTTCAGCTCCTTCGCACTAAACAGAGGGTAGGCGTCCCACTAAGGTTCCATGTGGATCTTATGCGTTCATACTTTGATCGCCTAAGTCTACTAGGAACACCAATAAGCGAAAGGATGGCAGTCTCTATCTTGCTCAATTCACTACACAGTGGATTTGGTCGCTTCAAGAAACTATACCTAAGTGAACCAAGAGAAGAAACAGTTGCAGAATTTGTTCACCTTGTCAGAAAGGCTGAAATAATACTGGACTGTGAAGCCAAAGATTTACTCAAGGCTAGAAAGAGACCGTTCAAGAAAAGTGGAAAGTCCAAGGGCGATGCTAAATCAAAGCAGGACAAGTCCACATCAAGCTGTCTTTATTGTGATGGAATAGGCCATTACAAAAGAGAGTGTCCAAAGCTAAAGGAAGATCAGAAGAACGGAACAGTCGTTCCATCTTCAGGTATTTTCGTTATAGACTGTATACTTGCTAATTCAACTTCTTGGGTATTAGATACAGGTTGTGGCTCACACTTATGTTCCAATCCACAGGGACTAAGAAGAAGTAGAAAGTTAAGCAAGGGTGAAGTCGACCTACGAGTGGGAAATGGAGCACGGATTGCTGCATTAGCTGTAGGAACTTATTATTTGTCGTTGCCCTCCGGGCTAGTTTTGGAACTGGAAGAATGTTTCCATGTTCCAAGTCTTACTAAAAACATCATTTCAGTTTCTTGCTTAGATGCTAAGGGATTTTCCTTTTTAATAAAAGACAATAGTTGTTCGTTTTATTTTAAAGAGATGTTTTATGGATCTGCTAGATTAGTCAATGGACTTTATTTATTAGATCACGACAAACAAGTATATAACATAAATACCAAAAAGGCCAAAAAGGATGATTCAGATCTCACCTATCTGTGGCATTGTCGATTAGGCCATATAAACTTGAAACGCTTAGAAAGACTTCAAAAGGAAGGAATTCTAGAACCATTTGACTTAGAGGATTATGGTAAATGCGAATCATGTTTACTTGGCAAAATGACAAAGCAACCTTTCTCTAAAGTTGGAGAAAGAGCAAATGAACTATTGGGTTTAATCCATACAGATGTATGTGGACCAATGAGTACAAATGCTAGAGGTGGTTTCAGCTACTTTATCACTTTCACTGATGACTTCAGTAGATATGGTTATGTCTACCTAATGAAGCATAAGTCTGAATCCTTTGACAAATTCAAGGAATTTCAGAGTGAAGTAGAGAATCAATTAGGCAAGAAGATTAAGGCACTGCGGTTTGATAGAGGCGGTGAATATCTGAGCTATGAATTTGATGACCATCTGAAAGAATGTGGAATTCTATCAGAATTGACTCCTCTTGGAACACCACAATGGAACGGTGTGTCAGAACGGAGGAACAGAACCTTGCTAGACATGGTCAGGTCAATGATGGGTCAGGCCAAACTTCCATTAGAATTTTGGGGATATGCACTAAATACAGCTGCACTCACTATAAATAGAGCTCCGTCTAAAGCTGTCGAAAAGACTCCATACGAATTATGGTTTGGAAAGCCTCCAAATGTTTCTTTTCTTAAGATTTGGGGATGTGAAGTATACGTCAAACGATTAATTTCAGACAAACTTCATCCAAAATCTGACAAATGTATCCTTGTGGGCTATCCAAAGGAAACAAAGGGGTATTACTTCTACAATACATCTGAGAACAAGGTGTTTGTTGCTCGAGATGGTGTCTTTTTGGAGAAAGATCACATTTCCAAAATGACAAGTGGGAGAAAAGTAGACCTCGAAGAAATTCGAGTCGAACAACAAACTCTAGAGAATGCTCAAGATGACATTCAGGATGAAACTCAGAGATCTTTAGAAGAATCTGGTGAGAATCATTGTCAATCTAGAAATGTTACCCCGCGTAGATCGCAAAGATATAGATCTCAACCGGAAAGGTACTTAGGTATTTTGACGAACGAGAGCTATGACGTTCTATTACTTGAAAGTGATGAACCTGCGACTTACAAACAAGCTATGACGAGCCCTAGCTCCAAGCAATGGCAAGAAGCCATGCAATCTTAATTAGACTCCATGTCTGAAAACCAAGTATGGGATTTGGTCGATTTGCCAGATGGCTACCAAGCCATTGGAAGCAAATGGGTTTTCAAACTGAAAAAGGACAAAGATGGGAAACTTGAAGTTTTCAAAGCTAGATTGGTTGCAAAAGGTTACAGGCAAGTCCACGGTGTGGACTACGATGAAACCTTTTCACCAGTTGCAATGCTAAAGTCTATTCGGATAATGTTAGCAATCGTTGCATATTACGATTACGAAATATGGCAGATGGATGTCAAAACTGCTTTCTTAAACGGCGTTTTAACAGAAACTGTGTTTATGACACAGCCTGAAGGTTTTGAGGATCCAAAGAATGCTAAAAAGGTATGCAAGCTAAAGAAGTCAATCTACGGATTAAAGCAGGCATCCAGGAGCTGGAATATACGTTTTGATGAAGCAGTCAGTGACTTTGGTTTCATCAAGAACGCAGACGAATCTTGTGTATACAAGAAGGTCAGTGGGAGCAAAATTGCTTTCCTAGTATTATATGTCGACGACATATTACTTATCGGAAATGACATTCCTATGTTGAACTCTGTCAAGATTTGGCTTGGGAAATGTTTTTCGATGAAAGATCTAGGAGAAGCACAGTACATATTGGGCATCAAGATTTACAGAGATAGATCTAAAAGGATGATTGGACTTAGTCAAAGCACTTATATCAATAAGGTGCTTGATAGGTTCAAGATGGCGGACTCCAAGCGAGGCTACCTACCCATGTCTCATGGAATAACTCTAAGCAAGACTCAGTGCCCAAAAACACTAGATGAGCGTAGACGAATGAATGGGATTCCATATGCATCATTGATTGGTTCAATAATGTATGCTATGATATGTACACGCCCGGATGTTGCGTACGCACTCAGTGCTACGAGCAGATACCAGTCAGACCCAGGAGAGGCGCATTGGACTGCTGCCAAGAATATTCTGAAGTACCTGAAAAGGCACAAAGATGACTTCCTGGTCTATGGTGGAGATGATGAATTAATTGTTAAAGGCTATACGGACGCAAGTTTTCAAACCGACAAAGATGATTTCAGATCACAGTCTGGGTTTGTCTTCTGCCTCAACGGGGGTGCAGTAAGCTGGAAAAGTGCTAAGCAAAGCACCATTGCGGATTCTACAACTGAAGCGGAGTACATTGCTGCACATGAAGCAGCAAAGGAAGCTATATGGCTAAGGAAGTTCATAGGTGAACTTGGTGTAGTCCCCTCCAGTAAAGGACCAATAACCCTGTATTGTGATAATAACGGAGCTATTGCACAGGCAAAGGAGCCTAGACACCACCAGAGAGTCAAGCATGTACTTCGTAGATTTCACCTTCTACGAGAGTTCGTTGAAAGAAAAGAAGTCGAGATAAATAAGATTGGAACTGATGACAACATATCAGATCCATTGACTAAACCTCTGCCGCAGGCGAAGCACAACTCGCACACTGCAGCTATGGGAATCAAGCATATTGGAGAATGGCTTTGATATCCCTGTTTAATGTTTTAAAGTTTTAGAGTTTAAATCTTTGTAAAACATTATTGGTTAATCATTCACAACAAATGAAAAGAATTCATTTTTCCATTTAATTTGTGGTTTATTAAATGATGAGTCCCTTCAATTTGACGATGTATTCAAGATAGACTGTCAGGACCAGTCCTGTGACTAAGAAATGTCTATCAAGTGAACTTGAATGTCAAAGGTTGAAAATGGTCCCTAGTCGGAGTTTTCTATAAAATTGGACGCATAGAAAACGTTAGACGATTAGAATGCAAGATGACTAGTAGTTCTGTTTCTTGAACTATGTGGACATGGCAATGTCATAATCATTTGCATAGATACTTACTTTGGGAAGACTAGTATCGGACAAGACCTATGAAACTTTACTGTAAGAGATGAAAATCTGTCATAAGTAAATTTCATTAAAATTATTAGACACTAAATCCTCAATACCTGAGTGATTTGAGATTACTTGTTTGAGAACTGGTTGCTTTGACATTGACCAACCGTCGCACTGTAAAAGGAGGCTATAAAGGCAACGCTCAGGTAATCACCTATCAAACGAAGTCTAATCTCAAGATCGCAAGATTGGGATTGTCCTCCCATAAATCGGGATGAGATGCTTAAAAGTTGTA
Source organism: Spinacia oleracea (assembly GCF_020520425.1). Lineage (NCBI taxonomy): Eukaryota > Viridiplantae > Streptophyta > Magnoliopsida > Caryophyllales > Amaranthaceae > Spinacia > Spinacia oleracea. The sequence goes on from NC_079488.1 coordinate 71,445,298, forward strand.
CAAGGCCACTCGGAGAGCTAGAAACTGTGAAATGCATGGCCGTGCTCGGATGAATCATAGGCTATGATTATCTGTTTATTTGATCAGTTGAACTCTGAAACCGAGGAACACCTCTGGACATAATAAGGATAACAACTCTTACCTTATGTTCAAGAGCAAGCATCGAGCGACAAAGGAATTAGGAAATGCACACTTGTCCCTAAGGACAAGTGGGAGACTGAAGGAAATAATGCCCTTGGTCCAAGTATGCATTCAATGTTAAGTCTAATAAATGCGGTTCAGTATTAATTAACAAGTTAATAATTCAGTGAGATCAAGTGAGCTGAATGCCTAGCTAGAGGCCGCTTCAGTTCAAGTGGAATTAATGATATTAATCCACAGCTTACTCTTGACTGAACCCGTAGGGTCACACAAATAGTACGTAAACGGATCAAGTATTTAATGGCATTAAATACTCCATCTATGGATATTCGGAATCGACGGATCTTGGTTTCAGTGGGAGCTGAGATCGTCACAGGCAAGAAATGAATACTCCGGAAACGATGATATTGCCGGAAACGGAAATATGGATCGTATCGGAAATATAAATATTATCCAAGTCGTAGATGTTGCCGGAAACGGAAACATGGTACGTATCGGAAAATATTATCGGAAATGGAAATATTGCCGGAATCGGAAATATTGCCGGAAACGGAAATATTGTCAGAATCGGAAATATTATCGGAATCGGAAAATAATTCCGGAAACGGAAATATTAAATATTTGTTCGAAACGGAAATTGATTCCGGAATCGGAAATATTAAATATTGTTCGTATCGGAAATGAATTCCGGAACCGAGAATTTAATCGGAAGCGTATCGTACGAATAAACATCGGACGAGCTTGCTAGACGCAAGGCCTAGCACGAAGCTAGGCCCAACGCCTAGCAAAGCCCGCGCGCGACCAAAGCAAGCAAAGCCCAAACGCGAGAGCAAGGCCAGCAGGCGCGCGCCCCTCGTGGGCTGCGAGCACTTGCTGGGCCTGGGCTCAGCGCGCGCGCGCACGGCGCCCCTCGTGGGCTGCTGCGCCTGCGTGTGTGTTTGTGCTTGCGTACGAAACCTTGATTGGTTAGGATTCGTATAAGATTGATTTCCTAAGTCTACTAGATAAATTAAGTGATTGAATTTTAGATTAATTCAGATTCACTAAATCGTTTCCTAGTAGGATTCTAATATCCGATACCCATGCCCTATAAATAGGTGATCAATGCTCACAATTTATATCGAGTAATTCAAGTATTCAAAGTGATTTTTGAGAGCAAAAATTCAGTCATACAATTGCCTATATGTGCCGAAAATTCTAAGTACCTTAAGGGCGATCCTAGTTGGTCAAGCTTAAGGCGGATCCGGACGTGCTGTGGACTATCTACGGAGGGACGACATTCGGAGTCCTAAAGACTTGTTCTTGTTCGGTTCGGGCGCAGCTAGGGAAGGCATGCAACAAAGAGTATGCATCTAAACTATGCTAAATGATTATGTGTAAATAATATGCTTTCCTGGCTTTATGGTTTTTCCGCATGATTTATGAATTGTCATATGTATCATAACCTAACATATTTCCATTTTTAGAAACAGGTCAAGTATTAAGGGACGGCCCGATAAGGAAAACAGGTCAAGTATTCCGGGACGGAGGGAGTACTTTTTTTTTATACGGAATAGTTTTAGTGGAGGTACATTTTTAGTTTAGGTATGTTACTTCTATAGTTTAGACATGTTACTTTTTTTTATAATTTTAGAGGAGGTACTTTTTTAGTTTATGTATGTTAGTTCTATAGTTTAGATCTGTTACTTTCTTTTTTTTATAGTTTTAGGGGAGTACGCTATTGGTTTCGCGCTCGTCACACCATCAAGTTGATGGTGTGACTGGTCTCACAGGAGACGCGCTGATATTATTAATAAAGTAAAACAAGTGGGGACCGTTATATTTTGGAGGGTTAATTGTTTAATGTGATGGTGGGTCATAGGGTAAATTAGATATATGATTTAATTAGTGGTGGGATAAAAAAGTTACTTAAAATGAAAGTGTGACTCCTAATAAAATACAATCGGAAATGCTGTGACTCCTAATAAAATACGGAGGGAGTATTTACAATTGGTGCACAATATTCATACCAGAGTAAAAGTTATCATTATACTACGTATATGTAAAAGTTATCTACATTAATTTTTTTAGTAATAAAATTAGGGAACTAGCGGTCCAGTGCTTGTAGTTGAATAAGGCCGGAATTTATCGTTTTTCTTATGTTTTTCGAATTCACGTTTTTATTTTAATAAAAATTATTTCTTCAAAATCACTAATATGTACTTGGTATAAAATTAATCATTTAACCCTTTAACATGTTTATCTATCAACTTTTTTTTATTATATAAAAGTTAATCAAAATATATTCAAAGTACAAAAAAATTAAGTAAAAGTTACAATAAACTGAGTAAGAATTATTCTGTTATACAATAAATTTATAGTATAACTTGTGTGTGCATGAACTTTCGTTAAATATTCGCCATTTCCATTTCTAGGAACTTTTTGCCAAAGTCCTAATTAGTAACCTATAATCAAGTACGGCGTAATATATCGAAGTACTCCGTATTATTAATTCATTGATATCGAAGGGGGACAAGAAGCTGCAGCAGCCAGCCAGCCACCCTGGTTTCAAGAGTCAATTAAGTAACGGGGTAATCAAGTCATACGTACAAGACATTATTGTTGTCTTTTAGACAACCAAAAATTTGATCTACTTGAAAGATTCTTTTGAACCAAATAAGAAATTGTTTTTATAGTACTTTGATTATGAAATTGACATTAACAACAAGGTGCACAATTAAACTAAACGATTAGATTAATATCTAATAAGTACGTGAATCGGACAAACAATTAGTTAGCTAAGCTTGACATATTTGAATACGGAATACCAACCTTATCGTTTTTGTATTTCTCTAAAAGGAGTCACAGTTAAAATATACGAAGTATGAGATTCGACCTCAAGTCAGTTATGTTTTGAGCACCAACTTGTTATATCAGCTGGTTTTAGCTCGTTATGTAAGACTTTAACCAGCTTAATTAGTTAAGATTCACAATCTCGCACTCATCCCTACCAATACGATAAGAGTCACAAAAGGCGTTAAATTAGGTAAGCTTCGATTTCAAGTCAGTTATGTTTTGAGCACCAACTTGTTATATCAGCTGGTTATTATAATTCCTAATAGGTTTCAGATCGAAATATAAGACTTTAACCAGCTTAAGTAGTTAAGATTCACAATCTTGCACTCATCCCTACCAATACGATAAGAGTCGTGTCTTGGAAACCAAATTAATTTTTAATAACTGAGGGTAGGAAAATCAAAATTCATTCCCACAACAATCTTTCCACAAGTGCGTCATCTATAAGGCATAGCGATCTCAAATCTATTAAATACACTTACGTGTCAACTGGTGATGAAGATCGGAGCAAGTTCTGCATTACATTTTGGAGCATGGCCAATTTCTATATCTATACTATATATTAAAAGGCGTTTCTACAAACGTCTATATGCCACGTGGCGCCGTCCCTCAATCCATAAGTCCATCTTATCAAGATTCATTTAAAAATGAGAAATATGTTTTACACAAGATTCGAACCTGCAACCTTCAATTTCATCACTAGAGAATTATCCAATTGAGCTATAACCTTTACGTACATATTTATTTTGCAAAATCAATGTTAATATAATAATATAATAATATAATATTATGTTGTTAATAAAATACAAACACAATTTCATTAACGAATATACTCCCTCTGTCCCTTAATACTCGACCTGTTTTGACCGGATACGATTACCGATGCACAACTTTGACCACCAATTTCTTTAACTACATATTATAAAAACGTTAATTTTTTTTAATATTTTGAAAATATATATTAAGATGAAGCCAACAATATATTATATACTAACATTTATTTTCATATACTATAAATAAAATAGGGTCAAAGTGAATTATATGAATAGTGCAAAAAGTCAAAACAGGTCGAGTATTAAGGGACGGAGGGAGTAATAATTAGTTGTTTTTTACATAATAACTCGGGGCATCGTCCGAGCCTAAATACTAGTTTGTTTCTTAAACTGACTTCAAGTTTGGCCTATTTGGGAAACAGCTTGTTGACTTGTTCAATTTAGTCACAAGTTAAAACAAGTACAAGTACTCCGTATTTATTTATAGAGAACAAACCGACAAGTGAGAAGTAAGGTGGTTTAAATGTCTTTCAAGTAATACCTTAAATAGTTAAATTTCAAAGTATTCTGTATTTCACATTGGTTTTCCATTCACTTTTACTTGGGTACTCCCTTCGTCCCGGAGTACTCGTAACAGTTTGACTTTTTGCACTATTCACATAATTCACTTTGATCCTATTTTATTTATAGTATATGAAAATAAGTGTTAGCATATAACATATTGTTGGCTTCATCTTAATATATATTTTCAAAATATTAATATTTTATAAGTTTTTATCATATATATGAAGATATTGATGGTCAAAGTTGTACATTGGCAAGCGTGTCCAGTCAAACCGTTGCGAGTATTCCGGGACGGAGAGAGTAATATTTTTGTCATTCAGACCTATATAAATTTTTTTTGATTTTTATACTTTATCCCTACCTCATCCCTACCTCCACTCTAGGGTCACTTGAATGGGTCCGTCAAATAAGTCATACGACGAGTTTGTAATTTACAAACCCACTTCCAGAATGTATTAAGTTTCTCTATACTTTATTTACAAGAGTTTTTGTATGACAATCACCTAGCTAAAGACTCACCTCCAAATTGGGACAAAGACGCCCTAAAGGGAGGAAATGAGACTCTTTGTGGTATGTGAGTATTTTCAGCCTCTTCATTATCATAACATTCTAACTTTTGTAGGTTGCAGCGTTCTAATTTGATAAGAGCCTTATTTTTGCCTTCAAAAAAATTGCCATAATGTATATAGACAAATAGTTGCCGCATTGTTCTAACTCCTTACATTTACGAATATGGCATAATTTTGCGAACAAAACTTTAATATTATTGGACTATTTCTGCAGCCACCGTCACAATTTATCACAAAAACAACATAGTAAGAAAGTCCATCACAAAACAACTTCTACGCCGCTCCTCCTCCCCCTCTCTCCCTCTCAGACCCTAGCCTCCTTTAGTAAATTTTGAAGGGGCTACTATCGATTTTTATTGGTGGAAAGTCCCAATTTTTGTTATTTTGTTGTTTTACTCCTTTAAATATATTTGCCTTTAGGTTATAACAATGCTTCCTCCTTATGCGTGGATCTTTTCTCCCTTGAAAAAACAGCGCTTTTCTTTTCCTTCGAGAAAATTTGTTTCTTAGGTTATTTTGTAGGTCTATGTGCATGAGGGAAGAATATTATTGGTTGAAGATTAAGAACGTCAAAATGGGGATCATATTTCAATTGCTAACATCAGGCATTAAAGATATTGAGTTATCGAAAGTCGATTATGGTTGGAATACTACCATGTCAAATAATTGGTTCTGTAGCTAGTAAATTGGGTGAAGACTTTCATATTGATGTTTTAGCATTATATGTTACATGGCTAATTATTGTTGTAATTATTGACGATTTATTAATGATAATTTTCCTATTCCCTTAAAAAAAAAATTAAAAAAAAAAGTCAATCACAAACCATCAAGATCGAGTACTATTTTTTAAATATCTATCGATAATGTTTTGACCTAATGATAAATATTGATGCTGCATGTATATGATATGTCAAAAATTTGAAATTGGGTCAAAAGAAATTCACTCCATAGTAATTATTGTAATGCCTTATAACTCATTCGATCGATCGATCGAAAATGATGCTTGGTTTAAACATATTCATGAGGTCAACGGTTGAATATTCCATCATTATCGTCATGCATGAGAGATTAAACTCCAAACTTAAGAGTCACCATACAAAACTTAAGCCAACATAACTTAGTTTGTCTTGTTATATAGATCTTATGTCATGTGCTTTGTCTCAACCCCAATTTTGTGATCCCATTAACCCTACACTTCTTTTGTTCTTTCTTTGAAATTTTGAATCATTCTAAACAAGAGGGCTCTAGAAAAATTAAAACAAGAGTATAATTTATTTAATTTTTTTGTTGTTTAATTATTAGACTTTGATATCCAACTAATCCAAGATTGTATTATAGATCCTCGTGTCACAACCCCCCACTATGTTGAGGACCTTGAGGTCAAATAGTAAAACGCAGTACTCTTATCAGTTATCATTTTATGTGTATTTGCCTCGTAAAAAGTACTTTCTCTGTATTTTTTAAATGACACCATTTTTTAGGCACGTTTGTCAATACACGATTTAAAATATTAATATCTTTAATAAAGAATTAAAAAAGTATAAAATGCTGACATTTAAAAAATATTCATTAATACGGATCTAAGAGCATGATCAACCCTATATCTTAAGACTTGAGTTATGCTGACATGGCATACGACTCACCTAGTCTTAAGATTAAACAAAGTAATTTGTAGCATTGAAGTGAATGAGTTTTGCCAAAGTCTTAAACTGAGTCTTGAAAAACTAAGGCTCCACTTAAGACTCTTTGTGTAAGTTGAGTAAAATAATAAAATAATAAATGGTGCATAAATATACAAGTCTTAAACAAGTTTGAAGGGTGAAGAGCTAAATTTGATTGAATCTTAAGCGGTCTTAGTTATAATTTAATTATGTAATAATAGTAAAATGCTGACATGGCATATGGAAAAATCTTAAGACAAGATCCCCTTGATAAGACCCCATATATGACTATATTTGTTCTTAAATATAAATCACAAAAGGAAGTTAAAGGACCTCGTGTGAATAATGTCTACAATCACAATTGTGTCATGTAATAAGAAACGGGAGAAATATTTTAATAGGTGATAGGACGTATATTAGGATATAAACTTTCGTCGAAGTGTGATCGTCGATATTGTATTGTCAATATTAGATGTTAACTAGATTAAAACTCGTGCAATGCACGGGTTAATTTATGTTGTGTTGTATTATATGATTTTACTTGTTAGCATTTTTTAAAAAGTATGTCAAATTATAAAATAACTTTTTGACTAGATTCAGATCATATTCAAATGTATAATTCAATATCGAAACACGATTAAATTATCATTACTTTGAATTTTGTATTTTTTAAAATTATCTTTTACGAAAGATTAACTTTTTACTTTGCTTAAAAAATTAACTTCTCAAATTAACTTCGTTTGTGTTTTATACCATTGACTTTATAGTACGGAGTAATTTATAAGGTTTACTATATACATAAAATCATATAGATTTGAGGGGGCAACATGAAGCAGTACGTGTTGATATGATGCCGGTTGTATGATTGATACAATAGCGTCTTGACTATTGAACTTTGTAATCAAACTTATCACTCCTCGCATTCTTCTTGCAAAAAAATCATCTTCAACGATTTCAAATATATTTCTAGATCACTAGTCAAACTCACGTGCGTTGCACGTCCACTAACTATAATGTTGGATTAATTTGTTTGCTATAGCACAATACAATTCAATGGTTACAAAAGAGACCTCTTCACAAAAAATATGAACATGTGAGCAGATAGTCCGTCATTGGTACAACAATGACATAAGCAGCTGTTAAAACCTTGTAGCTATTTTGGGCTACGTAGCTCATAAAAAATATAGCTCAAATAAATATATTATTTAAATTAAATATTATATGAAGCTACAAAGTATTGTAGCCCACCAATGTGATAATTTGTAGTTTAATCAATTGTAGTTAGAAATTTGATGTGGCAAACTTAGCCACAACATATGTAGCTCACTGTTGGAGTTACTCTAAGATGTCATAATATTGTTGTTTACATTAACGAATAGTATTATTCTTATTTGTAAGCCAAATATGTACATATACATACTCTTGCCTAGATATATGAGAAATACGTTACAGTTCCTAACTTTTTATACCTTCTATCATGGGGAACACTTCTATAATTTCTTTGACTCCCAAACACTATACTTCGTAAAGAAAAAGCCAACCTGTTGGAGGAAAAAAAAATTAAAATATCCAAATTTGTAAAGTTGGTGATCTTATTCTTTATGTTGATATTTTGCATGCGTTTTAACGACTAATTGATGTGCATTGAGATTACTCTAATTTTTTATTTAAATAAATCAAATTATGATTATTTATAATGTTTTCACTTTTATCAAAATTCTGATATTAGGAAAATGAAAAAAATTTAATGTTATACTGGAAAAAGTTTGAGAGATTAAATAACTCAATGAATTTAATTAATCATATGACACAAATTTTGATAGAATATTAAGACATTTATGTGATAATATACAAGGAATGTAAGAACATTTTAGGACACTCAAAAAGAACATTTTAAAGAAAAAAAAAGGACTGAAAAAGTAGTATTTTTTTTTTGCCCTTAGATGACAAGGAGGCACCAAGGGAACATGTATCTTACATGTAAAAATAAAATAAAATAAAGTTAAAGTAAATGATTTGTGTTGAATTGTTGCCTTGTTGGCTTTGTTTTGCGGTAGTCAACTTAATGCATGCAAAGAAAGAAAACTAATGAATTAATCATTGTAATTAATAAAAGAGTAAAGGGGTAAAGTAGGAACAAAAAATTAGGCAAAATTTTGTATGACCTTTGATCGGGTTTTTTATAGAAGTAAGGAATGTATATATCTACCAAATTTTATTCTGTAGAAGTTGCATGAACAGTGTCCATAATTGTCTTAGGTAAATTAATGTCGTAATTAGCAGTTGCACATTTAAGAGGGATGGCTTCCAAGTTCCAGCCAAAGCATTAAGCATGATGCTAAGTGAGATGCAAGCGGTAGAAAAGGAGCAAAACATAAGCGATAGATGTACCAGAATTCCCCAAATATCATCTCCACAAATAAATATGAGATCTAAATCAAGCATTCCTATGAATGTTAGAAGGACTACAAACTCCAGAATAGGTGAAACCTAGGTCTAGATTAGACCTGGTTATTGGACAGGGTAGTCCAATGGATATAGAGTTAGGGTTTAGATGAGGCAATCTGGAAAAGAGGTATCATAGAAGGCGGGAGCCGAAGCGCCACCATTACCTGCGTGCATATTAGCATATGATATATTCCTTCAACACCAGAATGTCACTCGGGAAGATCGATCTACGTTCATAATCAAAAATGCATCATATATCATATCATTGAGTTTATATAGGAATCAAATGTAACATTGGATATGAAATTACAAACTTTTATATAAGTCTTACACAAAAGACCACATTGGTGTCATATAACTTAATTACTGGAACTAATTAGTTAATCACTGAAACTAATTTGTTAATCATTGAAACTAATTAGTTAAATACTGAAACCAATTAGTTAAGTAATGGAACTAATTACTTTTAATTAAGCACTAGAACTAGTTAGTTAAGCAATTGAACCAATTAGTTAACCAATCAAAGTGGTTTTTCCGATAAGACAGTCTTACATAAAAGTTGTCGTTTATGTATATATGATATCTTTTTTATTAATGATAAAAATGTACTACTATGTGTTTAACGAATCTTATCTTTTAAAATATTCACTTTAATCCTATCTTTTTTTTTAAAAAAAACTCATTGTTCCTTATCTTAAACGTATTTAATTTATTTTGTCTTTTTAAATATAATTAGTGACTAGACAACCCTACGTGGACGCTCCCAATGCTCACCAAAAAAAACTACCCTAAACCCTAACCCTAACCCCTAAAACCATATGTATATATTGTCGATATTGCTCTCTATTATTATGACATTGATGATCGATAATCTTTGAATTGTCAATATGATCCAAGTATATGAAATCAATTCCCTGAAAAAAAATGTATGAAATCAATTATAGGTGTCTAGCTTATCCTCTTGGGGAGGGAATAAGGATGCTCGTCCTACCATTTTTATGTTCTTTTTGCCTAATTTGTAAAAAGGTTACATGTATCTCCAGAGTTTGAAATAGTGTCAAACCCTAGATTGTGATTGGTCTAATTTTTTTGGTAAATAGCGCCAAAGTAGAAAAAATAGGGGGAATTGCGTCATTTTCACCCACTGTCTTTCATTGGCGCCAAGAACAGCTTGATTTAAAAAAAATCTGCAATATTTAAATGTCTTTTACACATATTTAAGTGCAATATTTAAACGTAAATATCTCCAAATACGTATGTCAAAAAAATATAACAACTTGATATTGTGAAACTATAAACCGATACGATCCAATTTAAGATCCCATATGAATATGTTTCGAAATGTTTATAATTTTTTTTTCTTCAAGTCTCTTACATTGTGAATGATGTAAGATTAGAAATATACAATATGAGTTTTTTTTGTTAACGTCACTCTATTTTTATTGGTTGTTTTTCCTTGGGCGGTTTAAATTGTGTCATTTTCGTATTGATAATCTCAACACTAACCCGACCCGTCTAATTAAATGTGGTGTGTCGTGTCGTGTTAACCCTTTAATTAAGCAGGTCGTAAGCCGTTAACACTAATCCATCTCTACAAATAACCAAATAACGTACATATATGAAATCACTCATTATTCTGAAAGAGTTTTAAAATGTGGCACGTCTTCATAATTTTTCTGTGATTTACCCATCCACATACTATAAGTTTCATTATCTTTGTCAAATAAAAATATTTACATACAAAACCATCACATTTCCATACCATAATTAATAAATGGGCTTTTTAACTTTCAAAGCAATATACTTCCTCCATTCCGAAAATATCGCACCATTTGTTTTTTATACTATCCACACTACAACCTTTTGCCATTTTTTGTGATTCGTACGTAAGAAAATTTTAGTCATGTTGGGTCATGTTAGATCCGTATCGATATATATTTTCTAAATATTAATTTTTATAATTTTTACTTGCACAAGATTTGAGCTATTAAGAGTCAAAGTAATGATTAGAGGAGTAAAAGTCAACCACGGTGCGATATTTTCGAAACGGAGGAAGTATGTTTATATTTACTCGACATAATAGATAACTTAGAATTTAAGTTCCTAATTGTATATGGATCAAGTTTATCATAAAAGTCGATATTTGTTATAAATTCACAAACGAATATGTTATTGTTATATGTATCGAGGATAGATCATTCACTATTAAAATCTTGATCCTAAAACTAATATAGAGGAAAATGGATAGATGGAGTACGATAAGTTTTGATATAATGAGTATTGTACACATCAAATGTTGTCTCTCTCTCAATCTAGAATTTAATGATTTAACCTAACCCCATCTTTTGGTTTAAAATGGGTCTTTTTTAAAAAGTTTATGTATAATGTCACCTTATTTTTAGCTTTCAAATATATAAAATCATTTATTATCTTAAAAGTGTATTTATCTAATTTGTTCTATGATTTCAAAATAAAGCATTTCAAAAACGTTTACCCACTCATACAACCAAATGATGTATATGTAAAAATAACTAATAATATCGATAGAGTTTTTAAAATGTACTTTTTTTTTGTGATTTACCCTTTCACATACTATATGTTTCATTATCTTTGTTAATAAAAATATTTACATACTAAACCATTTAATTTATATGTTTTGCAACTTTGAAACAATATATGTTTATCTTTACTACGAACCATATAATACTACCTTCGTTCCATAATAATGTTCCAATTAGAATTTTGACACTATTCACAATTGAAGAGAGTCTTCTATTTTTTTTTCAATACATAAGAAAAAAACATATTCAGTGGGGTCTTGTTTGATTCGTTTCAATGAGTATTTAAGAATATCATAGTTTTATAATTTTATCTAATGTGTAATTAAAGATAAAAATGATACAAAATGTGCATTAACAAACGTGAAAAGTGAAAACTAGAACATCATTATGGAAAAAAGGGAGTACAAATTATGGAGTAATTTAAGATAACGAATTAGAATTTTAAATCCTAATCGTATACGGATCAAATTTATCCTTACTTATTTTAGATCATAAAAAAATTAAGGTGATGTTTGTTTATAAAACCATACACGAATATGTTATTCTTATATGTATCGAGTATAGATCATTCACAGTTAAAATCTCAATCTCCTAAAACAAAGATAAACAAAAACAGATAGAATTGAAGGAGTGCAATTAGTTTTTATATAATGAGTATTATAGACATTAAATTAATGTTGTCTCCCTCAATCTAGCATCTAATGATTCAACTTAACCCCGTCTCTTAGTTTCTTATGGGTCTTTTTTAAAAAAAAGTTTATGTATAATGCCACTTTAATATATTTTACCTTTCAAAATATATAAAATTATTAATTATCTTAAATGTGTATTTATCTAATTAGTTTTATGATTTCAAAGTAAAAAAATTCGGAAACGCTTACCTATCCCAAACAACCAAATAATGTATATGTGAAAAATCACTAATTATATCGATAGTGTTTTAAAATGAATTTAGTACTTTTTCATAATTTTTGGTGATTTACCTTTTCACACACTATATGTTTCATTATCTTTTTTGATAAAAATAATTACATACTAAACCATCACTTTTTCATCCCGTATTAATTTATTGGCTTTGCAACTTTCAAGCAATATATGCTTATCTTTACTTTGATCCACATAATACAAATTATGGAATAATAATGATAACTTAGAACTTTAGTTCCTAATCTTTTATAGATCAAGTTTATCCAAACTTATTTTAGATCATAAACTTAAGGTGATGTTTGTTTATAAACCTATACACGAACATGTTATTCTTATATATGTATCGAGGATAGATCATTCACGGTTAAACAAAAACGGATAGATGGACTGCGTTAAGTTTTGATATAATAAATAATATAGACACTAAATATGGTCTCCCTCAATCTAGCACCTAAAGATTTAACTTAACCCCGTCTTTTTTTGTTGTTTTTATGGGTCTTTTTTTAAAGTTTATACATAATGTCACTTTAATTTTACCTTTCAAAATATATAAAATCATTAATTATCTTGAAAGTGTATTTATCTAATTTGTTTTATGATGTCAATCTAAAACCTTTCAGAAACGTTTACTAACCTAAACAACCAAAGAACATATACGTAAAACTCACTAATTGTATTGATATTGTTTTAAAAATGTACTTAGTAATTTTTCGTAATTTTTGGGTGATTTACCTTTTCATATACTATATTTTTTATTATTATTTTGTTGCTAAAAATATTTACATACTTTACCACCACTTTTACACCCGTAATTTATTTATAGGTCTTGCAACTTTCAACGCAATAAAATTTTGTCTTTTACACCAAATAATAGAAATTATGAAATAATTTAAGATAATCTAAAACTTAAATTCTTATTGTATACTAATCAAGTTTATAAAAACATATTTTAGATCATGGAAGTCGACGTTTGTTTATAAAATCACACACGAATATTATATTCTTATATGTATCGATGATTGGTTTTTTAGGGCTAAAATTTTAATCTCCGCACTAAATTAAGACAAAAAACGGATAGAAGTGCTACATGTTTGATTGATCTCAACTAAGATAATTTTAGACAACTGACTTATGTTTCTCATTGATTTGATTGCTAAATGAAGTGAACACATGATTTTGTTTAATTGATTCGGGCTTAAAATGTATTGGTAGGGTTACTAATAAATTGCTAATATTTGATACGAAAATTGGATTAAAGGACGTAATCGGACGAGTTTGGTTCATGAATAGATTTGTACCCTCATCCCCAAAACTATATTGGTTTGTTATACCATAACTAGAGTCATTATCTCGTAGATTTTGACGGGAGCTTTTGTATGAAATAATCCCTTATGATTTGTATCTTGGTTGTCTTTAATCTAGATCTATAAAAACGTTTAAAAATTGCGTATGTTGGCTTAAAAAATTGTATCATATATATTTCTTATTCGAAAACTTAATTATTGTTCGATTTTTTATATGAATGCGACATATATATTTTACTATAGGTAGTTCATGAGTGTGTGTAGAGTAAAATTTTGTAAATACGTAATTTCATTAATTGAAACTTACTTATCACCCTACTAAATTTATTTTTTCATGACTCTATATTTATGGGTTAGTATGTTCATATTTAATATAGTATGAAATTTTAGTTATATATAACTTATAAACACTAAACCTTTTTTCATAATAAAAGAATTAAAACACTACTTTTTTTTACCACAACGTCAAACCAAGAACTGATCATGTATACAATTTATTGCCCAAAAATCAGATATGAGTTTTGAAATGGAAACAAAAATATTTGAATCTTCTTAATTGAGTTCATTACTCTTATTTATTTCATTATTTTAATATTTTCTTTCTCCTAACTAACAATACCCTCTGCCAGGTACAATAACTTAAAAAATTTCAAAGCAAAATTAAAGTTACAAAAAAAATACTCGTCATACTAAATAATATAAAAATCTTACTAAAAAAAATTACTTCCTTGATATAATTTAGTTAGCATAAAGATGAAATGATAATCATGGTACAAGTGTCACCAACTTGGAAAAATATAGGAGAGGCAAGACATGTAAGTATTGGGTGGACCGGTCAAGAATCATACCTACCTAAATAACCGATCCGAAATCGACCCGAGACCGTAATCCGAATATATCTGAACCTTTACACAAATTATGGGTGAAAGGTAGAGCTGGAAAACGTGTAGTGTTGTGTATGATAAATTATGTAAATAATCTTGTGTAATCGTGAAGTATATTATTTTTTTAATATCGTAGATTTATTTAGTGTGAATTTTATAATATATTCCTAATGTACGTTGATAATATATATACCCTTTGAGGTTAATAAAAACGTTACTCTAGTATAAAAAATGAATGGTTTGCAAACATGTCGTGTCGTGCCGGTTTGAAAACGTTATTAGTCATCTTTAATAAAATTAATATTTTCAAAATTATTTAAATAAAACCGTGAATAAAGTTCGTATTAAAACGTGATCTACTTTAACTCTACCGCTACTTTTTAGTTTACAGTATTCATATTATTTACTATGACTATCCAATGTTATTTAATTTTGTTTTATTCCGGTTTTTGGAGGTTTTTAAACTTTGTAGACTTAAACGTAAATAAGTACAATTTTTTTTAAAACCGCGGGGGGGGGGGGGGGGGGGGGGAGGCCGGAGATATACTTAGCGCATTAAATGTGGTTAGCAAAAATCGAACTCATGGCCAAGGGAGTTGCTTATGCTTACAGTGACCAATGTGACGTGAGGCCGGAGTCATTAACATTTGATAACTTATAATCTATATAAGGGATAGTTACAAATATGAACTGTGTTATATTGCATACTAAAATATTATAAAGTCGACCTATTCAAAAGATATTAGAGCATATAAAGAATAATTACAAATACAAGGCCCTTAATAATTTAAGACAGTATGTATATAGGATAACGTTAGTATGACCCTGACTCTATTTGTACACAGTGGCGGAGCCAGAAATTCAACGTTGGGGGGGCGAGAAAAAAAAATGGAGCTAAAAATAAGGGGGGGCGAGGAAAAAAAATAAAACTAAAAAGAAAAGGCATGGTATTAGGATTTGAACCCTAGATCAAGGAGTATAAATGAGTTGTTAAACTAGAAATAACCATTGAGGCAAGTAACATTTAGTGATATACTTTAGTATTTATTACTATATATTAGTGTTTTTTAAAATTGTTGGGGGGGCGGCCGCCCCCACCCGCCCCCCTATCTCCGCTACTGTTTGTACACTAAATAATAATTTTTGTTGAAATTGAAAATAATAAGAAGACAATGATTTGATGTTTTGAAAATACATACCGAGACTAATTTAACAAAATCCCACAAAATAATATTTTGATATAAATAATAATGATAAATTTACGGTAAAAGATTTCATACTTTGAACACGTATTCGTGTAAAGAAGTCTTAGGACCAGGGGTAGTAGTAAATACCTTTATAACAAATAATGACCAATTAAGGTAGTAATTAGGTTGGATCTAGTTACAAATCACCTCTAATAAGCTGCAATCAAAAGTTATTATAAGTTTAAATAATACTCCGGTTGGGTCCTATAAGTTTACCAAAGGCAAAGGACATTGTCCGTTAACACCACAAGTGAAGTTTTTCCGAAAAGGTATAATAAGTTTCAATAATTTATCATGAATAAAATTTATAACTAAATATTTGGTTACAGTACCATGAATAAAATGTCAAATTTTTAGGGTTTAGGGTTTAGGTTTAGGGAAACATTAGAAAATTATGCACGCACACTAAATTCTACGTGTCCATACTTTATATATAATTGGGTCATTTTTTAATTAATATAAAGGATCCTTATTACATGACTTTTCCTGTTTGAAAAATATATTCATACTAATAAGCTTAAATACTTACAACAATTATTGGATATAATTTTGAATTGCAAGTATGCAACTGTTACTTTCCCAAAATAAATCCGAGCCCTCCATTTTAAAATCGTCTTTTTAATTTTAGCAATTAAAACAAGATAAACCTCTTATAAATCCCTTAAATACTTAGGCAGTTTCAAATTACTAAAACAAGCGCCTCCAAAATAACTTAATAGTCTCTCCACAACTCCACCCCTACTAAAAATGGCTTCCTGTAGTTGATCCTCTAGTTCTAACATCCATGAAATTGAAGAACAATGGAAGCCAATTCGCTTTCCAACAATATCGACTCCAACACTCGTGCACAAACTTGAGTAAAGCACGAAATTTAAAAATATGGGGGTAATTAACTTATGTATGGACAAACTTAAAAATAATAAAAGGGTTTGTTGGGGGAGGGGGAGAGAGGACGGAGATATATTGAGCGCATTAGAGTGAAAAAAATATTTTATACATAGCGTAATAAATAAATAAATAATAAAGAATTTTAAAAAAATAGGGTGGGGGGGGAGAAGAGACACATGTAAGAAAGGAAACCCCGGAAAATCAAAAGTACAAAACCCTTTCTTGGGGAGGGAAGGTGAAAGAGGAGCTAAGTGTCCGCTTCTACCTCCTTTTGGTTCGTTATTTTTTTCGCCGAAGTTTAGTGTGGCGTGTAGAGGTTCTTGTTCGGGTAGAGTAACCAAGCAATTGATTTTGTGTTCGGAGGTTAACTGATCGGGTCGGAGATTCAACCTAGGCGTCGCCTCTTCCATCCCTGCCCTTCGCCACCGCCATTGTTGTCGGTGAGGTAATTATTTTAGGGTTAGGTTTGTTGTTGGAATTGGAAGCGTTTGTTTTGAGTTGTTTCTCTTTTTAGGTTTTGGGTAGTGCCCTGTGTTAGATTCTTTACTTTTGGCTTGTTTTCGAGTCCTTTCTAATCGTTGTCGTCTTATTTGTGTCGGACCATCCCGATCTAGACGGTAAAGGTATCCACGACTGTCTTGTTGTGTCGACCCACCCTAAACTTGACAGTAAAGGTTAGTTTAGGGTTTCAAGTTTTTGAGATTAAATTGTCATTTGTGTGTGTGCTCGTCCTCCTGTGCTTTGCTCTGTGGTAGATTCTAGGTTAGTTAATTAAGATGTTCATTTTAATTATGCGTTTTGGGTTTTTTTTTGTTTTTTCTTGTTTTTTCTAAGAATGGTCTGTTTAAGGTTGTTGCCACAGGTGGTCACCTGTGTTTTTTGATGTTCAGGTTGTAGGTGGTTTATTCCCTTTGAGGTTCAAACGAGTGGTTTGTTGGTAGGTTTGAGAAGTTATTGTGTGGTAAATTGAGTCTATCCATCTCTGAAGTTGATGCTAGAAGAATGGAAGTGATCTCCTTTGAGTTTGGGAGTGAGCTTGGGGGTAATAATTTTAGTTGTTTGGTTAAGGAGGGAGTAATGAGTAATAGAAAGGTTTAGTGTCCTCGGGTTTGGGTTGTCATTTAGTTGTGGAGGGTAACTTTTGTTATTTCTCCTTTTAGGTTAGCGTTGAGGGTTTCTCTTAGTGCTTTCAAAATTCTTTATTTGAATGTTGCTCCCCATTTTATGGCGGTTTATAGCACGGTAAACAAGTTGTGTTTAGACGCTTGTGTGCAAAACACAAGTTCTATTAACCTAGCATGTGACATTGGTTCTCTTTCTCTCTTGTCCTTGTTCCCCAAGTTTTACAGGTGCTTTCAAGAGACTTCTAGTGGCAAAAGACCTAACATCAGCGCCATCTACTATAAAGGAAACACATATGCAAATTGCC
Source organism: Spinacia oleracea (assembly GCF_020520425.1). Classification (NCBI taxonomy): domain Eukaryota; kingdom Viridiplantae; phylum Streptophyta; class Magnoliopsida; order Caryophyllales; family Amaranthaceae; genus Spinacia; species Spinacia oleracea. The sequence continues at coordinate 71,463,529 of NC_079488.1, forward strand.
TTAGCAAGATATCGTCGTGTAAGTGGCGTTAGCAAGGATTTTCAACAATCACGAGCTAAAACGAGAAGAGCACACTGCCCTTGCGTTATCCACTTATCTATTAATATGATTTTTAGTTTAGTATTTATAATGGTCTATAAAGGCTTTAATGTTATTAGTATGTAGTGCAGTTATGTAAGACTCTTTACTTTATGAAATTTTGAGCCTATGTCAAAAAAAAAGATGGGCCAGTAACAAATAGGCTACTTCGTAAACATTTGCTTTATGAAGTCTAAAAATTACTAGGTACATCCGGATGCACTGTGCATCTAAGGGTATTTTGGTCTCTCTCATCTTTTGACCTTTTTCTCCTTATATGTAAGGGGAAAATGTGAGAGGGTGCATCTTATAAGTTCTATCCGAAGTCATGAGAAAAAAATGTAACCCTTCACCGCGTTCCATTGTCATACTACATCCGTTTCAAAATTATATTTACATTTCCCGTTTTAGTCTATTTCATTAATATTCTTTACATTGCGCTTTATACTAATTTTAAATCTTTATTACATTATCTTTCTTACTTACAACATTTACCACTTGATTTTTTAGGGAAACCCATAATCTTGTTCTTGTGTAAAAAATCTTGATTGAATCATACTATTATTTGACTATCCTTATTACTTATAGCATTTTCTTCTGAAAAGTAGACATTAAATGGCTTAACTTTGCTGGATATCTTATTTGAAATTTGAGATACAGATAAGGAGGATTTCTGAATCTATACTGGGTATACCATTAAAATGGTATATTAAGGGCAAAATAATAACTTCAATTTGTATATTAAGGCTAAATGGTGAGTTCAAGTAATAAGTTGAGTCTGACCCACGAAAAATAACATTTATCTTTGACTTGTGAGCACCAAACTATGTTGTTTGGAACCAAATAAAAATGAAACCACGTTACCAAATTATGTTGTTTGGTATCGCATAAGAAAATACAACTACTTTTCTTGTACCAAACTATGTGGTTTGGTACTAAATAAAAATGCAAAATATTAGTATATCATTTCAATGGTATACCTAGTATAGAATAAGACTTCCTCACAGATAAGCGTCACGTGATAGATGAACTTGTTTAGGGACTCCTTAAAATATAATAGAATAGATTTTTTATTGTTTCGAATGAGCCACAAATGCAATATAAATTACAAATGGGGGTGGAGGAATTCAAACTTGAGACCTATTATACACAGGTCATCAGTCTTAACCACTAGGCCAATGCATCATAATAGAATAGATGTTGATTGTAAATATATATAATAATACACTTGTTAATGTTTTTGGTTATATTATTACTCGTGGTTTAAGGTCTGGCTTTAAAAAGTCAAATACGTCTATTAATTTTGGACAGAGAGAGAAATAGGAGGTTACTAACGAGTAACAGGGAATGAGGGAGAAAGGCTAATATCACAGTTTGACACATTACATACGATTTTTTTTAATAAATAAACACGAACGTTAAATAACGATACACGAGTAATATACTCCTAGAAAAAGGACATGTACCATGCATTAACATGGACCACGAAATAAGGATCATCTCCTGCTTCATTTCGTCATGAATTTCCGCAAATATGATGGTGCAGGGGTGTGCACAGTGCTCTTGGTGCACTGGTGTCCAAACGACATGCAATAAATATAAAACGCGGATATCTTGTTGAATCCGGAGAAGAAAAGAACAAACGTTGTTTTTTTGATAAAAAAAGAACAAACGTTGTTCTTTTGTTAAAAAAAAGAACAAACGTTGTTCTTTTGTTAAAAAAAAGAACAATGACTGCTCTGTCCCTTTTTTTTCGTTCTTTTGTTTTTCACTCCATTTTTCTGGTATATATACCTTCTTTTTTATGATTTTCAAATCAGAATTTGTGAAGAGGAGAGAGAAAAACTATGGAAAGGAGAGAGAAACTGTGAAGAGGAGAGAGAAAGTAATGAAAAATTCTCAGATATCGGTTGATTTTTCTACTTCAATATCAAATTCTATTGATTCTTCTTCTTCAAATTTGAATTTCTCTGCTGATAATCCGATTTGTGAAGGTAATTTTTCAATTTTTTAAAACGAATTACTTATTTATGATGATTTTGATTTCCATGTTCATTATTTTCATCATTTCAATTTATTTTGATTTTTTTGATCATTTCGATTTCTGCATTTCTCAATAACCTTGATTAATGTATTTTGATTCTATATTTTGATAATTTTGATGATTAATGTATCTTGATTATATATTTCTGATGATTTTGATTTCTGTTCTTTTTTCGATTTTATATGTTCTTTTAATCTTATCTTTTGTTCTTTTATATATTGGTTCTCATATATGTATTAAGAGATTGTAATAATACAAAAAATAATTATTGAACATGTTGTTCTTTTTTGCTTTAGGTTGTTGTTCTTTGTTCTTTTTTGCTTTAGCTTGTTGTTCTTTTGATATTACACACTTCATATCAAATTGTTCTTTTACCATTTTTGTTGTTCTTTTATCTTTTTTGTTGTTCTTTTTTCACATGGTTAAAATAAGTGTTCTACATGATATGTTCTTTTCTGCTATTTTTAATATTCTTTTTCTTTACTTTATTATGTTCTTTTATGCTCTATTGTTGTTCGTTTTTTTATTGGTAATGTTGTTTTACATGGTTAAAATAAGTGTTCTACATTATATGTTCTTTTCTGTATTTATAATGTTCTTTTTCTTTATTTATAATGTTCTTTTAGGTTCATCCTCTTTTTGTTCTTTTGAGGAATTGCTTTGTTTATTCAGCCTCTCTTCTTGTTCTCTCAGCTGTTTTTGAAGATTTAACATCATTTGTTGCTGGTCAAGTAAAAGCTTCATTTTCTCTTCGATACTGTACTTTTTGAAAAAAGAACAAACATAAAAGAACATTAAGATTTATATCTAATAAACATAAAAGAACAGAACAACAAAACCCAAAAAAAAAAAAACAAGTGCACCGTTCTTATCATGAACATGGCTTGTATTTCTTCTCCTTCCCCCTCTTTTTTTTTATTTTTTTTATTTTTCATTTTCTATATATATAATATTTCTCCTATTGGATTCATAACTTCTCATTTTAGAAACACATTCTTGAGAGAGAAAGAGGAGTGCTTTTAGTTTCTCCCAACAAAAGAGAGATTTTATGAGAGAGAAAGTTCAAAACAAATTTTCTCCTCCTTCTTTCTCTGAAATGTGATTTTAATTGAATTACGTTTACAAAAAACTAGTTTATTAAGCGAAATACTATTTCAATTTCGCTATTTTTTGAATTTTTTTATTCATTCAAAGAGGTTTATGCTGTTGATGAAGGTGCATCGGGTGATTAAGGTAAATTTTCTCGTTCTTAATTCTATGTTCTTTTTAAATTTTAATGTTCTTTTCTTATAACTCTCTATTTCTGTGGCATCAAGACAGTGTGTTCTTTTTTAGAATCAGCAATTGTTCTTTTTACATATTTATAGTGTTGTTTTCAGATATCTTTTGATAAATAAAATAACGGAATTAGAACATAAATTGGTTGAAAAAGAACATTTCCAGAACTTAAAAGAACAAGAAAAAATATAGATCTAGTTTTAAAGTTCATCAAAGGTTCGTCGTTTTATTTTTTAATTAGAACATACTGTAAATTGGTTGGAAAAGAACATTTCCAGAACTTAAAAGAACAAGAAAAAATATAACTGCTTTTTATATTTGTACATTTTGTCTGATTTGTCAATATTAGTGTTCTTTTTGTTAGTGTTCTTTTTGTTAATGTTCTTTTTGTTAATGTTCTTTTGTTAATGTTCTTTTTTTTGCGGTTTTTATTTTTGTTGCGTTTTATTGTTATTTATGTGCGTTTTGGGACAGGTGCACCAAGAGCACCATGCACACCCCTGTACAATCTGAGCGTTGATGAATTTCAACTGCTTCATTTAATCTCCAGTCATCAACAACATGTTCTCTTAGTTTATGCAAATTATCTGCAACTGCTCCCCACACTTGTCTTATGGAACAACATCATAAACTGTGTTACGAATAATAGGACAATAGCCAATAGGGAAGACTTCATAATCTTTAGACAAGTAGTAATTAGACTACTAATTTTGGAATGGAATTATTAAATGTTGATGGACCCTAAATTAATATACTACGTAGTAGTTTGCATTCTCCCTTTAAAAATAAAAAGGTTGACGGACCTTTTGATTTTAGATTTTGGTAAGCATCGGTGATAAGCGCGATAAATCAAACAGCGCCATCGTTCTATGATTTTACTTATATTTTAGTTTAAATTGAATTCGTAATGATTCTTAGCTTAACTCGTTTTTCCTTAGTTTTTATTTCGTTTTGATTGATTTTGTAGGATTTTTGATAGAGTTAGAAGGGAAAAAATGAAATTCAAGCATATGGTGCGCCCGCACAAGCTAGTATAAGGAGATTTCAACATTTTTATCATTTGCAGAAGGGTGCGCCCACACAATGTCAAGAAAAGTTACAGGAACTTTTGAAATTTATAGGTCGAAAATTCTAAGACGGGCAGCGCCATAAGATGATAGTTATCAAGTTCATTTCATAGCAACACATGACAAAGTTCGCTATCATTGCTTGTTTTCAGTTTTAGGTTCTAGATTTTAAAAGTCATTGAAATCATGAATTAAAAAATCCGCAATGTAGAAGGTTCACCACGGTGCACATAAAGCATGTATTTACACTAATATAAACCTGGTCCACAATAACTTAGCATGGACCAGGGCAACGGAGTAATTTGTATGGGCAACATGTGTAACTGTCACGTGACAGTTATTTTGTGATTTTAAATAGTAACTATATGCGTATTACAGTAACTATGTGTTTTAAAGAGTTACTATGTGTTTTAAAGAGTTTCAATGCGATATGTGTCTAGCCCACTTTAAATACGTTTTAAACTTTTTTATTTTTCAAAATTTCAGATCTACATTCTGTTCATTTCTCTTTCATTTCTCTCTCTTCATTTTCTCTCTCTTCATTTTCTATCTATGCTTTACAAAATTTAGCTCAAATTTCTAGGTTTTTTTCGATTTTCTTCGTAATTATCTTATAATTCTTACAATTGGATTTATTAGATGAGGAAAAATTAGAGGAAGTAGTAGATCAAGAAGGAGGTTCGTCGTTGCCGAAATCGAATCGAAGAATTTGCGCTCGCCTACAAATCTTCGCAAGAATTTTTAGAGATCACATCTCGGTTTGTTGTTTTTTAAAGAATTTTAAGTCTATTTTTATTTAAAATTGAAAATATTTGTTGTTTTGGAGAAATTAATGTTTGTGTTTTACCGAAATATCGTTTTTACTTCGCGAATTCGATTAGTGACTTCACGATTTTAAATAGTAACTATATGAGTAATACAGTAACTATATGGTTTAAAGAGGTACTATGTGATTTTAATGGTTACTATATGTGTACAATAGTTACTATATTATTTTAATGGTTACTATATGTGTACAATAGTTACTATATGTGTACAATAGTTATTATTTTGTTGAGTGATTTGAAATGTTTGTTGTTTTGTTGACATTAGGGTTAGTGTTTCACATAGTTAGTATATAAATGATATAGTCACCTTTGTTTTTAATAGTCACTGAAATATTCGTTGTGTTTATGTTAGTTTTTTTTTTAGAGTAACTTTATTTTTTAAAAAGTTACTATAACTTTAAAACAGTAACTATGTGTTTAAAATAGTTACTATATTTTTTTAGAAAGTTATTATAAGTTTAAAACAGTAACTATGTGTTTAAGATAGTTATTATGTTATGAACAGTTTATAGTGACTTTTTGATAAATAATACTTACTATACGATTGCATTATGTACTATGTTATTTAGAATATGTTTTTGTCCGCTTCTTAGATAGTGACTATATGATTATAATGGTTACTATATGTGTACAATAATTACTATAGTATAATAATAGTCACTATATGTTTTATATAGTTACTATATGGTTTATATAGTTACCATATATTTGAAATAGGTATTATGTTTATTTTATCATGATTTGTTACCATATGTTTATTTTGTTATTTTTATGTTCTTTTTATTTTTCTCTATGTTATTAGTAATAAGAGTGACTATATTATTATGACAGTAACTATATGACTATAACAATAACTATATATGCATTTCTGCAAATATCTTACCATCATTAGTTCTAAGAGTTATTGTATGATGTATAATAGAAACTATATGTTTTACATAGTTACTATGTCATTTTTCACACGTAAATGTTAAATTATTAACTTAGTTTATATATTATTAATACAGAATACAAAGATGATTCATCTATAATTGAAGTCGTGCGAAGAATAACTTCTGCAAGGAAAACAAAAGCAGGAGAAGAAAAAGAAAAAGAAAAAGAAGAAGAAGAAGAAGAAGAAGAAGAAGAAGAAGAAGAAGAAAATGTTGACCACAATGAAAACCGAGGACGTGGTAGAAAAAAGAGAGGACGCGGGCGTCGAAGGAGAGGACGTGTTGGTGTAAACAAGGGACGTGGACGTAGCGATTAGCACTTTTTAGTTCAAAAACATTTGAGTTTAATGTGTCTTATTGAATAGATGTAAATAATTAGAATGTTGTAGCTAAAAACAACTAATCATGTAGTTAATGTTTTCTTAATTATTGTTCAAGAGTTATAATTACTCTTACTTTTGATATAGTCACTCTTTTTTATTTCAGTAATTATATGAAATAATAGTAACTATAATCGAAAAAGTTACTATATGACCTCTAAAGCATCTATATTATATTGTTTATTTTAAAATATAATTCGTAGTAATTGTTCTACAGTTAAAATTACTTTTCTATATGATTTAGTTACTCTTTAGATAGAATAGTTATTGTTATCGAAATGGCTATATTATTATTTTTTCATGGTTACTATTATGAAGATATAGTTACTTTACAGAACATATAGTTACTCTTTGGATAAAATAGTTATTCTTATCGAAATGACTATATTTTTTTCATAGTTACTATTATGAAGATATAGTTACTTTACAGAACATATAGTTTCTAATTTTTTATATTATATTGTTTATTTTAAAATATAATTCGTAGTAATTGTTCTACAGTTAAAATTACTTTTCTATATGATGTAGTTAGTCTTTGGAAAGAATAGTTATTCTTATTGAAATGACTATATTATTATTTATTCATAGTTACTACTATGAGGATATAGTTAGTTTACCGAGCATATACTTACTCTTTGGATATAATAGTTATTTATATCGAAATGACTATACATTTTTATATAGTTACTATTATGAAGATATAGTTACTTTACAGAACATATAGTTTCTATAATTTATTCTTTTTGTCGACAAGAATGAATATATAATTAATCTTATTTTTGAAATAGTTACTCTTTTAATTTTGATAACATTAATTATATGATTATAATAGTAACTACATAATAAAAAGAGTTATTAATAGTGACTATATCATGCATAATAGCAACTATATGTTTGAAATAGTTACTATGCGTATTATTATGTTCTTAATTTGTATGTTATTTTTTCTACTCTATATTACTAGTAATAATTAAGAGTAACTATATTACGAAGACAGTAACTAAATGATTATAACACTAACTATGTCTGGAACTCTGTGACTATATGACCATCAATAATAGTAATAGTAAATATATCATATATAATAGTAACTATATGTTTGAAATAGTTACTATGTGTAGTATTATGTTCTTTATATGTTCTCTTTTCTACTCTATATTATTAGTAATAACAGTTACTATATTATGACGACAGTAACTATATGACTATAACAATAACTATGTTTGCAACTCTGCAAGTGGACATCATTAATAGTAAGAGTAACTATATCATTATAATAGTAACTATATGTTTTAAATAGTTACTGTGTATTTTTATGTTATTTTTTTTCTACTATATATTATTAGTAATAACATTTACTATATTATGACGAAAATAACTATATGACTACAAAAATAACTATGTTCGTAACTCTGCAAGTGGATGACCATCATTAATCGTAAGATTTACTATATCATGTATAATACTAACTATATATTTTAAATATTTACTACTCCATGTTTAATCACCAGATACGCCTCTATGGAGAGGCCTTGACATTTTTGTGCGTAGTTTATCCTATAAAGGCAGCTTTTAGCAGATCTAATTAACAACTTCAGTCATAGACTATAAACAAATTAAGTCAAAATTATTTCTTTTACCCGCGACAAAACAAAGTGGAGTTGAGATTCTGATGCTTATTGTAGATGAAACAATAATTGTGAATGATTTATCCATATAGGTGTGCTTATCACTTCCGTAACCAACTTAAACATGAAGCTTCACCGACACACTGCACTTCACCGGCGATGGTAGAATCTTCGCCGGATAATTGAATCAACGACAACATCGTCGTCACTATTGAGAGGCTCACTGTCATCGTCATCATCGTTGAAATTGTCATCGTTGGAGATAGGTTGGTCCTCTTTGGAAGCCATGGGAAAAGGGAGGAGAGAGAAAATGGAAGGGTGGTGTGCTGTGATGCCTGTGAAGGTGGAGAAAGAAGGGGAAGGATGTGGGTTAGGTCACGTGAAATCCTACTGATTCATTGCTACTAATTTACGAAAACACCCTGGTCCATGCTAATTTTAGTGTGGACCGGGTCCATGCAAGTGGGATTGTAAAGCATGGTGCACCTTAAGAACACTAGTATATAATTGAAAGAACATCTGGTTACGAGAAAAGAACATGCGTATTTTTTTTTTTTAGATTTTTAATAAATAGTAAAATAATATATTATTTTTATAACAAAAAAGTGAAATATTATACCGCATGTTTTTTCGCCGTAGTGTCATGTTCTTTTGCTTATGCACATATGTTCTTTTGGTGCACCATGCTCTATGTGCACCACAGTCCATAGTCCACGGATTGATAGTAAGCCTATTAGTTTTAGAAACTGAAAACAACAAAATGAAAACTACGTTTATGATTTCCATACTTTTATTTTTAGTTTTCTAAAAAACATAAAACTAGAAACAAAAAACGACACGTAACAGGGCCTTGGATACAGGCTATCATCAAGTGTCTGAATCAAGTAGCAGAGAAGGCGCATAACTTTGTAGAAACATATACATATTCCTTCTATAGTTGTATTTCAATGAGACTGTCGATAAATCCGAGTAAATCTACCGACATCCAACATTAGAATTACAGTGGGGAGGCAAAATTCACCTCTGGAGGAATTCATGAGAAGGAGAAAATTAATCTCTTTACAAACTATACTTATTTACAGGCATCTAGCTCTGCTTCAATGGTATTTAAGTTTCTAGGTCACCCAAAAAAAGAGGATAATTTCAGCACAATCATTCCTCTTATATTTTACAAAAAAGGAAGAGATGATGAAAAAAAATGTACCTTGATCAATGCAGCTTCCTCGGAAATTATACTATACGATCATCATCAAAAACGGCAAAATAGAGTGAAGTTCACACCCTAGAGTATCGGTACGTGTCACCAGTTTTCAAACCACTCCGGGGTGTTGAGTTGTTCGACATTCCGAAGGGGTGAAGATGGTGCCGGGGAAGTATCACCGAGGTAGCTCTCTAAATGGTGATTTATCCGAGAAACGATTTCATCAGGAACGGGGATTTTATTATGATCTGTAATCCCTTCCCAGTCAACTCCAGAAAACCATTGATGATTTTTGACAGAATCAGGTCCATCGTTTCCAAGTCTCTTGGTTTCATCAACTTCAAGTAACTGGATAATGAATTATAAGAGTTGTTCAGATAATAAAAACTGAAATATAATTTAACCAAAGGTAAACTCAAGGTATCAACTATTAAGTACGATAGTGTAATGTGAAGGACCTTGGTTATAAGATCGGTGGCTTCAGGACTGCAAGAATGAGAAAGATTAAAATGCCCTTTTGCGATTCTTGCAACTGTATCAAGCTCGTTCTCTCTCCACGATCCAAAAGGCATTTCCCCTTGCAGCATAAAATATATCAGAACTCCCAAACCCCACCTGCAGGAAAATTGCTTGTTAAAAGAAAGTACCAAAAAAAGAAACATAAGTTTTTTATCAGCAATCAGCATTATAAAAAATAGTTCGAGATGGTAAGATATGACCATAAAGTGAGTAAAACAAATTAATTTAATTGAACCCAAATTTCATCAACAGATTCATAATTGGTCAGGAAAATACATCTCCATGCATTCTCGTGAATCGATTTTAAGGAAATTCCCTATGAAGAAAGGGGAGAGGCGTATAACTTCAGTTCGAATAGAGATGAGATAGAGAAGGAGAAGAAATCCTTTTTTCCTCTAAAAATATTTATAAAAATAAAATTAAAAAAATTACCCTTTGCAAGGAAAATGGAAAATCTTCCCGCATTCTCATCTTTACAATCAGTTAACAAATGGAGTAATAATATGAATCTCGGGACTCAGTACTAAAATGTTATAGTACTATCAGAGTAGATTTGCAGAACCAAACACCACAGAGACTAGAGGAGAAAAGGTGTTCATCATATGAATATTACCAGTCAGCAGGGTAACCATGGCCGTTACCCAGTATTATCTCTGGAGATAGAGAATCTGCCATTCCACTGATTGTGTTTGCCCTCTCACCAGATAATTGCTTCCCAAATCTGAAGTCTACAAACTACAAACATAAAACATTCATCATACTATCCTCTGAGCTATGTTCATGAGAAGCAAAAGAACACTGTTGTTGGAACTAAATCATGCAAATACGGATTCTCATGCAACTCACCTGTAGGCGTCCATCTTGATCACACATCAGTACTTCAGGAGAAACACCTCTGTATAGAATACCCTTCTGTAGAATCATGTGAATACAAAGAAAAATGAGCAAGTGAACCCCAAAGTTCCTTAGTGGATAAACAAGACAAGAATAACTTCATGAAATAGCCTTCTCAGACAAACCCAAAAGAGGGAATGGTGCAAAAAATATTAAAATTAATTAAACATTTAAACTACAAAAAGAAATAAAAATAAAGCAAGGAGTAGTTAACGGACCTTGTGGAGCTCTTCCAGTGCTATAACAACATAGGCAGCATAGAACCGTGCAGATGACTCATCAAGTGGTTTATTTAGGATTGAAACCAACGGACAAGCCAGACATGTATCCAGTAGTATTCCAACATGCGTTTCATCAGCACACGTGCCTATAACTTGTGGTAAGCATACGGAATCGCTCAAACTTTTCATCAGGTTCTTCTCCTTTAGTACCTGATCTTCCTTACCAAGCATTTTAACCTTCTGCTTCCAAAACCTTTTCAAGCTAAGGAATTTTTCTGCACAAACCAATATTGGTTCACATAAGAATCTATCAACCATTCAGAAACTCTAACAACACCATTATTCTTCAATTATCTATCACTTATGTCGAAACTACGATGCAAGGAAACAGGAACGAGGAAATAAATATCATGACGAACAAAGATGGTAATGGGCCTAATTGCATATTCCAGAAAATGAGGAACAGAACCTTATGATGAAATTGGTTTTATAGAAGTGCTAACCTAAATTTTACAGATAATTACAGCATAAATATAGTTAACTTTATTGGCAGCATCTAAATGCCAGGGTGAGGGAAAACCCTAAAGGTAAAGATCAGTAATCAAAACAAGAGGTCCCTCCTTAAGCATTTAGAAAATTCACAAACAAGATGTTTCAGAAAAGAAAACAGATTCCATCGTAATTGTAATGCAACATAAACCAACAAAAAGCCCAGGAAAGGAAAAGCTTAAAAGACAAGGCCCAGAAGTTAACTAAGAGCTTCTCCCACCTGAACCTTTCAGAAATACAAGTCCAACCTCACTGCAGTCAGTCGAATACAAGCACCTTCTCCATTCCTACAAGGTCAAAGACATAAGTTATTCAAGTGCATGTTTCATTCAAGACATGAAACACCCATGTCTAAAACATATTCAATGATTCTTTTAAGACATGAAGCACCAATGCCTGGAACATAATCTAATGATCCTCACCAAATCAGAGAGTTGAACTTTGTTTTGGACCAATGGTTGAATATTTGTTTCAAGTTCCTTGTCTAAGACCACCGGAAGCTCCTTCAACCTGAACCATATCAAGCAACCTGAATTAAAGATTTCTGTCTCAACTGTTAACTCTTAACACAGGAACTCCTCTAACAATGAGTTTACTTACTACACAATGTAGCAAACATACTTTTGATCCTCCAGTGAAATTTTTGTCAGTGGACCAGCAACAATATCGAACCGGTCTTTTGTTAAAACAGAACAAACGACGTCCCCAACAGCACATACTGCCAACTGACTAATTTTCTCACCGAAAAGTGCCCACTCTCCAAAATAACTTCCCTCGGATTTCTCTACCAACACTCCTCTGTTACCGTGTTCCTCATTATTCTCGATTAGATAATCACACTTCAAGCTGCCGACATTCGGACTCAACAAAGCATCGACATCAAATTCTATCCTTACTCTTCCCTTCTGGATTATGTACAATGCAGATACACAATCATGCTGCAAGGAAGTACAAGAAACAAATCATCAGACATTTTACTAACACATAAAAAAAGACCTTTTTCCAACAGTAGCATTACCTGTTCAACTATTGACTGCCCATCAGAATAAGAAATTTCTGACAGAGAATTCGCTATCTGACTAAGCTGTAGGATTGTTAATCTTGAAAGAAGATCCACCGATCGTAGAAGTTTCAGGGATGACAGATTTGAAAACTCCGACATTAGAATTCCTCTAAAATCTTCTCTTTTCAGGGTCCACAAAGTTCCACCAGTCACACAACGCACGGAGGCCTGAAGTGGTTTATTATTCCTGCAGGACAGAAGCTACAATAAGTGGTATTACCAGATTGTTTAATGTCAGTATGTCACCTAGTTACTCGAAAGCTGAACAGAAAATTGAACTATTGTTTACTGTTCAGAACTTCAGACAGGTCTTTCAATAGTCAATAGCAACACAACCTCAAGCTAGTAATTACATCAAGAAAAAATGCCACTTTACCATGCGCGTATACAATTTGTGCATAGAATTTGGAAAAGATAAGGCCATTTTAGTATTTTACCAGTATTATTTCACGTTCCTACTTCCTACCAATTGGGCGACATTTGGATGGTAATAACTTAAGTTTCTTTCATTCTAATCCTTTTCCTTTCTAATTCGTTAGCTAACAAAGAATTCTCTCAAGTTCCTACTTACTAAACCAAACAACAGCACTGTTAACTTTTTCCTTTCTCTTCTCTTCTCTTCTCCTCTCTTCTCTTTCCTTTCTTCCTTTTCAACCAACTTAGAAAGCTATAAGCTAACCAAGCAAGTGAACCGGGGAACAGCTACTGATCCACAAAATCCATATCTAACTATTCCAACCAAAGAACACTAGGTACTCGCTAATGAAAACCACTATTCTCTCCAACTGGTAGAAGAGTATAAATTAACATTGCACGGTGTATTCAATGGAAAAGAAAACTCACATTAACGCCAGCTCCCCAAAGCACGATAACTTTTCAGCTGTGTATCGCTGTAAAACTCTTGGTACCTCACCGTGTTTCTCCTCCTGTGTGGCAAAAACCTCAAACTCTCCATTTCCAACAACAAAAAAGCAATCACCTTCACCACCCTGCAAAATCAAATAAAGCTCAGACATGTATCAAATTTTAGGTCACAGTCTTGTTTCCCATGTTCAGGAAATGAAAATATGTAATAAAACATCATTTATTACAACGTCTCCTAACTTTCACCCATCTTTGTTAAACTTGAACTGTTTAAATATTTGTATCTACTGTTGGTACCTTCATAAGTAATTTGGGCATCCAAAAGAAAATTTTGACATAATAGTTGAGGCAGGGTTGAGGAGAGTAAGATTCACATTTATGCCTCTCTCTCAAGCTTGGTATTACACACACTACCCCAAGCCCCCAACCCCTCCTCCCTCCCAACGTAAGGAATTGATCCAGGGCCACACCCAAAATCAAGTGGGGTTCTCACTAACCAAGCTAGCCACACTCCTAGAATATTGCAAGATACAACACGAACCAGAAAAAAAATATTACAAACTCCTCTAACCCCTTCAAAGGAAAAATACTTATGTGTCATTAACCAAGACTTACGACATTAAATTTACTCTTACATGACTTGTCCATAACAACAAACATCGAACCTCTATAATCTGAATACATAACACCAAGTCAATGACCGTGTGAATCACCAAGGTTTTGATTATTTTCTATGTTCAAGAAACCTAAACACCAGTTAATATTAAATTCCATTAGCAGATTATCTCAACTTCTTAAGTTAATCCATATGCAAAGACTTGTTACCAATAATTAACCTCCAATCTTTCCATATTATCTATAAGAAGATATGTGGCTACCTGCTGCACAACAATATCCCCGGCCTGAACCTCAACTCTTTGCATGCAATCCAACAGGACCTGGCACTGAGAATCAGTAAGCTTTCTGAAGAGGAAATGATCATGTAATGCCCGCTCAATATGTGCCTGTCACATTGACATAGAGATACGACAAGCTTTTACCACTGGAAGGAAGGAAGAAACCAGAATTCACATGAAAACAGTTTTATGTCATCAGTGAGATTCTTTTAAACGAATACCTCTTCTTCCCAAGTCTTCCTGTGTGCTGGAGATGAAGGCAACCAAACATTTCCACTCTCCAAAGAACTTTCAATGGCACGAAGGCGAGCTCGTGATACATCATGCCTTACACGTTGGTTCCTAGAATTCATGCTCATAGTTGCAGGGGACTCTGATCCAGTTAACTCCACAACTTGAGGAGTAGAAGGAATCATAGTGGGACCAGGACTTGTAGTTCCCTCCATAACCTAGACACAATGTAACAAACAGCGAATAGATTAAGCAAGGAATTGATGGTTAATCGCACACAAAAAAGTCCACCAAATTGATGGTTTCCGAAGTAATCTTACATTATTTAGCCCATTAACATGCACTACTATTATAGTTATATCATCCGTACGAGTTTCATATTGCAACCAAAGCCGGTATGATTCAGCAACAATAGCTGCACAAGCATCACGAGGGTCTTTATGTAGTGCTACCTGGAAAGAGAAGATTAAATCCAGAGACAGATATATAAAGGATTAGGATCCCTAAAAAAAAAGGATTAGGAAATACTCCTAACATTATTTAGGAAGGCCATAATTGTTAATGGGACAAAAGGATCAATGTAGAAAACAATTGTTCTTGTCAGAACATCTACCACTAACCGGTGCAACAAATCAAGGCAGGTCAGAAAAGCAAAATCAGAAAGCTGGCAAGAAATTTTGGGAGGGTGGACAATGAGAATGTACTGCTGTGGTATCTCAAGGGACAGAACGAAAAGTATGTTAGAGGAGAAAAAACAGCCTTTTACAGTAACCATAACCAGACAAGTAACCATCTATGAATAAGCGGAAAAGTTGCCAGGCGGCCCAGCCTCAGAGGTAGGCACAGGAATTAGAACTATTGAGGAGAAAAGTGATACGAAGTATGAAATTCCATCACTTCATAAACCTTGAATCACTCCTATCTTAAAACGCATTGCTTTATGGCCAAACAGAAAAGATTATCAGATATTGAAATTTTAACGAATGGTATATGGAAAATTGACATTAACAGTCCCAAATATGTGCGGCCTTCTTCAAAAGGTCTCAACTTTTGATTAACTCAAGGTGGTCCCAACTTTTAGGAATGTCATCTCAAAACAGCCCTCGCCCATAATTAACCTGCTCAACC
The DNA here is from genome assembly GCF_020520425.1 of Spinacia oleracea. Taxonomy (NCBI): domain Eukaryota; kingdom Viridiplantae; phylum Streptophyta; class Magnoliopsida; order Caryophyllales; family Amaranthaceae; genus Spinacia; species Spinacia oleracea. Next base: position 71,479,329 of record NC_079488.1, read on the forward strand.
GATCAATATAGCTACACTTGAAACTGGGCAGGGAGGTGAACAGAGAAAGAAATAAGGGTGGTAGAGCTGGGTTTTGGTGACTATTTTAATCGATATGCATGAGCCCTGTTTTGAGATGATACCCCTAAAAAGTTAGGACCGGCTAGAATTAATCAAAAGTTGAGATCTTTCAAAGCAAACCGCCTATAATTGGGACTGCTGATGTCAATATTTCCAATGATATATAGATGACTTCATAAGACGATAACATGATCTAAATGGGGAGAGAGGTTAGTGTAATGATAGACGGGAGTCACAAGCCGGAAAAGGAACAGGATGAATTTGATTGATGATTCTAAAAAACAGAGTAAAGGCCTGATAATACAAGCTTTCGAGAGGCTTGCTATCTCCCAAATTAAAAAATAAATTAAAGAAAATCTCAACAACATTCAACCTTCCTTCTTTCTCTCATCCTCTAAATATATAGAATTTCTGATTCTGTTTCCCTTCTATCTCCTCCAACTAATTTCCTTTTGTTTCAAGGTATTCCTAACAAAGTAATTATACAGTGCCCACTTTACAGCCTTTACCCCTGCCCAGTAGGCCAGTTTGCCCAGTTCAATGCAGCTTAAAGGGCAAAAAACAAGAGATTCGTAACTGTTTATGAAATATGAGTTTGGCTAAAGGAATAAGTAAAGATTTATCATAGGTAACTCCAAGTTCAGGGATTACAAATGAAAAACAGGGAGCTAGCGGCTTATATTTTCCATGAATCACGGACACAGATGCCAACACCGTATATCCAAATTAATCTCGGAGCCTGATATATAAGAAAGCAACTTACTACAGATCTAATCTGAACTTAATTAAACGCAAATTCGTTTACAAGAAACTCCCAAGTTAACCATCAGAAAAGATCTTCCTATGTAAAATTCTTCCACGACACAAACCATCACCATAAAACAAAGGAAACAAAACACTCACCATATCAACCACAGTTTGGCTTGAAAGAAACTCGAAGACACCATCACTAGCAATGACAAAAAAAGGATAATCTGGTGTAAGCTCCATGACAACTATCTCCGGGTTAGCAACAACTCCAATTGTTTCAGCAATGGAATCACCAACACTTCTAGTGAAAGCCGTACCCGGATACATCCCATTCTGCACCCATAACCTGGGAGGATCACCTTCATCATCTTCTTCAGTACCCCAAGACTGCACATCTGGATTCTTTAACCCTTCAATCTGATCAAGGGTAAGAACTCTTGCTCCACAAAGCTTGACTCGCTCAAGCTCATCAGTACGGAATGGAGTTTGATCAATTGAAAGATCAACAGCCACTAAATCCTTCCCTCTCCTCTGGGCTACAACAGCTCTCGAGTCACCTGCATTGGCAACATATATAGTCCTACCCCTAACCAATATTGTAATAGCAGTAGTACCACTCATGCTATCATCTATACTATCAGCATGCAATTGTGAATTAGTTGTTAAGAAAGCAGCATGACATGCTTCAACAGGATCAACATGAAATCGACTACCCCTCAATAAATTTTCACACAACTTGCGCTTTACAAACTGCGAGCATTCAGCCCCATATTCTCCATGCCCATCAAATACTCCAAGGAAATGATCATTCGGGTCTGTCCCAAATGGTGTATGAATGCAGAAGCTATCCTGGTTAGCCTTATCAAGAGCATCAGGATAATAACCCCTCTGAGATAAAAATGAGTATCTCAACTCATAATTTTCGGATGGTACCCTAACTGTTCTCCCTCCATCAGGTGGTAAAAACTGAGCAGATACTCTAGAAAGCCTCTTTATACCAGCTTCAGTGTCCCTACCAAAGCTCAACTGGTTCAATTCTTGAACTTGATCATCCTGCCCTTCAGATTTAGCAGGAGAGAAGACATCTATCTCTGCACCCCTCGCATTTTCAACCTGTTTAATTCGCGCTTCTCTAGGAATACAAACCTGACCTATACAAGATCTTGAATAAACACAGCCCATCACTCATAAACTATAACTGAGGCAAACCCATAAGCTGAAATTCTCAACACATTCATCAACTTCAACATTACCAACTCTGGTAAACACAACTTATGCAATTTAACCCAACTAAAACCCTCCACCAAATCACAAATTCTAACAAACCATGTTCCTCAAATTGGCAATGATCTCTTCTACCCAAATCGACGTTGGCAGACTGCGGCGTGGTCGATTTTTGACAGCTCTACTTGAAACAATGAGTGATCTTATCCAAACTGTTCAAACCAAAAATAAACATCAACCCCATAATTACTTGAAATATTCAATTTGCAACTACCCAAAATTCAAAACAATGAGCATCAATATTGTCACTCAAATTTACTAAATAGAATCAAATAAATCCATTTATAATAAACCAAAAAAATCGATTATTTTATGCTAATTTATTAACAAGCGTGACACCCTTATCTATAAATAATTGAGAACAAATAAAAAGACCCACATTCAAAAAGTACAGCAGAAAAAGAAAAAAAAAAGCAGAAAGACAGTTAAATGAAGTTGTAATTGAAAATAAATAATTGGACTTACAATAATTTCTTCTCCTTATTCCCTTTATTGGAATTGAGTGCTTGATCTGACACCAATTCTCTCCTATAATAAATAAAAGAATAGAGAAATTAATTTATACTTAAAAGGAAAATTAACAAAAGGGAAGTCAAAGAATGAACAAAAACTTACAAAAGCAGAGAATTTTGCAGAAATTTCTTACTAAAAATAGTGTGGAATTATGTCAAATGGAAAACTGGAAATGGGGGAGTTAAGTTCTCGAGTTTAAGGAGGACAAGAAGGCGGACGTGTCTAAGTAGGGATCATATCATGTGTGAGATTAGGAGGAGAGAGAAAGTGAGAAGAAGAAAAAAAAAAATAGAGTAAAAAATTTGGTTATGGTAACATTGCATGTGTGGGAATGGTGAGCAAATTGAGTGAACTTTGGACTAGACTTCAACGACTCATCTATTTTTACTCCTGGAATCTTGCAATTTGGAAGGGATTTCCTTCTTTGAATATCTAACCGACTGGTGTGGTACCGGCAATTTGTATTATACACCTGGCTTATTGTGTAACCCGATGAACATTCACTTAATACCTTGGTAAATTAATTGCTTTCAAGCTTAACCCATACAAAGTCATCCTAGAATGTACTTGAAATACAACTTAATTAATCCAAAAATATATGTTAGAGTGTATAGCTATGATTAATACAATTACTTCAGGTGGATAGTTTGTTAATTCTTTGTTACCGTTATTTGTGAGGTGGATCATATGGAGATTGGAGAATAATTGCAGAGTTGAATTCAAGATGGTAATGGTGATCAAGGATTATGTCTATACTAGTACTATGGGAAATAAGTTATTGTTATTAAGAATTGTTGGACTCTTTCGAGGTAACTTTTATGTTCAGCAAAATTACTTTATGCCCTTGTGTGTGTTAATTATTATTTTATATTTATATATGATCATATATACATGGCCATGAATATCATGAATTGCATTTATATTTGATTGTTAATTAATTTGATTGATATTGTGAAATTGTTTATGGTATTGTTCGGAAATAATTTGTCTATTAAAATAGATTTCAAAATGATAAATGTGATCCGTATTTGTTTTGTTGGCATTGGATTATGAACGGATATGGAAAAGTGGGCAAGGTACAGGCGGAGGAAAGATCTTAAAAATTAAGCTAAGACCGGAATGGTCGAATATAAGTAATGTGTTGTGTTTAAAATTAAAGCAAGACCAGAATGGTCGAATATACGTGATAAGTTTTGTTCTGTAATAATTAAGATATTTTGTATCCAAAGTCTGTCCTCACCACTGATTTGTGAAGGGAATGATCAATGTCAGCTATACGTTTTCAAAGATAACCATACTCTATTTCCGAACAATTGCTAAGTTATGTTTTGAAAACTATTTGAACAAATGGTTTGAACTAAAAACGTTTTTACGGGCTGAAGTAAAGGTTACGAGTTTTCCACTCATTTTGGAATTTTTGTTTTTTCTATGTCTTCTCTCTATAAGCAGGTTGAGTGGAGGCTGGTTGTATTTAAGAGATTGTAAATTATGTGTTACAAATTAAGGTTGTATTTACTTGTGATATTAGATTGTGAATTGTTTGTAAGTTTGATTGTGAATTAGAAATTTATATTTATTTAAAGATTAATCATTCGAGTTATTTAAGGTTGTTTTGTGGGCCCATAACCCACAGGTCCAGGATCGAGTTTAAGATTTAAGGTTAATTATTCTGCTGCGTGTTAAGAGTTAATTGTGATCATTAAGGGTTAAGTGTTGTTTATTAGCAGCTCGAAAGAGCGGGCTGTTACATGGAGAATGATTTTAATGTACGCGGCAAGTAGAACATTTAATTATATTTTCTTTGAATTTGAATTATATGTTCTTTTACAGTATGTTCGTTGCGTATGAACGATATGGCATTGTACACCCGGGTCCATAAACCACATTTTGCGTTGTACCTCGTGTAATACTCAAATATATTTTTTATTTTTTTAGTCAAAATCATATTGGATTTTTGATAAATTTAATATAAAGTAAATTGTATTTTGTAGATTGATAATCTGTGTTTAATTGAAATTTCGAATTTCGTTGGACAATTTACGGAATTATTTTGGTTGTATGATTTTTTCAACTTCCCTAATTTTTATTTTTATTTTGCAATAGCTAAACATTCCCTAAAATTGTTACTTCAAATCATTACCTATATTAAAATCCCATTAAAAAAACTATTTATATCTTGTATGTATTATTAAAACTCAATGGCAATGCATGTTATCTCACCATACTAACAAACAATATTTTATGCAAGTAAAAAATAAACAGATACTACCATCAAATAATGAATCCATGTTTAATATATACTACCAACGAGAGGTAGGTACTACGCTTGGAGAGAAAAGAAAATACTTAATGGATATTGATGCCCCTGGAGCATTAAGTGTAGCTGACCTGTGTAAGAATGTGAGAATGGTAGAGGAGAATGGAGAACATGTTGTCACGCCTAAAGTAGCGGAGGTTGCCGAGCAACCCCGCGAAGAGAAATGATAGGTCTTTCGTGGAACTGTCGGGGGTTGGGGAGTTCTCGAGCAGAAAATGCACTCAAGGGAGTAATCCGTATTGAGCATCCCCATTTTGTCTTTTTCTCGGAGAAAAAATTAAAAGGTGGGGAATGGGAGAGTATAAAACGAAAGATTAATTTATATAATTTTCATAGTGTGGATTGTGAAGGGGAAGGTAGGCGTAGGAGTGGAGGTTTGGCAATGTTTTGGAGTGACTCGATTGATCCCTCCTTACAGTCATCGTTTCATAATCACATGGTTTTGTTTTAACAACGGACGCGGGTGAAAAATGGAGACTAACAGGAATATACGACCACCCAGAGGAAGGTAGAAAATGGAGGACATGGAGTCTCTTGGAAATTTTAGGAGCAGGTAGCACCATGCCATAGATATGTTTCGGGGACTTTAACTGCATTCTTACCCATGAAGAAAAGAAAGGGGGGGAACCCAACGCACCAGAATATCATTGATGGGTTCCGTAATGCGGTAAGATGGGCAACATTCATTTTGAAGGTCCACCTTTTACTTAGAATAACAATAGGGGAGAGGGAGATAACACACATGAGCGCTTGGATAGATAGTTAGCTACAGGGGAATGGATTGAAGCTTACCCGTGCTTTTGGGTTGAACACCTTCTGAAAACGACGTCCCGACCACGTCCCGGTCAAGATACATATTCAACAGCGGTTATTGGCTAGTAGACGCAAGGGAAAGAGAAGAAGGGGTTTTAAGTTGGAGAAGGAGTGGTTACGCGACAGTGAATGTGGTAATTGTTAGGTTATGAACAATCTAAGGTCATGTGGAAAAACCATAAATTGTCAAAATCCAAATTAATTGCACATAATCAATTAGCATAATTCAGATAACATACTTTGTGATGCGTGCCTTCCCTAGCTGCTACCCAACCGAACAAGAACAAGTTAAAACGCCAAAAGTCGTCCCTCCGTAGAAAGTCCACAACACGTTTGGATCCGCCTTAAGTCGTACCAACTAGGATATAAACTAAGGTTTTATGAATTCGGGATCTCACTTTATGTGATAAGAAAAGTATGTATTGATGTGTGTTAATTCATGATCGTAGGTCATGTATTTATAGAAAAATAGGAAAAACCCTAGGAGCCAAAACCCTAGAACGAATTTAGGAAGTTTTGGGAAATTTTCCAAATCTCCAAAACCCTAAGGGATGGGCGACCACCTTGGTGCAAAAGAAATGCCTTGGGGGCTTCTTGTGTGTGTTGGTCTAGCCGCGCGCGCGCTGGTCGTTGGGCCTGGCGTGTTGTGCAGCGCGTTGGTCCTTGCTGCCTGGCGTGCTTCGCTGTGCGTTGGGCCTTGCTGCATAGCGTGCTGCGATGTGCGTTGGGATGGCTCATCGAGCGATGGGGTGGCCTTGCACTAGCCTGTCGCTCGTCGTGCTTCCGATTGGTTTTTCCGATTCTGGAATATTTCCGACTCGAACAATATTTCCGTTTCCGATAATGTTTCTATTTCTGATAATATTTCTGATTCCGACAATATTTCCGATTCCGATTCCGACTCGAACTAGAGTTGTTCGAATTCTAGAGGCAATCCGATCTGGGCAACAACTCCGGTTGGTTCTTGAACCTCACCATAGATCTCGGAGTTTCAACCTGAATACCATCTTGAGTATTCTCTAGAGTTTATTGTTTGATTCGAAGTTCTTCGAGGTCTACTTTTCTCCCACTTGTCATTTTGGAAATGTGTTGTCTTTCCAAAAAGATACCATCTCGAGCAACAAATACCTTGTTCTCAGATGTATTGTAGAAGTAATACCCCTTTGTTTCCTTTGGGTATCCCACAAGGATAAATTAGTCAGATTTTGGTTGAAGTTTGTCTTCAATTAATTGTTTGACGCATTCTTCACAACCCCAAATATTAAGAAAAGACACTTTTGGAGGCTTTCCAGTCCATAACTCATATGGAGTTTTTTCGATAGCTTTTGACGAAGCTCTATTTAGTGTGAGTACAGCTGTATTTAGTGCATGTCCCCAAAATCTATTGGAAGTTCGGCCTGACCCATCATTGATCGAACCATGTCCAGCAAGGTCATGTTCCTCCGTTCCAACACACCATTCCATTGTGGTGTTCCAAGAGGAGTCAATTCTGACAAGATTCCATAATCTTTCAGATGTCATCAAATTCGTAGCTCAGATATTCACCGCTTCTATCAGACCGCGGTGATTTAATCTTCTTACCTAGTTGATTCTCTACTTCACTATGAATTCCTTGAATTTGGTAAAGGATTCAGACTTATGCTTCATTAGGTGGTAAAAAAAACAAGTTTTAATGTTTTTTTAGGTGGTAAAATACAAGTTTTAATTTTTTTAGGTGGTAAAAAACAAATTTTCGATTTTTTTAGGTGGTAAAAAACAATTTGTCCTAATTATAAAAAAAAACTGCAAATTCTAATAGAAAGCCATGTTAACTGAACCTGAAAGCAATTGGGAGAATAACACAAATTCACAGACAGGTGTCCGAAGTTAATGAAAAGGATGAAAAAAGACTCTGTTGGGATGGGGTGGGGTACTACTTACTGGTGGAGGGAAAAGGAGGGAATTATCGCAAAAGAGAGCAATGGGAAAATAACCTTGAAGCTGAAAGCACCCATTTTCTTTTATACTCCCTCTGTTTTGAAATAATGGGGTTAGTTTGCCTTTTCACACTTGTCCATGTAAATGTTTAGACATTAATATCTCTAATTTTGTATTCGTAAAATTTATATAAAGTTAATATTCCGAAAACACATATCGAGACGAATCAAACACGACCATATTTTTCCTTACACGACTATAGTTTTTCGTACCCATAAATCACAAATGATAGTCAAATTGAAATTAATAAATAGTGTTAAAAGTCAAAGTCTCCCTATTATTTCGAAATTGACGGAGTATATAGTACATGATTTATCTGAAAGTTATGAACTGTTTACAACTTTCTAATATTTCCACATTCCATATATATTGTCAAAAACCAAAAATAACCAAACCGAATTGAGTAGAATTGTACAGTCCCAAATATTAGTCAATTTACATCATGACCTAATCTAACAAAAACAAACGATCTAAAAAAGGGAAGAAAAAAAAAACAATCCAGTGTGAACCGACTCAATATGACCCGAACCATACCCACTCCGACAAAAATTATAATGAGTACCTGACACCAGAATGGACCCGCCTCAATGTACCCGACCCAAAGTAGGAGTTACCCTAAATGACCAGAACCAAATCCATCAGATCTAAACCGATAAAACCGGTCCAGACGCCATATTTGGCGGATCTAGTACTTAAGAGTTACTCTAAGCAAAATGACTTACACTCCTAATCAAACAAGAATCCATATCGATCAATATATCTAAAAAGCAGCTAATTAAGATATGGTAGGATATTATTGAACACAAACTTCCAAAGATACTACGGAGTAGAAATTAAAAACTCCTTATATAACCAAAACTCTAACCTCCATTCGACTCATAGTTAACTGTAACTCTAAATTCGCATATGAATGATTGTTTTGTACCTTCTGCAATTCAGCCACAACATGTTGATTTTACTTTTGTTGAGAGAGAATCTGAGACACCAACGATGGCAGCTCAGTTTTAGTGGATTGTAACTCAGACACAAGTGAAGAAACTTGTTCCTGAACACTTTGAAGCTTTCTTTTGGTGTCTTCATTTTCCATCATACAATTAAAAAGTTGGCTTTGTAGCATTCGTAGTTCCATTTCCAAGTTGCCATTATCCTTATTATTAATCAGAGAAACATGATGTTGAAGTTCCCTTGTCTCTTTAAACAAATCAAATTTGATCTTTGCAGCTCCCATCTCAAACTCCAAATCCTTTTCGAGTTTCTCCATTCGACAAGCTGAAAGCTGGTTTGTAAGTGTCTCGATTTTCTCGGTTTCCCAACAGTCCTTGTTTGCCAATGCCTCACCCTTGACAGTAGAAAGTAGATTAGTCATGGCCGCTACTTCCTCGTCCTACAATTCTGTTGTAGCTCTTTTCTTAAGATATTATTGACAGAGTTGGGTACTACAACTCCGAAGGGAGACCAATCAAATGTTATATTACGATGTAGCTGATCAAACCCCGATTCGATTTTGAGATCCAAATATTGCATGCTCCATTACAGTTAACAAATACTGTTCCGTTTGGCCCTAAGCGAAGAGAGTCATACAACTTTTGGAACATAGCAGCTTCTTTTATCTCGGTTCCATATATAATCAATTTATCTTTGTTCAAGTCCATATTGCCGATGATGGTATGATTAGGCAAGCGAATCATATGATAGCACATCTTTTTGCCTTCGTGAGGAGCAATAAACACATCAGGGGTTTCATCTAGCTTATATGTTGTCATTTTGTGTCCAACAAAAACTATTTTTCTGTGGAAATTCCAGTCCCTTAACCTTGTTGCGCTTTGTCTTCAACTTCGTGAAAATATTGGAAGCTACAATCACAAATTCAAAACCCAATCACAAAACATATTTGCACCTACTTCCCAACTGCACTCATGGTTCGTCTACCACAAAATACGCTAAGGCTCCGTTTGGTAAGGCGTAAAATTATTTTCCATGGAAAACATTTTTCTAAAGGAAACACAATTCCAAACTAGTTTTCCTTTGTTTGGTAACTTAAAAGAAAATGAGAGAAGATGGTGAAGATTAAGGGGAAGAAAGGAGAGAGAGGTAAAGAGGAAAGAAGTAAAAGTGGTTTCCCTCCCTTTCAAATGGAAAAGGGTTTTCCACATTTGAGGGAGTTTTGGAAATTTGTTTTTCATCTCTTGCCCAACCAAACAACGTAAAATGATTGAAAATGTGAAAATCGTTTTCCATGAAAACGTTTTAAGCCCTACCAAACGGAGCCTTAATTCAATCAAATATTCAGGTAGTCAGCATTTATCTATACAAAAACTATTCATTACAATCCAGTGGCAGACCCAGGATGCCCACGGGTGGCACAAAAGCTATACGAATAGTTGCTAGTACATAAGCTGGGTCCGCCATTGATTATATCCTTGCATCCAAAATTCGGCCAAACATTTGAAGATAATAATACACGATTTAATAAAAGCCACCAAACAAAAAATAGACAAACAAGTAAATAACTAAATCAAAGCAGAGCCAAAGTTCACCGACGACTTCCTCCAATTTACTAATTAGAGCAATTTAAGCCCATTGCCTCAGCAAGTCGGCCTATCAACTTATTAGACCAACACAATCGATTCTAGATACGGCCTTCGTTTTAAAATACATGCAACATTTCTTTTTTCACGTATTCCAACATGTTTAGTTAGACATTAATATCTCTAAAATTATAAAAAGTTTGATGTTTGAAAGCTTTTTCTCTTACACAGTGATGGTGAAATAAAGATTGTCAAATTGGTTGATAAATAATGACGAATGAGAAATGTTGCTCGTTTTGTGAGACGGAGGTAGTACATCGTATTAGAAACGACCTAATTACGCATAATATTCATACTAGAGCAATGCAGAATAGAATTTACACTTATCAAGTCAATTGTAAATTTGCAACCCTAGTAACAATGTTCAATTTGGGAAATCTAGACGAAGTAATTTTGCAGCTTTCTAGTATAACTCTTTCCAATCTACAGAGTACTCCCTCCGTCACGGAATACTTGACCTGTTTTCCTTATCGGGCCGTCCCTTAATACTTGACCTGTTTCTAAAAATGGAAATATTCTAACAATATTATATTATTTCTCACTCCACCCCTGTTAACCCACCTACCCCCTACTCCATACATAAAATAATTAAAAATTCAACCCCTACTCTCCCCCAACCCCACCTCTTAACCCACCTCCCACTAACTATATTAAAATAATACCCCACTATCAACTACTACCTATTAAATTAAATAAGTCAATTCAAGTTCCTTAAACTCTGTGCCGGTCAAACCGGGTCGAGTATTCCGGAACGGAGGGAGTATTTAACAATTCGAACGATACCAGTAATTATTAGGGTTTCGAGTAGGAGTAAAATTAAGCAAATGGAGAAAAATTGCAAGCAATTTCGAGAATTTACCTTATTATTATTCGATCGGCGGTTAAAAACGTATCTGGAATCGACGGCCGAAGCTGGACAGCAGGAGAATAGATGAGAAACGAAGGGGGAGGCGAGTATTTCTAAACGGCTTGCAAGTGACCCAAATCTAATATATATATATATATATATATATATATATATATATATATATATATATATATATATATATATATATATATATATATATATATATATATATATATATATATATATATATATATATATATATAGGGGAGGGATCCGGTGAGAATACCTCCTTATGTGAGAACACTTCTTATGGTGAGAACACTTTTACACTCTCTATGTTCTATATTTGTTCAACAATGTTCTAAATTTTCAAACTCATGTTCTAAATTTATTCAACCATGTTCTAAATTTATTCAAGCATGTTTTAATTTTATTCAACCATGTTCTAAATTTTTAACCTCATGTTCTAGATTAATTCAAGCATGTTCTAAAATTATTCAACCATGTTCTAAATTTTTAACCTCATGTTCTAGATTAATTCAAGCATGTTCTAAAATTATTCAACCATGTTCTAAATTTGTAAGCTCGTGCTCTAAATTTATTTAAGCATGTTCTAAATTTATTCAAGCATGTTCTAAATTTATTCAAACATGTTCTAAATTTATTCAACGATGTTCTAAATTTTCAAACTCATGTTCTAAATTTATTCAACCATGTTCTAAATTTTCAAACTCATGTTCTAAATTTATTCAACCATGTTCTAAACTTATTCAACCATGTTCTAAACTTATTTAACCATGTTCTAAATTTATTCAACCACGTTCTAAATTTTCAAACTCATGTTCTAAATTTTTAACCTCATGTTCTAGATTAATTCAAGCATGTTCTAAAATTATTCAACCATGTTCTAAATTTGTAAGCTCATGTTCTAAATTTATTCAAGCATGTTCTAAATTTATTCAACGTGTTCTAAATTTGTTCAACCATGTTCTAAATTTGTAAGCTCATGTTCTAAATTTATTCAAGCATGTTCTAAATTTATTCAAGCATGTTCTAAATTTATTCAACGATGTTCTAAATTTGTTCAACCATGTTCTAAATTTGTTCAACCATGTTCTAAATTTGTAAGCTCATGTTCTAAAATTATTTAATCATGTTCTAAATTTTTAAGCTCGTGTTCTAAATTTATTCAAGCATGTTCTAAATTTATTCAACCATGTTCTAAATTTGTTCAACCATGTTCTAAATTTGTAAGCTCATGTTCTAAAATTATTTAATCATGTTCTAAATTTTTAAGCTCATGTTCTAAATTTATTCAAGCATGTTCTAAATTTATTCAACGATGTTCTAAATTTGTTCAACCATGTTCTAAATTTATTCAAGCATGTTTTAAGTTTATTCAAACATGTTATAAATTTATTATATGCTTTCCTAGCACAACATAAGCGGTATAAGTTAATTATCAAGAGGTTCAATCAAATTATAATGCGAATTGAAAAAGTAAATTAACCACATAAATCACTAAAATAAGTTATTAAAATTACAAAATTGATTACTAAAATCAAAATTCGGAATAATACATTTGAAACAAATCTAAGAAGATATTACAAAATTAAAATCAACCAAAATCTTTAAAATCTGTCCTCTTGAATTAATTCGGTCCATCTCCGCCGCCGCCTCTTAGTCTCTCTCCACCAGAAATCACAAGCACATCACCACAACCACAGATATATTACGCAGCCACCAAATTGAACTCGGTTTTAATTTTTGGAATTGAGAAATCAATTGAAATCGATTTTAATTGTTGAATTCAGATTTCGATAATCGATTGAGAATGCCGATTAAAATTCGATTTTGAAACCTCCTAACAATCAATTGAGATGTCAATTGAAAAATCGATTTCGAAAAATTAACAAATTGAATGAAACTAATTTTGAAATCGATTTTAACGAAGAATCGAATGAGAACTGCTGAATTGGAATTGTGTTTACCTGATTCGTACCTGATTCGCGAAACACAACCAGCGGCACCAGCATTTTTGGTTCGAGTTCAGGTTTCGCGACCGGCGATTTTGTTCGAACATCGGCGAACATCATCGAGCAACCACCGCCGGATGCTTCTGAGGTCGCCAGATAATTGATCGGAGGAAGGAGGAGGGACATCGACGGATGTTGGTGGCGGCACCGTTGAGAAGAAGCGGCGGCGAGAAGAGAGAAGCAACGACGAGAGGAGAGCGCAATCGGCGGCGAGAAGAGAGCAGAAGCAACGATGAGAGGTAAGCAGCGGCGGCGGTGACCGGATATCTACGACCGGCGGCGATTGAATTCAACGATTTAATTGTTGCGACTGGCGGCCGCGAAAGGAGAACATCGGCGGCGGAGAGAGGCAAGCAGTGGCGAGAGGAGAGAAGAATCGGCGACGAGAGGAGAGCAGCGACGGAGGCTAGCGGCGGCGGCGACGATCAGCAAGGAAGATCGTCGGTGGTGTTCGAATAGGAGAGAGAAAGGAATTGAAGAGAGAGAAGGGTGCCCGAAATAATGAAAAAAAACGTGAAAAATAATTAAATTGGTTTATTTGTTTATAAAAATTACGAAAATGCCATTATAGAAAGTGTTCTCACCGTAAGGAAGTGTTCTCACGAGAGCCTTCCTCTCTCTCTCTCTCTCTATATATATATATATATATATATATATATATATATATATATATATATATATATATATATATATATATATATATATATAAGGGAGTTTTTTCGAGAGATTTCGGAGCGTTCACGTAAAAATGGAGTTTTTTCGAGAGATTTCGGAGCGTTCACGTAACACTTTTATGTCATCAATTATATTTAGCTATTTCAGATTTATTAAATAAAAAGTAGATTAAAAAAGTTCGGTAAAATTGAACAAGGATTATAATTCTTATAACAAAAGATATATTTTATCTTTTTGTGGAGGAAAAGAATTAATCACAAAAGATATATTTTATCTTTTTTTTGATAATCTCTAAAATCTCATAACATTGTATTTCTTTGTATGGAGTATATATAAATGTTAACGTAGTGGAGTTGTGCCATGACTTACATCTGCTTCAACTCCCACGTATAGTAGCATTTTTTTGGGGGGAAATAAAATAAATGACATATTATCATGTACAAAGAACATATTATGTCATTGTGTTTTGAATTTTTTTTTTCTACTCTTCTTATTGTTAATTATTTTAATTTAGAAACTTTTATGTGAGTTTAATAAAAAAAAATCTTATTGAAATTTCTTTCAAGGATATGCAAATTATAGTTGGAGGGGTGATTATGATGAAAGGTCCGTAGATATATAATTCGTAAGGTAAACTTTTCATTATTGATTATTAGATGTAATTAATTACTTTAACTAATTTTCTTTTTACCATATTTCCATATCTAATGTTATATTTGTTGAATTAAATTTGAATATATACGAAATAGTTTGTTATTTAGTTCTTTATTGATTGATATATTAACGGTAAGTGTTTAATGTTTATTTTGGACTTAACAATTTTTTAATCACAAATTCTTATTTACAATGGGTGTACAATAAATATTGTACACCGGAGTAAAAGTTAACTCAAAATGCTTAAAAGTTAAGCATATATAGGTAAAAGTTATCGATTTTTCAGTGATAAATTTTTTCATTTTAGTAAAACTTTTTTCTTCAAAATAACTAATAATGTATAAAATTAATCATTTAACCCTTTAAAATATTTATCTATCAATTTTTTTTTACTAATATTAAAGTTAATCAAAACTAGGTTAAAGTTACAAAAAAACGGGTTAAAGTTATCTTAGTGTACAATAAATTTATTGTACACCTTGTGCGCACAAGACCTTTTGTTTTTTAATTGACAATTTTTTTTTTTTTGTAGATTTGAACATTAAATAACTTAAAGAAAAATTATGGTTTGGAGTAAGGAGCTTTATAAAGCATATGGTAAACTTTTACTTTTACATTTTTCCTCAAAAATAAAAATTTACGGTTTTGAGTAAGGAGCTTTGTAAAGCATATGGTAAACTTTTACTTTTACATTTTTCCTCAAAAATAAAAAATTTACTTTTACATATTTGTATTTTGATTTGATGTATTATAGTTCAATTTGTTGTTATCATCTATATTAACATCTAATTTAATGTCAAATATATTAACTTTAATACTCCGCACGGTTCTTTTTATTTTTTTTATGTAGCTCTTTAGTACAGTGTCAAGTTGAATAGGTATTAAATTTAGTTTAATTCAATAATTTGTAAGACTATGTGTTTTATTTTATCTTGATATTATTGGTCGACTTCTCAAGGGGGTTTAGAATTGTCCTATAATTGTTCGTCGGCCAGTAAACAACGTATTGATCACATACTACATCTGAAGTTTTGGCATTTCAATTCGATAACAACATGTGTGTATATTACTACTTATCTATATATAGTATGCATTTATTAATTAATTTATTCCTTCCATATATGCAGTCACATTACTATGTTAGGAGTTTAAAGAAAAAGTGTAGATTTTACCTTAATAAAAGCTTAAGCGTAGCACCACATAGTTGTCCAACGAAACAAAAAAATAATAAACAAAAAAATTTTGTCATCTTATTTAATATAGTGTAAAACGATAAAAATTAATATCTTACTTGCAAAATTAAAGCCAAAAAAAATTCATTTCTATTAATCAAGTAAAAACTTAATGTTCCCCTTACATCGAGGCTTAACTTATATGAGTAGTCTTTTAAAATTTTACGAATTCCAACCTTGAGAACTCAACTCAACAAAAATATTCTATTTTTTTTAATGGGATCCTATAAAATTATTAAATGTTACTCCGTACTTTTCTAATACAGGATTTTGATAGGTATGATAAATTTAATACTTATCTTTGCATCAAGAATTTTATATCATCCAATCACAAAAATTATAGAGTAAAAGTTTCACGAAACATATTTGGGGTTAAAAGTTAACATCAAAGATAAATATCCCCCATCCCGGTCTCCCCCTCTACAAAAAAAAAACCCCAAAAATTAACATGGAAAATGCAAAAATATAAAGTGATATAAAGATAGAATCATGTTGTATTATTTAATTATATGTCTAACTTAAGTAGTATATATCCTGTTATGTGGAGTACTTATTGTTGTTGAATATATAAAAAAAAACAATTATTAACCCGTATTATTTGTATTTGATATTTTATAAATACAAATTAACCTTGTAATTGGGCTTCAAATC